>NW_025813484.1:5394750-5754750 GCF_021976095.1 Xenia sp. Carnegie-2017 | reverse complement strand
GTATATAATCATTCATTTGATTAATATACATGTCTCGTGTGACAATTTGGAGAAGTTGTCCAAAACATTTAAAAGTTTCATTTCAAAATTAACCTATTTACTATAGTTGTCTCAGACGTGGAGTATTGTGGACAAAAATCACCGTTTCTTGCATAGATCATGACCATCAGACTCGCATTAAACACTGTATTAAAGATATTTATTAAACAATGACTCAGTTTGAATTATCTCAACATGTGGGCTCACAGCTTCCTCGCACGTCATACTTTGCAGGTGGATATATGTATCTTCGTGTTCATTCATCAAGCAAGTTTGTCAAATCCTTTATTAATCAGGATATAAAATATGATCTGTGGAGAGTGACTTAGCGAAAATGTTTTTGAAGGAAAACTCACCATGATGTCGAATTAGTCCAGCTGTTAACGACAAAAAAAAACCTAACCCTTCACTTTGATGATACAAGTATGAAACTTTCTCACATTCTTACTATGCCTAGTAACACAAAATTTTGATATAGGGCCAGCCCATATTTTACATTTAAAACGAGTTCTGCGAATGTCGTGTTTGATGACGTCATCGGTAGTAAAAAGTCAGAGAAATCTGCAATTTCCTGTATATTCTTATACAACAGCTAAAGATGATAGAAAAACTATATTACAACTTTTTCTTTGGGCAATACTTTCCCAAATATTGTGCATGGATTATTCTGAAAGTGCTGAGTCAGTACTTTTATATATATATTATATATATAAAGTGTATAACAATGTGCCCTCCCGGCTTTCACCATAGTGCAATGATAAGTCGTATCGAAACAATGAAGAACATTCAATTAAGTTTCTTTAAGATTTATTACCTTACTTGTGTTAGCATTCAGAATAACCTAATTGAAAAAACCTAATTGGAAAGAAAATATGTCAAAGGATCATCCTCAGTTTCTGTATTGGACCAGAGTTTTGGAACTAGAATTACTCTGTTTACAACTAGTGCGATCATTTAGAGAAGCTAATTTCTCCTTATACTTCCAGTCAATTAAGCAACTTGTCCCTTGGATGTTTGCTTTGGACAATGTTAATTATGCAAGATGGCTTTCTGTCCATATCCGTGATATGTCGGAGCTTCCATTCAAACACCCCGACGTCTTTAATCAGTTCTCCAAGGACTCGTTTGTGGTGCATAAAACAAAGAAACAGTTTTCAGCTATAGCATTAGATCATGCTCACGAGCAGGTTAATGCAGTGGTAAAGGGAGAAGGTGGTGCTGTGGGACTAACCGAAAACCTTTCAGCTTTAAGGAGATGGATGATTGCTGGTCCAGAAATTGCACGAATAATTAGGGCATTCGAGATGAGTACACATGTCGACAGTCAGCTACACCATGAGCAAACTCCATCCATTCAAAGAGAATTTTATAAAGATGTCTCAAATGTCGTCTCCAATTTTCAAGCGATGGGGAATCCTTTTGTAGAAGAGAGCGAAGACCTATTTGCCATCCACACAAATGACGTGATGAACAGTTCCGTTGTTGACACGGTGAAGAATGTTTTAACCCTTGGAGAAGAACGATATCAAGCATTTGTTAAAGAAAGATTTGTTGAGAGAAGCAAGAGTATTACTGAAACGTTGAAAAAAAATAATCTGCCAACGTTTAAAACAGGAAGAAAAAGAGTTTCGTCATAAGATAAAGTAAATATACAAACTCGGAAACTAGACTGTGCTTTATTTTCAAGATTGTATATAGCCAGTCAAAATCGAAGTGGTGATCTCGATGATTTCTTTAAATATGAGAACCAACCATGACCACCATCTCTCTCACAAGCAGGAAGTTTACGTACTGGTAATAAAGCAGACTTGACAAAGTGTATCGAGCCCATTACCAAAGTTCAGTCACCAACTCCCGATGTTATTATTTTAGACGGGGCTGTTGTTGTTCAAATGATTTCACCTGGAACTTGGGAAACGTTCGAAGAGTACGCTCAGTTTGCTTTCATTCCTTATGTGTTAAAGCAATTTCAATCAGCTAAAAGAATTGATTTAGTGTGGGATGTATACAAAGAGGATTCGCTGAAAAAACGCACGGGAGAAGAGGGCTTTGGTCAACGCCGCAAGGTTTCATCGACAGCACGTATCCCTACTGACTGGAAGGGCTTCCTGCGCGTAGATGCCAACAAAATGGATCTATTCAATTTCTTAGCGCGGAAAGTTATTTCCCAGCAGATTCAAGAAGGAAGAGAAATTTACAGTACATTTGAAGAAAAGGTCTTGTGCTTCCCTAAAAGAACCGAAGTAACAATGTTGGAACCATGTAATCATGAAGAGGCTGACACACGATTGATGGTGCACGTGTTAGATGCAAGTGACTGCGGCCACCAGAGGATTGCTGTGAGAACAAATGATACTGACGTATTGATACTGGCCATTTCAATTGTGAAAAACATCAAAGCAGAAGAATTATGGATTCTTTATGGCACAGGAAAGCACTCGCGTTACATTCCCGCGCATACAATTGCATCGACTATCGGACCTGACAAGGCATCTGTTCTACCGTTGTTTCACGCTTTTACGGGGTGTGATACTGTTTCCTTTTTTGGAGGTCGAGAGAAGAAAACTGCATGGGATGTATGGAATGTATTTCCAGAGCTAATATTAGAGTTGCAAGAGCTAAATTTGTTGCCAGAAATGATTGATTGTCCGTCCTTGCAGGTAATTCAGAAGCCGCCAAAGGCATGTATTATCTATCAAATAAGGTCTCTATTATGATTCATATAATGTTTTGCAGGTGATTGAGCGATATGTGGTCCTCTTATACAATCGTACAAGTAATCTCACCAGAGTCAATGAGGCTAGACAAGAGTTGTTTGCCAAAAAGTCCAGAACACTGGATAACATTCCACCAACCTAAGAAGCGTTGCTCCAGCACACTAAGCGTGCATTGTTGCAAGGTGGATTTTTCTGGGGGCAGTGCTGCTTGAAAGAGCAGGTTATACCAACTCCGTCAGGTTGGGGCTGGTACCGTGATGAAAATTCTTGGTTACCAAAGTGGACAAATCTCCCTCAAGTTAAAGATGCCTGTTATGAACTTATTCGTTGCGGATGCAGAAGTTCATGTTTTAGTCGTTGTAAATGCGTCAAAGCACATTTAGTTTGTACTCGTTTGTGTAATTGTGGGGGTGATTGTCAATAACATGAGGGCATTAAAATTATTTTAATATTACTGTTCTTCGTTAGGCGCTTCTCCAATGTATTTAAGAAAGAGCAATAGCACTAAGCAAAAGTGCTGAGTCAGCACTTTTAAAACACTTTTAATGTAGAATATTTCAGAATGTATTGCTCAAAAGCAAAAGCTGTAATATAGTTTTTTTATCGTCTTTAGCTGTTGTATAAGAATATACAGGGAAATTGCAGATTTCTCTGAACTTTATTTTTTTTTACTACCGATGACGTCATCAAACACGACATTCGCAGAACTCGTTATAAATGTAAAATATGGGCTGGCTCTATATCAAAATTTTGTGTTGCTAGGCATAGTAAGAATGTGAGAAAGTTTCATACTTGTATCATCAAAGTGAAGAATTTTGTCATTAGCAGCTGGACTAAATGTAAGACAAAAGTGAAAAAAAACTTACAATGAGGTGGAATGTGAGACAGAGCCGCCGATGTAAATCCAACCTCCTTGAGTTAATCTTATATGGCTTAAATAGAAAACATATCTAGAATTTACACTTTAATATGCTACATTTAAAATCCTTAGTGTCTAACTTTATGTATCAAAGAAAATATGATGTCGCATATCTTTATTGCATCAATTTTCTTCTTTTACATAATTTTCTATCTAAATATATTGTATAATTAAAGTGATTACAATTTTAAAAGTGTTAATATTCTGAGTTTCATGCCGATGCAATCTTCAGGCAACAAATGAAAACTGCATTGGCACGAAACTGTTATTCCGAGTAGCAACATTCAATTTAAAATTACAATCATCTTAATTTTAAACACTTCCGTATTGAGCAGCTTCATTCACATCAAACAACTGTCGAAGTCAATCTGTTAAAAGGAATTAATTCAGTTGTAATATTCATATCTTTGGACATGTGACACAAATGACGTCACATATGCATGCTCTTCTCTTGTATGCTTTTCACAATGTCAACAACACTTTATTCTTTTATATGAAAATTCAATGAATCATTGTGGGTTAACTGATTATTTTAACGCGATGAAGATTACGCCAAGAATCTCATCTTTATAAACAAGCGTCATAGAAAAACCTCTATAGTTTTTGGGGGGGAGAAATGTTTGGTTTTGAGACAACCAAATATCCATAAATTGCTTGTAAAGAAAAGACTTGGGCAGACTTCTTAGATTGAAATGCATCCCACTTTCAAGAAATAATTTGTGTATTTTCGAAAAATCTGATCTACATAATCAATTTTCCGTTGAGGACTCGCTGTGCAAATAATGGATTTTTAAAAATATAATGGAATTAGGATAGTATTTTAAGGAAAAAAAACTTGCGTGATGGCTATTGCTTGTCGAGCATAATACTTATTCTTTACTTATTGAAATTATCACCTGGCAATGAATAAAAGCCAAATATGTTGCTTGCAATATAAATAATGGCGGATTTTTTTGTTTCTATCTTCTTATTTATGTGAGCGTTACACAAGCTTTTTGAAAAGTTTACCTCGATTAGAATTGGCCATAGTTTTTACTTCCATGATTATTTAGAATGATGTAATAGACTTTTACATTCATAAGATATGAGCTAGACAAAATAAAATCATGTTTTTTCTCCGACTAATTATTAAATAAGAACATAGATTTAAATCGAGGTTTTGTGTGCGTCGCGTCATGTTTTGCTAAACACGATTTAAAGTTATGTATATTAAGTGTTTTAAAAATGAGGCAAATTGAATCTGTAATTATAAAGCGAGACAGCTGGTTTGAGTTTTCTCCCCGACTTGTAAAGCATGATTATGCTCCGGTTTTAAACGTGAATGAGATAATAAATTTTTATCACTTCCTTCACCATTAACAACAAATTAAAATAAACCCATTACTTCGTCCATCCACAAATCATGTTGAGCTGTGTTTTCTGTGCGTATAAAGAACAAATAGTTTGGGAAATAAATGGCTATGCGCGTAGAGCGCATGCCGAATTATAATTTATTAATTTTTTACAAATTTAAGAAGTTGAATTTAACGTAAGAAAGCTTTAATTTATTTTCACAGAAAATGTTGGGGATAAAACGCCACAAGGACTGCTGGATAGGCAGAACTCACCCCATCCGAACATGATTAGTGGACCGACGGATCATAAATATGTAATGGCACTGAAAATCATTTGTATAAATTTAATCAAGCGTATAATCAATGTACAAATATGAAAACTTTGTTATAACATCAAAACTTAATATCAACATCGTTATGAAAAGAACAACGATTAACCAGCCCTTGCTTTGGCTAGTAAAACTCCAATTCATAAATGAGACGTAACCTGTTTGGTGTCTGCTTTGCTTCTATCTTTATGTAATATTTTGGACAACTACTGTTGAACGTGATACCTAATATAGACTCCCAAAAACCCTGCAGCCACCGACAAAACATCCTGAATAATGCATGGCATTATAGAGGTATAGTTAAGCTCGATGTACGGATATATTTTCTAAAAGCATCTGATTTCCAATGGCCCATTATTCTTATTTGCGCGTCTGAAAAACACCAATGCGAAAACTGTGACCTTTGTATATACGAGCGTCGAGCTCACAATGTTTGAGTGCTTTTGCTAAGATGGCATCGAAATGTCTTCGTTGCACTGGGTAGCCATCCATTGTACGAAACAAGGGGCCCTCGGAAACCCCTCGACGAGTAATATACTCCTCTAAACTCTGCACATGGCACGTGTCTAATCGTCGATATAAGTTGATCTGAACAGACTGACAGTTAGAAGAATGTTTGAAATCACGAAAAATGATCTTAGAACCAACCGTAGAGCCACACCTATTCAACAATCTTGTAACCTGGCTAAGCTGAATGCATGGGGAGGAACGGTTGCTTACTGCTATTTTGCCAATACGCAGGAATGCAAAAAAGGCTGTCGTGAACATGTTTTGAAATAAGGAAGTTATATAATCACTAGAACTAAAAATTGCACAACCCCTTTAAGTCTGTATAGGATTGGAAGAAGGTTTGGTAGACGAGTATCCATTCGAGTTTCCTTTTTATAATAACCTTTCAACATTTCCTGCATCCAAAAAACTTTGCTGGGATCGGACAGCCCAGCCAAGCGGTGACAGTGAGCGGGTGAGGATACGTAGGTGTGTGCTGTTAAAGCAGCATAATGATGTTGAAACATAAATGCAATAAAAAGGCGAGATTGGTAAGTGTTATTAGTAACGAAATAAAAGGCAAATCAAATATGCGTGTCAAAAATTGATTTTTTTGTTTGCTTCGATTGTTATGCGTAGTCCATTGTTGTTAAAGATGCAGAATATCTCCTTTTTGATGTTCTCTGTTTCTCGTGGTGTGGTGTTTGAAATGGCGAGTCCGTCCTCTCGATAAAGTCCTATGTCTGTTGCAATGTGTTGTAGTTGAGAAAGGAGGTAGCTTCTTACAAGTTCGCATGTCTCAGCACCGTCGAAGCTACTTACACATATTTACGCTCTGCTCTCGGGCATCGAGCACTGTTTTATACGGAGAATCATCAAATATAAACTTCGTATATATATACATATTACAAATTTATATATATATATTAATATACAAAGTGTATATACAATGTGCCTCCTGGCTATCACCATAGGAAAACGGTGACTCCTGCAAATTGGGATACAGGACGTACGGTTACACATTGTATGAAATGTTTTGTAGAGTCACCACAGTGCTCAACCCTATAAAGGTGAGCTTTGCATATCGCGAATACGGTGAACGTCTCCATATGAGACTCTCTACACAATCCAAAAGTGCTTAAACTACGCACGCACAGTGAGCGTAATATGCAAAGTGTATATATATATATATATATATGTTATTTAATTACCATCAAGGAGGTTTGCACAAAAAATATTTTCACAAGGGCATGAGGCCTATACTAGTCAAAATATGTTTTAAGTACGGACTGACCTAAACGGTAAACGACATATTTATTTTTTACTTTTGTTATGAAGAAATTGTAACCTAGCCGATGCGGATTGATGTAGAGACTAGAATTGGATTTTTTTCTTCAAAGTTAACTTCGTCTTATAGTAAAATTCACTTTCGCTGTGCTAACTACCATCTAAATACATTTTTCTTTCTCGTTTATATCGCTTTGAAATTTATTTTAAAATTTTAAGTTCACTTCGTAAACAAATACATCACAAAAATGTTACGGTCGAGATATCGTAAAAAGCTGCCAGCTGCTGCAACCAATCAGATTGAGGGAAATCAAAAAATAGCGCTTCGCATGCGGAATGCAGAAATAAAAAAATTTAAAAAATATGTAAAAATTAAAGCACATCAATGGGAAATGAAATCACGAAAGAAGGATCGACGTATCAGCACCCTATTAATACTTAAATATGGTACAACTTTGCAATTTGGTTTGTTGTCAATGAAATAGAAATATATTTGTTGTGGTGAGGAGACTATAAAAACGTACTCTGCAAATAGAACATATTACCTACTTACAGAGGCCGCGGAACCGAGGGGGGATTGGGGGCAAGTGCCCCCCCACTTTTTGCCCTTTTTCTGGAATGAAAGTGTCCTTTTTCATGGTGTAGAAATGCCCTTGTCTTAGGTAAAATTGGACTGAAGAAGTTTTTCTTAGATACAAGTAGCCCCGAGAGTAGAACAAAGTCTGTCGGCATCATGCGAAATCAGCTATAGCTTAGTTTTTGATCTTGATTACCCAGATGGATCAAAAATCGCGTTTGTCGATTGGGGTTGTCTTCGCAGACGTCCGCCCAGTAACTTAATTAACCAATTTATGATCCACATGAGACTATATATTCTACGGCAACGCATTGCTCCCGTCGTATTGTCTTTCAGGCCATTGGTCCTACAAAACTGTTGACAATTCATATTCATAATAATTGAAAATTTTGCGGTTTAAATCACTTCTAATCAAAATCATCATGCCTAGAGCTGCTAGGCGAAAACGAGAAAAGGAAAAAGAGCTTGTAGAAAAAGCTAAAAGGATGCGAAAACTGACGAGTTTTTTAGTAGTGCTCCAGCAGAGAACGTTGTTGACCAAAACATCGACTCTAGGTCTAATTTCACACTGCCATCAGCTACAGAAACTCCATCAAAGTGTTTATCTCCTTATTCTCATTCCAAACCAAAATTCGGCGAATCTGACTCTACAAGAAGTGCCGAGAACAACTTAAAAAACACTCTCACTCTAAATTTCACGCAGAGTCGACTGAGACAGTTTTATTATCTGATGATTCGAGAAGAGATATTGGAGCGATATTGGTCAGTGAATTGAAGAAAACTCAGGAAACTCGAAGAAGAATGTTGCTAAAACAACTAAGTAGTATAAGGTATTTGGCACGCCAAGCCCAAAGTTTGAAAGTTAAAACTGAACTTGAGAGTAACTTGCAACAGTTTTAGCAACTTTAGCAATTAAGAGCGGAGGATGTACCTAATTTGTTGTAGTGGATTGACAACGGAAGATATCTCAGTCACGACATCATAAACGAGTTGATTAATATGATGGGCAATGCAGTCCTGAGATCTATAGTGGCAGACATCCGTAAGGAATCACAATTATTTAGCCTAACTGCAGACGAGTCTAGAGACATAAGCAACAAGGAACAACTAACATGTATTTTGCGCTGGATATCTAGAACCGACTTGTCCGTCCACGAAGATTTCCTCGGAATGTACGAGCTAGAGAAAACCGATGCTGAAACAATCACCACTTCGCGGAAGGACATTTTGTTGCAATGCAGTTTGACGATAGACGACTGTCGATGGCAAACATATGATGGAGCAGCAAATATGGCTGGAGGCAGAAGTGGGGTTGCTGCCCGAATATCTTCTGAGAATCCTCACGCCCTGTACATTCATTGCGGTAACCAAGTCTTGACTTGGCTTTGCGTGATTGTGTAAAGGAGAGCTGGATTATCAGCGATATAATGAAGGAGGTGCAAGAGTTGGTGTATGTGAACAAGTAGCAACTACCTTGCAGAAGCCTTCAATAACGTCACAAACAACTGTTACTTGCATAAATGCCTTGAAGACAAACTTGCAGCGTCAACGAGACAACTTCTCTTTGTTTTACGACCAAGTAGTTGCTTCAAGCAAGGCTATCAACTTTCTAGGCGATCCAACACAACCAAGACCGAAGAAAGTTCCGTGGCGACTTCAACACGGAGATGGCGAGCAACATCATTTCCAAACTGCTAAAGACGCCCACCGTGCCCAGTATGTTGAAGCAATTGATGCGTGCTTGGCTTCACTTCAGGAGCGCTTCGATCGAAAAACATATTCTGTATTGATGAACATCGAAACCGTGCTCATTAATGCAGCAAACGGGTGTAAGTTTGAGTTGAATGATGAGGTTGAACACCTTTACGAAAATGACCTCGACTTTGACCAGCTGAAGGCGGAGTTAAAGCTTCTTGAAGAAATTATCTCGCAGCGACTTCCAGATGGAAAGAAGGCGACATCAATTGACACCATAACATCAATATTCTCAACCGAAGAAAATATCTCATCGCAGATTGTCATGGCAATGTCTAATGTTGTCCGACTCTTGCAGATTTACTTTCTTGCTTCAATGAGCGCAGCCTCTGGAGAACGATCTTTTTCATGCCAGCGGCTTGTCAAGACACTTTCTCAGGAGCACAATGACGGCAGCACGCTACAATAATCTTATTGTTATGCATGTAAACAAGGCCAGAACTGACGAACTGGACTTACGTTTAATAGCTAAGGACTTTGTTCTCAAAAACGAACGTAGGGTTAGATTTTTTGGGAAATTTCAATGAGATCGCATTACTTAGTAAAATTGTTTATGTAGTCATCTTAGCACGCACGCCGAGCAGTAGAGAATACGCATAGCATTCTAAGAATGTCTACCAATATTTTGCAGACTTTGAAACTTAATCATGATTCATGAAACAATGCATATCTGTAATATACTAAAACAGTAAGCTGCAAACTCACATGCCCTTTTCGGTCAGTGCACCCCCACTTTTGAGATACTTCCGCGGCCCCTGCCTACTTAGAATGCGCGCTGTGCATTGTGGTCTTAGTAGTCACGCTCGTACGGTAAACAACAACATGGCTATTGTGAACGCTGATGTTGAGCTGTTACTTGTCTTTATTATTTTGTCTGTTATTTGTCTTCAGAGGTAACTCAAACAAATAAAATGCTAGCTCTTATCAGAACTGTTGCACGGGTATTTAAGAGTTGGTTACATCTGAAATTGATGGCAAGGGAATTTCAGAACGTTGACGAAGGCAAGGAAACTTTGTTGTAATTTTTCAAGAGTTTTGAAACAAGAGTTCTGAAAAGAACAACGGCTTTTATTTGTTTGAGTTACCTCTGAATGACGACAAAGAACAGCTCCACATCAACATCCACAAATATTGTTCACCGTAGTAGCGTGACTACTAAGACCACAATGCACAACGTGCATTCCGAATAAAAATTAATAAGGCATATGAGCTATTAATGTAACTTATTCGGTTTCAGCTCGTTGTTTCCGAGTGCTAACTGTGGGTTTCTATTTCATGGTGTTGGACATATCAGTTTGGCCGGCCAAAGTACTGCATCAGATGGATGAAGAACAACAGGTTTGAAGAAGGCAAATGTCGCTATGCTGCTGTAGAAAGCTATATTATTAAACGAATTTTAATTTTCATTCAATTCAGCTTCTTCATATGAATGTCTTTTTGCATGCTGTCATCTGTCTCTTAGAATATGCTAATTATATTGCTTTAGTGACTGCATTCTATAAACTGGAATACGTCATTGTGTTGACGCTATTTGGCTCGGAATGAAAATTAGATGTGTTCCGAAGAATGGCTGAAGATTTGCTACGTACCAATCAAACTAACTGTTTTAATTACAGCTACGCTGAAAGATAAAATGTAAACAATTTCAAGGAGGAGTGTCTGATATTGACGTACAAGCTTGCTTCGCTGATTTCCATTTCATTTTCTTTGCTTGTAGTAACTGTAAGGAACTCGTTATATAATGTTAAATATGTTAAAAATCAATAAACTGCCGATTCATCGTTTTATGCCGATTTCATTGATAGAACCCGTCGAGGTTAATGAAAATAAGACTGCAAAACAACTATATTTCATACGTATTTTTTTTATAGCTAATTCAGCATTGCGGACCTGTAATTTTGCCTTTCAAGTTCAAACTATAGAAGATTTCATTACAATTCGTTGATATTTCATGTTTATTTGCACAATGCATTAACAGTATGTTTTAATTATTTACTGAAATAATTGAAAATTTACTTTACGAAAGCAAATTGATCTTTTTGTTAAAATTTTGAAATTGCCGACCTTTACCGACCTTTTGTAATTTCAGCTTTTTCGATAAAGCCGCAAAAGCTTGCCAGCAGCTTATAGCTTAGCCTTATAATTGCCGTTTAGCGCGTTGTTAAATATAGAGGCAGGATTAACGAGTCTTACTGATCTCATCGTCCAAGAACAAAATTTTTGCTTGTTCTCTAAACTTTTGACTTATCAAACCAACCTTTTGATTTTCAATTCTATTATGATGAAAATGAATTGAAAAATATGTCTCCAATCACACAGAAATACACTCCCGTAGACTCAAGCCAGCTGTTTAAGCTGTGTTGCAAAAATTGTATGAGTACATTATTAATAAGGTTTTTACATCGTAATAAGATAATATTGGATGTTTAAATATATTGCGAATTCCTGCTTAACACCTCAATGATCTTTTAAATGCAAAATATCCGTACTTTGGACGCTCAGTGACAAAAACGTCTTGTAAAAGTTGTCGAATGTTAACATTACACATTACTACATTACACTGTGTAACTACGTTACACTGTGTAACATTACACATTACTACAGACGCTCATGTAATTGCTACTTCATTACAGCTGGAACATAGTGTTTGTTTGAACGAGGATGAGGTGAAATGTGAATTTCACAAACATATGTCGATATTGAGAAACCTCATAAGTTCTTGGAATTGACTGTTTGTTGAATACTTTCATTGAGATCTGTTTGGCAAAGACAGGAAGTTATTTTACATATCACACGAAATGATTTCCCTTTATTTCTCTTTTCCGGACTCATTTCAAATCAATTATTCTGCTGCTCTGCATTCCAAATTCCGCGCACTTCCTTTAGCACATATTTGCTTCGTTTTAATGACTGTAGAGCAAATGCAAATTGCCAGAAAGCTAGATAACGCGTCACGATAAACGTGATGAACTCTTCAACTGATCATGTCGACAACATTTGTAGCTTTGGTTTAACTGTTGTGCTGAAAAAGATGCCTTCAGAAAGATTTTATATCAGCCAAGTGTTTGTTATAATGTTCAACAGCGTTTTGCTTGTTGCTACTGTGTTCCTTAATGGACTTGCGATTGTGACAATCTTTAGATCGTCTTACTTGATGGGAAAGCCGTGCTACTTCATCGTTTTTCTGCAATCAATCGTCGACTTGATGTGTAGTCTTCTGGCTATGCCATTATTTCTCGTTCACCTTATAAATGTAATTCATGGAATGGTTGACTGTGTTGTCTACGTCATCACTATGTTTGCAACTTATTTTACGCTGGGCTTATCTAGTGTCAACTTACTTGCTCTCACATGGGAGCGATACGTTGCTCTCTTGCATCCTTTGCACTATGGCAGCATTGTCACCAGAAAGAAGTTGATGGTAGGTGGAAGGACAAGTACAACCCTGTGTAGAAAAGTTTTAATTTGTCTCGACCGCAAGTTGCCGTTGTTAGGCATACATCTCTTCACGGGAAAAGCCGATTTGTTTCCGATTAGTTCGTTATCTTTAATCCCTAAAAATGAGGTGTTCATTCTTTTTACGTAACATACCTTCATAACTCTAAGACTTCAATTTTCCTTTAGGTTGGTGTATGTTTTGCTGGGGTCATCGAATGTTTCATGAAAACTTTATTTTTAACAAAATTTCACCATAGAGAAACAGTATTGTACAATCTTGTGAAGGTCATGATTATTTCTGGGTACGCTATCTTTGCATACTCTTGTATCTTCTTGGTAGTAAAAAAGTTGGCTCGGTCCAGTATAACTTCATGTAGTCCAGTAGAGAAAATCAAGACGAGTAGAAGGAAGCTGTTCATTCAACAAATTAAACATGCAAAATCATGTGTAGTGGTTGTAGCTTGTTTTTTTTTTCTGATTCCAATTCCATCATTTGTATACTTGTTCTTTAAAGGACGCGTGCAAAGAAATGATCTTTCGCTTATTCGAATTTGGCTCAAAACTCTCGCATTTTTAAATTCCTTGATGAACTCCATCTTATTCTTTTGGAGTAAAAAGATGTTGAGACAGGAGGCATTCAAGCTGTTAAAAGCAATAAATGAGAAATTGAGGTTATCGTCGTCCTAATCTTCATCCTTATCTCATTTCTAATCTTGATCCTAATCTGTAATTATTCATAGGACTAATGTAAATGGCTCATAAGGCAATTTAGAAAAGTTGTAGAAAACATCAGGTGAATGTAAGTCTTAATGAATGTAAGCACTCAAGCTTATGAAAACGATAAGAAGGAAGCTGTAGTCAACTTGATCCTAATCTTGATCCAAATATTGTTCTTAATGTTGATGTCAATCTATAACCATTCATAAGAAAAATATACACATGACTTACATTTATAACAGAAAAGTTAAAGAAAACATTGGAATACTTGAAACTACATAATTGAGCATTATTTGTAAGTCATTAAATATTTACAAAAGCTGGTAGGGCTTTTTTTTAAGGTTTCTAGTCAGCGTTTAGCTTAATTCTTATTACAAAAAAAAACCAGTTCAAATAATCTTTTATATATTTTACTAAAGCGAATTTCCAAAATCTCTGCCACTCGAGCAAAATCAATTGAAACATGAAGAGACAAGATATACCGTTATATCTTGCTCATTTGTACTTTGTATTACAGAGCTTCGACAAAAAGTGCGTGCTATAAAGATGTAATTTGAGTATCTAACGAACTAGTTGCACAAATCTATTTAGCTACGGAAGAGGTCGCTGAGCGTTACTTCTTCTACAAAAATCACCGTTTCCATGGGCACGCATTCGTGTGAAGAGAAATGCGATGCTGTCCATCTTTTGCGAAATATGTCTAAAAAATCGGTCCAGAAACTAATAAAAAACGAAAAAGGTCGATCTGGTTGAAATCGTGCTTTTTTCTTTTAAGCAAGACGACCAGAACACTGTTTGATTATAATTACCAATTATAATAGTTACCATCACATAGTAAAACGAAATTCACGGCATAATATGTAAGAGCGTCATGTCGCATTAACATTTCATTGATGACGCTCGCGCGTGAAATGATCAAAAAAAATTTTGGGTGGTTCAACCCTTAAAAAAATTTCACATCTGACTTTATATATGAAATGGTATGTAAAACTTATGTGAAATTGAAACATTTCATATATGAAATGTCTATTTAATATATGAAATTCCAATTTCATATGTGAAATCAAATGTGAAATTTTCGCAAGGGAAGGACTTCGTGGCAGTAACGCATTATTTATCTAATCAAATGCCGTTATAGGAAAACCCCGAATTTTATAGTCTGGTTTACCTTCAATGTTCTAGTTAAAGATACGACAAGATTTTATTCCAAAAGGTAAAAACCCCTTAGTTTTTTGCAAAGTGCTGCCCAGACTGTTTAAATATATAGAACTTTTTTTCACTTTTCTTTTGTTTAGTATTAGTTAAAGAAGAGCTATCAAAATCACTCATTGTATAATAAGTATGCTTATTGAGCAATGACACTTTCTGAAACTTCTTGACGTGTGCGCCCACGGCTCTTTTGTACGTCATAGTTGGAGGAGAACGACATTATAGAAGATTTTATACTAAACAGGTGGATATTTACAGACAAATTTTAAACAGACAAATTTTAAACATTGAAAACAAGTTGATTTGAAAAGTCTCTTTGATTGATTGATTGATTGGTTGATTGGTTGGATCTCAGGGGCCGGTTGTATAAAAACGTAGTTAACTTTAACTATATTTAACGCTAACTACCGTAGTTAACTCCTTAACTATAGTAACTTAACTGCTTGACTTAACTGCGTTGCACAAAACGTAGTTTGTCGGATAGTTAAGTAACTGCGTTGTTAACTTGCGTGGAAATTGCGTGGAGTGTTGTTTACGTTAAAAGACATAAAGTTTAATCAATTTATGCTTTGTAATGGCGGGCAAGTGAACTAGAAAATGACTTCAAAATCAAGAAAAATCTCTTGGCTTATGTTAAAATCTTAAAATATGGCAAACTATTGTCGTTTTTACGGATGTTGATGATGCGAAAAGAAAATTTAACGAACGATTCACGGTGACATGGTAACCGGATTAAATTGTAGCATATATTTTATACTTTTCTCAAGAAAATCAACCCGTAAATTCTGTGTCATACAGTACGATGTCGATGAATGATATGAGTCTCGGCAAGGACTGCTTTATTTCATGTACCAATTGTATATAATGGACTTGGGCAAACGAAACAATGAACTCTTCTCGAATTGATTCATATTGTGTTCTATGTGCAAGGATGTAAATATTAAAATGGCCTTGCTTTTACAGAATTTAAAACTGAGAGATTGAGGGTAACAAAGGAAAAGGTCGTTTCGTTTCTCTTTATAACAGCTGAGTAAAATGCTTCAAAGAAATGTGTCTGCACAGACATAAGTCACACATATTTGTAAAAGTCGACTGTGATGAACTTTTTTATTATTAGAAAACATTTCTTTGACTCATCATAGTTAGTAGCCATGTAATCCAGCAACTGTCTTTTCTCTGCTTGTGACATGTTATGTTCACAGCTATACACAAAATACTGATTAGTTCTTTTTTTTTTCCTACTTTTTAAATCATCAAACAGTAGCTAGAGCTTTCTGCCTCTTAGAAAAATATTGGCAGCCAAGATTGTATGTACATTAAAAATAAACATTTTTACATAGGAAATATATGTAGTATGCATCTTGGTAAGTATTTGAATAGCTTTAAACAGCCATTGATACTATCAGTAATAATGTATAAAAGAGAAAGATATTGTTTTGCTAATCATTGAAAGAAATGTTGTTAACCAAAAAAATTAATCATTGTTTTGTGACGAGACATTTAGTCACAGGTATGACTGTATGAGCAAAAGAAGACAGTCATAGACTTTTTATTGATAGACTTGTTAGCAAACATTTCTTAAAGGTCATCATAGTAACAATGTAATCTCACGACTGTTATGACATATCTTTCCTCTGTCATTAAAATGTAACATAGGGATATAGAATAAATATTGTATTCATTTCGTCTTCATTGTCATTTCTATCCTGTTAAGCTCATGCCATTTTGTTTATTATAGATTTTGAGTTTCCCCAGGTACATAGAATATTTCCTCTTAACTTATTTAATTTAAAATCTATTCTCAAAAATAGTTTTGTCGGAATAGCTTATAAAGTCTATTTGTGCATTGTATTGAACTTAATTCACAGGCGAAGAATTATTATTAGAAAACATTTCTTTGAGTCATCATAGTTAGTAGCCATGTAATGCAGCAACTGTCTTTTCTCTGCTTGTGACATTTTATATTCACAGCTATACACAAAACCCTTTTTTGTTCTTAATTTTGCCTTGCAAAAACTAAGTTATAAAAACTGCTGGGTATATTTGTTAATGAGCCTTAGCTATGAAACTTTTATTTACGCCTTTGTGATTTATTAGCCTATTTTTGTCTAAAGCTTGGGAGTTTTATTCATTTTTTTCTACTTTTTAAATCATCAAACAGTAGCTAGATCTTTATTGGCAGGCAAGATTGTATGTACATTTGACTGTCATGTATATTTTCTTCTTGTGTAATAAACCATGTGCAATGGATAATGTACATATATCAAGCAACATGGACCTTCACCATGCATGCTAATGAAATGTTTTATGTATTTAAGAAACTAAAATCATTGTATCTCATGCAGCTGATACACAAAAGAGTAGTCATGAATAAAAACTGTTGTAAAGGTCATGTATCTATATGTATTATGATTGGTATACTTAGAACAACATTTATACTGTAGTATCTATTTGTTTTAACATAATCTAGCTTATTTTCCATAGAGCAATGAGTTTATATGATGCATATGATATTCAATTAAGCAAAATGCATAGGGAAAAACCCGCAATTTGAATATTTGATACATCCAAGGCTATAGGATTCATTGCTCGAATAACATTCTTTGTTTTTTTTTTTGTCATTGAACGAATTGTACGTATTTGTAAGACAATGTCAGCGAGTTATGTGCACTAATCTTAAAGAAGTGGCTCTATCTCAATTGAAAGTCTCGCTTATGAGTTGCAAAGAGCTAACGGACGCAAGGAAAGATAATACAAAATGCAATTGCTCTTGGGTAAAAAAGGATTTGTTACGTGGATAAATTGTTGGCTATTTTTCGTCAGCAAAACTTGGGATGTTTTACAGCACTGACGAATGTAGTACATTGTCCATAAAGCTCTTATTCTAAAAGCCTTTGCCATGGAAGATACATATGTGATTAAAAACTCAAGGTAAAACCTTGTTGATCAACAACATCTCACCCATAATTGTCTTTGAGAAGGTAAGCCGCCATATTTAACTGTGTTTTAAAAAGTTAACTATGCTCC
Source organism: Xenia sp. Carnegie-2017 (assembly GCF_021976095.1). Taxonomy (NCBI): domain Eukaryota; kingdom Metazoa; phylum Cnidaria; class Anthozoa; order Malacalcyonacea; family Xeniidae; genus Xenia; species Xenia sp. Carnegie-2017. Next base: position 5,736,913 of record NW_025813484.1, on the reverse strand, counting down.
ATAGCATAGTTAACTTTAACTACCTTTTAACTGCATTTAGCGCTAACTACTTTTTTATACAACTGACTTAACCGCGTGGTTAAATTTAACTACTTTTTAACTGCAAAAAGTGTAGTTAAAAAGTAGTTAAGAGCTTTATACAACCGGCCCCAGATCTGTTTTGCACAGGCTAACGCAAACACGGCTAAAGGCCAGTCAGCGCACGCGTTTTATTGTTGCTAATTTATAATTCTAAACACTGGACCAGTGAACTTCATACATATATATATATATATATCTGGTATGAAAACGACAATACAATTTATACATATAAAATTGAAGCCAAAGTCTTAGTCTCTTGCGCGGTTTGTACGTCAGTTCCAGTCCTTCAAAGTCGAATATTCACGCGGTTTGTACGTCAGTTTCATTCCCCTGAGTGCCAAACATACACGGCCAATATAAATTTAAATACAAATTACAAAAGCATACACATATAAACAACATCACGACAAACAACACACGAGGCCAACTCTTCGCAAAAGGTTATTTTTTACAGCTGAAACTTTACTACAGTGAGTTCGTTGTTACTTACAACTTAAAACTAGGAAAAGCCAACTGAAAATTACACTGTATGCTAAAAAGACAATACAATAAGAAAATATGACGAGAAAATATTCAAGCAAAAATTTTTCTTACATCGGAAGGTAAATTTTCAAACGGTGTCAGACAGTGTTTGTCTTTTTTTGTCATTTCAGTGCATTTAAAGATTTGGTTTTCCGAAGAAAAAAGAAACTTGAATATCCAGTTTCATAAAAAATATTGAGTCTATAACTGGTATTTTTACTTTTTACAGAGCCATTGTATTTTTCATCGATTTTGATAGTGCTTGAAACTTGAAATACTAAGTGGTTGTCATATCGATATCAATAATTGAATATCCTTAAAGACTTTGATATGTTTTAAAGGAAAACCGCAGCGTAAAAGCAGATCGACCAAGTTCACCTCACCTGCTTCTCGATTTATCACTTTGATTCACTTTCCGTGAACATTTCCTTCCAAAAATTTCGTTTTTTTACGCTCTGATCAAGATCCGAACTCTACCATTACCAAGGGACAAATGATTTAAAAAAATTAAAATGAACACGCGAGAGACTACAGCCTGACGTGTGATGACGAATGATGAAAACAAATATTTTTTTGGCTTCAATTTTTGGCTTCGGTTATCATTCCAATTATTCGAATGTCGAGTTCACTGCACTGGACTTAGTAAACATTCTCTTTCAGCGGTCAGTGAAGCAGTTTCACTATCCATTATAGTTATTTTTATCATTCCGTTTTATCAAAACCCCGGTCAATTTCTTTTATCTCTTTTGATCATTTATTCCAGTCATGATCTTTCATTGGAATTATCTTATATTTGTAATTGTATGTTATCTGTTTGTGTTGTTTAACCAAAACTTAGAGGAATGGTAACACTCTGTTTACGGAATCTACTTCTCTTTTTGATACATGTCTTTTTCGAATGTTTCAAACGTCAAACTTTACATCAGCCGAATGCATTTAAAAACAATGTGACGAAATTCCTCATTATATCTTTTGTTTTAAATGCATTCGGCTGATACATGCGTTAATTGACAAAGCACAAGTACTTTGGAACTTTACAATTATTCATAACATTTCAACAATTAGCTCATTAGAACACTCCCCTTTTTCACAAGATGCTGGTTCGCAGTCACTTTATCTGCTTCGTTTTTCTTGCGGTTAGCAAGCGCTTATGACACATATAGATTTATCAAGCCAGTGTATTTATTGTGCGTGTAATGTGTTATAATAGTGAAGCAAGTAGCTCAGATTGCAAGAGGATCGAGAGTTTAGTTTCTCCCTCATAAATCAAGTATTTTGATCAAATCCTATGGGTAAAGATGTATCTTTTGAAGTAACTTCCGTGTGAGATAACGAGTCGCATCATTTTTTGCTAAATTTTCCAAATATTCTGCAAGAGGCTTTATTAAGGTTTTATAAAATACGACGAGACAAAGTTTTTTTTTGTTAACAAATTACTGTCCCACTTCCATTGACATACAATGGTCGTTTTTATCCTTATGACGATTAATAGATACGTCTAAACTCATAATATATTCAACTATATAAACTGTCGAGAATAAAGACTTAAAGCAAAGCTAAACGTTAAAACCAATTGATCGAGACGAGTTATAAGGAATTAAAAGCTAAAGTCTTCTGGGGCTGGTTGTATAAAAACGTAGTTAACTTTAACTATAGTTAACGCTAACTACCGTAGTTAACTCCTTAATTGTAGTAACTTAACTGCTCAACTTAACTGCGTTGCACAAAACGTAGTTTGTCGGATAGTTAGGTGACTGCGTAGTTAACTTGCGTGGAGTGTTGTTTACGTAAAATGACATAAAGTTTAAACAACTTATTCTTAGTAATGGCGAGCAAGTGAACTATAAAATGACTTTAAAATCAAGAAAAATGTCCTGCTTAAGTAAAAATCTTAAAATATGGCAAACTATTCTCGTCTTTACGGATGTTGATGATGCGAAAATAAAATTTAATAAACAATTCAAGGTGACATGGCAACCGAATTAAATTGTAGCATATACTTTGGACTTTTCATATAAAAAAACGACCCTTATCTTCTGTGTACAACAGTACGATGTTGATGAATGATATGCGTCTCGGCAAGGACTGCTTTCTTTCGTGTACCAATTATATATAATGAACTTAGGCAAACAAAACTACGAAGTCTTCTCAAATCAATTCATATTGTGTTCTATGTGCAAGGATTTAAATATTTAAATGGCCTTGCTTTTACAGAATTTAAAACTGAGAGATTGAGGGTAACAAAGGAAAAGGTCGTTTCGTTTCTTTTCATAACAACTGAATAAAATGCTTGAAAGAAATGTATTTGTACAGACATAAGTCACACATATTTGTAAAAGATAACAATGATAGATTTTTTTATTATTAGAAAACATTTCTTTGAGTCATCATATTTAGTAGCAATGTAATCCAGCAACTGTCTTTTCTCTGCTTGTAACATGTTATATTCACAGCTATACACAAAAACCTTTTTTGTTCTTAATTCTGCCTTGCAAAAAACTGAGTGATAAAATCTATATATATTGGGTATATTAGTTAATGAGCCTTAGCTATGAAACTTTTATTTATGCCTTTGTGATTTATTAGCGTATTTTTGTCTAAAGGTTGGGAGTTTTATTCATTTTTTTTCTACTTATTAAATCATTAAACAGTAGCTAGATCTTTATAGCCAGTCAAGATTGTATGTACATTAAAAATAAAAAATTTTACATAAGAAATACTTGATGAATTATCAATAAAACCTACTAATTGATTGTCATGTATATTTTCTGCTTGTGCAATAAACCATGTGCAATGGATAATGTATATATATCAAGCAACATGGATTTCACCATGCATGCTGATAAAATGTATTTAAAAAACTAACATCATTGTATCTCATGCAGCTGATACACAAAAGATAGTCATGAAGAAAAATTGTTGTAAAGCTCATGTATCTATACTTAGAACAACATTTATACTGTAGTACCTCTTTGTTCTAACTTAAAATCTAGCTTATTTCCCATAGAGCAAAGAGTTTATATGATGCGTATATTATTCAATCAAGCAAAATGCATAGGGAAAACCCGCAATTTGAATATTTGATACATCCAAGGCTATAGGCACAGAATAAGCGCCACTCGATGTCGGAACGTTTGATGTTTGTGTCTCCAGTTTTCGGTTATGTTAATCCGGGAACTTTACACGGCGGCCATGTTTGCAGCCAGATTGCAATGTAATTTATAGTGCCAATGACAAGTTTTTCACTGAAAACTAAAATAGTTCGGCACATTGGCAGCTTTTTGCGTTTTTTGAGTAGAGACAGTAAATCGCAGCAAGTCACCTATGTCTTATCTTCTATGACTGCACTTAAGTCTTTATTAAAAAAACAATTATCAGAATATGTTGTAAAAGAGAAAGAAAAGGAAAAGAAAAAAGATATTCCAAAGAGAAAAAGAAAGAGAAGAGACGATGATTTATTGAATTTTTTGCAGAAATAAGTTTAATGTCTTGTAAATAATAGTTATTAAAAAAATTTATGATTTTATTTATATTTTTTGTTTTTTTTGGAAACTTCTCACTAATAAAATATGGTCGGTGTTAGTGAAAATAAATTTGGCAAAAATGATTATGTTCTATATAATAAATTAAGCATGTTTCAACCAGTTCCTCGAAATTTCACATTTTTAGAATTTAGACTTACTAATTTAAATCACGAACCTGATAAAGCTTATGCAAAAAAATTCGAATGTCAAAAGTCAAAATTTGAATATGGTTTAATGAGAACTGATGACTTTGTCATGGGTGACAGAATAAAATTAATGGCCAGTAGAACTATATTTAATAATTCAAACATATGCATTTATCCAAGACCTATAGCTAGTATGTAGTGTAACATAAATTTATTAATTAATGATATTTTAGTAAATAATAATACTAATCAATTTAATAGGATTTATATTTAAAAAGTATTTAATACACACAACATAATTCACCTGACGAATTAGCCAATGTGAACTTAGATATATTGGTTAGAGCGTAAAAAATAAATACTGCGAATAAGAATGCTTGAAATACGACTGCGGGTGAGGAAGCAAATTTAATTAGAATAAAATGCACGAATAAAGCTTACAAATAATAAAATTTGTAGCATTATAGATCATCTTGATATTATTTTAAAAAACAAGTTGGACTACGTCAGCTAGTGATTTGGAATTTCAATTTTCAATAACAGAAAAATATTTGACATTTTAAATGAACGACGAGTTTTTTTATCGTAAACATGTTTCGGCATGCTTATGCCATCTTCAGTACATCGAATGAAGGTGATTAGCTATTTACAGGATATATATATATGTATGTGACTAACGTTAAGTGTATTAAATTACAAAATTAGTGTTAGATATTATATTACAGGTTAAATATTGTATTAATGTGATATATTTGTTTGTTGAGGTCTGGTTTGAGTTTTTGAATGTATAGCGCTTCTTTCAGTTTAAGAGAAAAAGGAGAGTTGGCGGTGTCTAAGATGCGAAAACATGAATGGTTGTATTTTGATTTGCAATGTGGTGAAGTGTGAAGGTGTTTATAAATATGTGAGTTTTTGTCGGAATGTGTGTGTTCTTTGATGCGTGTGGAGAGATGGCGAGTTGTCTCACGAACGTAACGGGAATTACATCCCGCACATGAAAATTCATAAACCACGCAAGATTTCAGTAGAGATGGAATACTGTTTTTAAAACTAAAAAGATTTTCTATTTTGGAGGATGAGAAGACCAATTTGATTTTTAAGTCAACACAGAAGCGTTTTGTTAACTTCCGTAGTTTTTGTTGAGTGGTGTGTGAGTATGAGCCAATGTAAGGAAGTTTGAAATAGTATATGTTTGGTTTGTTTTGGTTAGGTTCATCTGATGCTTGTGTGTCTGATTGTATTTTGTCGTTGAATGATTGGATGACTTTGTCTATGAAATGGACAGGAAAAGAATTGCGTTTTAAAGTTTCGATTAGTGTGTTTATGTCATTTTCGCAGCCGTTTGTTGTATTGTTGATTCTGTGGATGCGTTCAAGGAGAGTTTTTATAAGTCCTGTTTTATAATTACGTGGTGTAAAACTAAAAAAGTTCATTAAGAGTCCAGTGTAAGTTTTCTTGTGAAAGACGGAAGTTATGCAATTGTCTGAAGTTGTGTCTTTAGTGATAAGTATGTCTAGGAAAGGCAATTTATTGTCGTGTTCTTTTTCTACTGTAAAGGTAATGTTTGTGTGTTGTAGGTTTAAATAATTAAGGAATAATGAGGCGTCGTTTTCGTTGTCAAATATACAAAAAATATCATCTACGTAACGTCTGTAAAAAAGTACGTTTGATCCGTCGTAGTTAGTTAACCGATTCTTTTCATGATAGCCCATGAAGAGATTGGCAAGTACTGGTGCCAGTGAAGAACCCATTGCCACCCCGTCGGTCTGGTCATAAAAGTGTTCGTTAAAGAGAAAGTGGTTTGTGATGTAGCGATGTTGAACAATTGTTTTCAGTCATATCTGTTGATGTGAAAGTTGGGTTGTTGTGTAAATAATAAGTCGAGTGCGATGTCTATTGTTTCAGTAAATTATGGAGAAGTATAGTCCGTTCTTGAGTAGGTCGAGTTCATCAGGTTTTAGTTTAAGTGAAGACAGGTTTGTGACGGTTTCTCTGTGCGTGAAAGGTAGCGTTTTGTTACGTGTGAGATTCTTTAACTTCTTTCTGTGGTTACATAAGAGTGTGTTTATCTTTTTCGTAATAGTCTTAGCTAGAGCCTTTTGTAGAATGTCCACAGCACACCACCTCCACTAAGACCAATAGTCTCTTCCATAAACTCTTACAACTACAAACTATCAAAATACTTATGCTCGTTACTTAGCCCTTTAGTTCCCAACGATTACACCACTAAAGACTCTTTCACCTTCGTCGACGAACTAAACAACCAAGACATCAACAGCAAATATATCGTTTCCTTTGATGTCAAGAGCCTTTTTACTAAAATTCCACTAACTGAAACAATAGACATCGCACTCGACTTATTATTTACACAACAACCCAACTTTCACATCAACAGATATGACTGAAAACAATTGTTCAACATCGCTACATCACAAACCCACTTTCTCTTTAACGAACACTTTTATGACCAGACTGACGAGGTGGCAATGGGTTCTCCACTGGCACCAGTACTTGCCAATCTCTTCATGGGCTATCATGAAAAGAATCGGTTAACTAACTACGACGGATCAAACGTACTTTTTTACAGACGTTACGTAGATGATATTTTTTGTATATTTGACAACGAAAACGACGCCTCATTATTCCTTAATTATTTAAACCTACAACACACAAACATTACCTTTACAGTAGAAAAAGAACACGACAATAAATTGCCTTTCCTAGACATACTTATCACTAAAGACACAACTTCAGACAATTGCATAACTTCCGTCTTTCACAAGAAAACTTACACTGGACTCTTAATGAACTTTTTTAGTTTTACACCACGTAATTATAAAACAGGACTTATAAAAACTCTCCTTGAACGCATCCACAGAATCAACAATACAACAAACGGCTGCGAAAATGACATAAACACACTAATCGAAACTTTAAAACGCAATTCTTTTCCTGTCCATTTCATAGACAAAGTCATCCAATCATTCAACGACAAAATACAATCAGACACACAAGCATCAGATGAACCTAACCAAAACAAACCAAACATATACTATTTCAAACTTCCTTACATTGGCTCATACTCACACACCACTCAACAAAAACTACGGAAGTTAACAAAACGCTTCTGTGTTGACTTAAAAATCAAATTGGTCTTCTCATCCTCCAAAATAGAAAATCTTTTTAGTTTTAAAAACAGTATTCCATCTCTACTGAAATCTTGCGTGGTTTATGAATTTTCATGTGCGGGATGTAATTCCCGTTACGTTGGTGAGACAACTCGCCATCTCTCCACACGCATCAAAGAACACACACATTCCGACAAAAACTCACATATTTATAAACACCTTCACACTTCACCACATTGCAAATCAAAATACAACCATTCATGTTTTCGCATCTTAGACACCGCCAACTCTCCTTTTTCTCTTAAACTGAAAGAAGCGCTATACATTCAAAAACTCAAACCAGACCTCAACAAACAAATATATCACATTAATACAATATTTAACCTGTAATATAATATCTAACACTAATTTTGTAATTTAATACACTTAACGTTAGTCACATACATATATATATATCCTGTAAATAGCTAATCACCTTCATTCGATGTACTGAAGATGGCATAAGCATGCCGAAACATGTTTACGATAAAAAACTCGTCGTTCATTTAAAATGTCTGATATCCATCGTGCTTTTAAGAAATTATAGAAAAATATTTCCATAATTTCGTAAAAGCAAAATGGTTATGTGATATTTAAAATAAACGACAAGTATTCTAAAAGCAAACATTTTTCGGCATACTTTATGCCATCTTCGGTGCAAAGTGAATAAACATAGGAAGTTTAAATGATATTATATTATAGTGATAAAGCTAAAATATCGATTAGCTATAAATAATTATTTACAGTTGAATGAGGTGTTATAAAATGTTTGTGCTATGTTTTATCAAAAGAGAAAAAAATACGAAGAAAATGAATAATATCTGATAAGGTAGTAATAGCTATTTACAGGTCAAAGATAGTGTTAAGATGGAAAGAGGATTTTGTGTAATTGATTTCGCAGTGTGGTGATGACAGTAAGTGTCTGATTGTGTGTGATTTTTTGTTTGTGATTGTGTGTTCTTTAATCCGTGTCAAAAGCTGGTGGGTGATCTCCCCAATGTAACTGGAATTACATCCAGAAAAAGAAAATTCATAAACCACAATGGATTTTAAAAGAGTGGGAAAAGGATCTTTCAGCTAGATAGCTAGATATTGCATTATATCTGATTTATTCACACCAGCCCAACCTTATCATTGAAAAATAACTTATTTTCATTGCCCCCTAACAAACTCATTTCCTATTTAATGGACAATTTTTCGACCAAATTGATGGAGTCGCGATGGGCTCACCATTAGCACCACTTCTTGCCAATATTTTCATGAGATATCATGAAAAGAATTGGATCAAGAACTATGACAGACCTAAAGTATTGTTTTACAGACGCTACGTAGATGACATATTTTGTATTGTTAACAACGAGTACATTGACGTTACCATAGAAAAATAACACGACAACAAGTTACCATTTTTAGACGTACTCATTACTAAAAACACAATCATGAACACATACACGACATCTTTTTTTCATAAAAAACTTACACTGGCCTATTACTTAACTTTTTCAGCTTCACCTCACAAAGTATAGGACAAGACTGATTAAAACTCTTATTGACCGCTTACAGAAGATTAACATCACGTCAATTGGCTACTATCATGATTTGAATGCTTTCATTGAAAATCTCAAACAAAACTCCTTTTCCTCGCCTTTAAGAGGAAAATAATTAAATCATATGACCATGAAAAAACACAAACAAAATAAACACCAGAAAAGAACCCACACCTACCCAACTCGAGACTTACTTCTTCAAACTACCCTACATTGGCTACATTTTACAAATCACAGAACGAAAATTACACAAACTAATAAAACGCTACTGCACAGACTTAGACATCAGACTAGTTATTTCATCTTTCAAAATCAAAAATCACTTTAGCTTCAAACAACTTATTCCCATTGTTTTAAAATCCAACGTGGTTTATGAATTTTCTTGTGCTGGATGCAATTCAAGTTACATTGGGGAGACCACCCACCATCTTTTGACACAGATTAAAGAACACACAGCCACGGACAAAAACTCACACATATTCAGACACTTACTCTCGTCGCCACACTGAGAAAACAATTACACGCAATCCTGTTTCCACACTTTAGACACCACTCACACTCCTTTTGCTCTTAAACTCAAAGAAGCCCTTTGTATCAAGAAGTGTAAATCTAACCTCAACAAACAAATACAACATATTAACACTATCTTTGACCTGTAAATAGCTATTACTACCTAATCAGGTATTATTTATTTTCTCTGTATTTTTCTCCTTTGATAAAACCCAACACAAACATTTTATAAGACCTTATTCAACTGTAAATTATTCATAACTAATCGATATTTTTGCTTTATAAATATAATATATAATGTAAACTTCCTATGTTTATTCACTTTGCACTGAAGATGGCATAAAGTATGCCAAAACATGTTTGCTTTAAAAAAACAATATTATTTGATTGGTTTAACTGCTGATAATCCTCAAAATTACAATATCTCTCTTAGTAATTTGAAAATTAATACTAGAATATTTAAGCCAAATGATCATCTGAGTGTGGAAATACATAAAAAACTGATACAAGAAAATACAGAGTGTCCTTATTTTGTAATGAATAGGAAAGTTGTTACAAAAACCCTTCCCACTGGATCCAAAGCATTTCACTGTTATGATGTATTTTTAGGTGGTCTACTATCAAGAGTTTTATAATTTTTTAAGATGCAGCAAGATTTAATTGTATATATCAAAAAATTGTAGCTTATATAAATTATTAAGTTTCACTTATTGTTGAGCACGTACCAGTCATGCTGTAACCCACGAGTCTTATGAATGAAAAGAAGCATATTTGAATTTAAACAAATTTTTAAATAAAAAAATGAAAAAATGAATTTTGATTTTCACCGATTTAAGGCTGAAAATAAATTTATTGCATTTGATTTATCTCCTCATCAAGATAGTTTTACCAAAGTTTTATCACATCAAAATACGAGTGATTTTAGATTTAATATTAATTTAAAAAAAAGCAATTACATATGCTTATATTTTTTGGAGAATTTAGAAATCAAATGAATTATGAATAAAAAATACAAATATATTTTGTATATTGATTTTAATTTTTTCATTATTGTTGTGTATTCAACATGAAAAGAGCAAAAATATCATATAAATTAAAATTAAATAAAAAAATTAAAAGGAAAAAATAGAAAAGTAAATGATCTTGATTTTCACTTACAAAAACAAATTATATACGTTGATCCAGTAATAAACCGTAATTTTCTATTATGGATGATGTATTATTTAAAGAAAGTGAAAATGAAAAAGGAAAATATGATATTGCAAATTAAGATAATATTGAAGAAAATATGGAAGAAATTAATAAAGATAAAAAAATTTAATTAAAGAAAAAATATAAGGGGGAATATTGTGATTTTCAAAATAACTTTGACGAATTGAATGATAATGAAAAATAATTTGATACTGATGATAGTAATGATGACGATGATAATGATGAGAAATAAAATATTATACATAAAGAGGTTTTAAAAGCAATTGTCAAATTAGTTGAATTTTCAAAACAAAAAATAGAGTACAAAATAAAATAAAATTAGTTAAAAATAAAAATACATTAAACAATTTGATTTTTATTTAAAAAATATTTTAAATGACAAAATAATTTTACATGAAGAAATAAATCCATATCATAAAAAATTTTATTTAGAAGTGTAATTTTAGAACATTACGATAAAAAATAAATGATGGAAAAAATTTGCAAATGATAAAGAAGTAAATTTTGAAATACTTTGTTATGAAAGTCATCATAATATTAATATAGCTACTTGTGGTGTTTTGCCTTCGTTTTTTTGTTTTACAAAAATGTTTAAAAATGAGCATTCTGAATGTAAGTAATAATAAATTGACTTTAGAAAGTGATAAAAAATTGTTAAGTTTATCTAAAATCTTTTTACCAAGCATTAAAAAAGTTTGTGAACGAAAATGTAAGAATGAGAATAAAAATACTCAAATATGTTATTATAAAAAAATATTTAAGTAATAAATTATCTATAATATGCAAACTTTCTATCAGGATATTCATCAATATTTTTGGTTATGTATTCATAGGTAACACATAACTTCCAAAATTCTTTAAAAAATTCTTTATTAGTATATAATTAATTATATTTTTCATAATGAAAAAATTCAAGTTCATCGTATGTATATTCATTGAATTTAGGATCAACCATGTCTTTCATATTCAAAAATACGTTCAGATTCACAGTAAAATTTGCTTTTTCATATGTTTGCAAGTAAGGTTTTACTATCACTGACATCTCTTTTCTTTTTCTTTTTCTTCTTCAAAGTCTTTATATGAAACACGAAGTCAGAAACTCATAACTCTTTCTTGAATAGAACTTCAGAAAAAATGAATAGTTAAGAAAGTGGTTCCAAACTTTCATGATAAAATTTTCACTAATGTATATCTCTTTGTCCTTTTCATTAAAGAATGTTACTTCTAAAGTTTCTTTTCCTATTTTGTTTACTATGTCTTTAAACACATCAAATTCACACTAAACATTGAAAAACTGAAATGGAATTGTTACATTTAAAAAAGTGAAAATCATTTCTTTTAAGTAAGATGTTTTCATCAAAATTTTACTTTTTTTCTTTCTTCTTCTTCTCAAAACCTTCTTTATATGAAATACAAATTTCAGTAACTTGTATAACACCATTGATTAGATGTTCAGGAATCAATGAATTATCAAGAAAGTGCTTCCAAACTTTCATGACAAAATTTCATCAAGGTATATCTCTTCATTTTTTTCATTAATAAATGGTACCTCTACAATTTTTTTTCTATTTTATTTACTATGCTTTTAAACTAATCAAATTCTCACTAACATTGAAAAATGGAATGTGATTGTTACATTAAAAAAAGTTGCTAGCATTTTCTTGTTTTTGTTAGAAGTGTTATACCAAATTTAAAAATTTACCCTCAATTTATATAAGTCATTAATTCGTAAAGAAAAGAATTGTATTTATTTAATAAAAAGTATATTTAAGAAATAAAATTAAATATTTACATCATTTATGTTTTCAATTCATTGGGAAAAATGTCTTTTCTAATTCTTACATTATATTTACTTTTTAACAAACAAACAAACAAACAAACAAACAAACAAACAACATTTATATACCGGCCAGTATTAATCCCCGCCAGGGGGGTTGACCGGTCCATGAATTTTTCCACGCCACACATCTCTATCTCTCGCCATATCTCGCCATATCTCTCGCCATATCTCGCCATATCTCGCCATATCTCTATCTCTCGCCATATCTCGCCATATACTTTTTAAATGATTGCTAAAAACAATATAACCATGATTATTCTCATTCACATGATTTATTAACCATTCCATAAATTTTTTTAATAATTCTTTATTAAACAGTAATGATTTTAGATGTTTATCATCTTATACATTTTTGAATACAATAATGTATTTACTATTCGTTCTAGCTGTTCTTTACTTTTTTTCCGTGATTTAAATTTTGACAAATGAATATGATAGAAAACTCCTCATGATGACAGCCTTGTCTAGCAATTTCGTCCAATCATTTTGTGTTGTATTTATTGTCCGTTGCATTAATCTTCAAATCATCCAATATTGTTAATGTTTGTTTCCCTAATTTTTGTTTTATGTCAGTTACAGAGGGTATATGCAATTTATAATTGATAAATTTTTAATTTTGCAGGGCTGCATTTTTTTTCTTCATTAATAGTAGATTTTATTTTGTCAAAAAGTTTTGTAAAAGGATCAAAGATTTCATCATTAAATTTTAATAATTCTTTAATAAAATATTTTTTTTCACATTGTGATGGTCCACAAATAGTCATCATAAAAGGATGTCGAAATTTTACAATTGGTTTGTATAAAAAATCAATCTAAAAAATAACCACATGGAGTTTAAAAAAAGATCATCTAATATAATTGGTTTATTAAATTTAAATGTGAATTTTTCATTTCTTTGTTTAAAAATACATTTTGTTGGCTAGCACGTGATATTCCTTCCTTATAAATTACTTTAAATTTTTTTCATTGTCCTTTACACACTCATTTGTCGAATCAAAAAGTATTTTCCTTTTCCCTTCACCCTTTTTAAATATGATTTGGACGCGATGTAAATTATTCAACAAGAAAGCAAAGTGTTTTCTGATAAAAGTTATCATAGCAAGAGTGAAGTTTAGTATCAAAACAAATTGAAGCTTGTAAGTTTGCAAAAAACAATCTAAATTTAGTCTCAACATCATGTTGCATTGGCCATTTCACTATGCAAATTTATTCATAATAAAAATAGAAAATAAATTTCCACCTTGGGCAGCTTTTGAGACCTCGTGAAAACATTCTTCTGTACGGACCTCACAGCCGGTGAACAACATATATATATATTTCGCTACACTTTAGATACCAGTTCTCATTACTTCGTCCCATATTGTGGCTCATAGTCAAAACTGATCACTTTGTATTATGGAATGCTTTTAATGACTGATTCCTCTGTAATTTGTACAGATCATTTTCTTATGACATATAGCTAGAAACATATAGCAATATGCCAATACAAAATGGCACTATCTTTCACAAACAACCAATAAACTCCAAGTAGACTGCAAACAACTAACGAATTTTGACAGCAAGAGACGTTATGTGTAAACTCCAACAAAACATTAGTGGAATTTAAGCGGATCAATGTAAACGCAGTCAACTTCTGGGTATTGTAAACGCAATTTAAGTATTAGTATAGGTTTTTGTAACACATATGGCTAAATATACAATCGTGATTTTTTTAATAATTGTAAATAGCGTTCGTCTTTAGGAGAAGTGCTTGGATTAAGTAAAAATTATGAATACTAAATTAGATATGTGTAAAAAGTTTTTAAAACTATTGCCTGTTTTTAAAGTTCAAAACTAGAAGATTTAAAAATATGAAACATAATTTCGGTGACATATTACCAAAGAACGCAGGTGTGTTTTGGTGCTTTACAGTTGAAAGCTTTGCTGAACTGTGGAAAATTTGATAACGGCACACGCACCCTAAGAATATATTGAAACAAGAATATATCATGATTTAATCCATTATATTATACCATATAATACATTAGAATATAATATACAATAACATGAAAAACGAAGCATGATATTATGAAATAATATAACAAAAAATGCAATGCAATATAATATAATTTAATGTAAAATTTATTGAAAAAAGTTTTCTGCGTTTCTGTACTTCCGACAACCACAGAATGTCGAGAAATTCTTTCAATCAAAATTTTTTATTCACTAAAACAGTTTAAACGATGAATCATGTACGCCACACTAGTATTGCATTTTGCAAATGTCAGAGTTAGGTGCATCTTTTTTATTATTTATCCAAAAAAAATGATATGCAAGCACTTATTGATCTAAATCAGAGTTTGGATTGGCCCGTGGAAACCAATCTGAGGTAAAAAAAAATTAAATAATCCATCTATCAAAAAGAATTTGCTAATCAGTCATGAATACATCTTGCAGAAAAAAATTAAGACGCTTGCTTTAAATTTGTCGGTTTTACATTATTGCTATTTTAGAAAAGGTATTAAAGACGTTTTTTGTATTTGCCCTGGCTTATGAAAGCCTAGAAGATTTTTTTAACAACTCTTGAGCTGAGTTTGACTGTCGGTCTAGGGCTTGCAATGACATGCTCTCTAATTCTACGAAAGTTCTCCTCGGTTTGCACTCTCCCAAACAAAATAAACACTTTTATTTCTTAATTAATTTATATTGGCACTGAATACATATACACAAACTGTTTAGATTGGAAGAAGATATTTCAATAGTATAGGAAGTATAACTCAGATACTGCAGCTATCTATTGAGCACTTTTTTATTATGATCTTTATTGATTTTTTACTATATTGTGCTACTGAATGCTTAGATAATTAAATTGTTGCAATTATCCGAAACATTGAAAAGACATCATGGAAAGTAATAAAAGTTTAAAAGATGTTCTGTCTATGCAAAAATGCAACAAATTGAAAAGTTTTGCAATGAAATTGTAGAAAGAAAGTAAAATTTTTGTTAGAAAGATTTAAAATTTCGATCTGATATAGGCTAAATAACAAATTAAAAAGAAATAACTGATTGTCAAAAGATATTTTGTATTTGTTATTTCTAAATTTTTTCTCAAAAACAAACTTTCTGCTTTCCTAACATTCTATAAATATTAAACAATTTCTTTTCTATGTGAACACTGTATTCATAAATTAAAAACACTATCTTATACATAGCGCTTTTACCTTGCTGGATCTAAAGAGTGTGGATCGTGTTTCAAATTATAGTCAATCACTTTGTTACGATATTTTGTACACCAAGTCTAAAAACAAGACAGTCAGAGTCAAAGTTAAAGTGAAATAAGATAGAGCATTGTGCAAAGGCATGTTTGCAACCTGCAAATTTTAGTAGTAAAATTTTTATCCAATCATTGATGATAATGGTCATTAATAAAGAGTAAAGAAATCTACATTAAAGGAGATAGAAGAAATGAGGTAAAAGGGCGAGCAGCACATATCACAATTCAACACAATAGCATTTACTTGTACGGCCATCCATTAATATATACAAAAGCGTGATCTATGTTTAATAAAATACAAAAAGTGATGGAAAAACATGGCTTATTATGGAACACAGTATTATGCCAAAGAAACATACCAATAAAATAGATGAAAAGCTACATCAAATTAAGGCTGAGAACAATAAACAAAAGCAACAAGTTATCAAAAGACCAATAAATAACTATTACATCCCATTTAACAAATAACATTACTAAACGAAACTAGCAAAAACAAATAAAAGGTTCATCATGTCGAGAAAATGAAACGAAACATTGAAAAACAACGCAATAAAAATCTATTAAAATTTCTCCTTTCATTAGATTACACGTGAACGATTGGAAAATGCTGAGATAGGAATATGTTCAAAATTATAGTTTGGGCTATAATATTTATATTGAGAATCCGTTTCCCGCCTGGAACCTCACTGGCAACAATTGCGTATACTTTTGTGCAATTTTACCTGAGCAAAAGCAATGAAGAAAAGTTGTTCATTATTAAAATTTAATCCTGGTAATTTTGCCTCCTCTCCGTTTGTTTTACGCCACTTCATGTACGCCTGGTGAAAAGAAGATAAGGCATTAACAAGCATATAAATAGAAAAGTAAAAATTTCACATTTCATTGAGAAATACGATGTCCTATCTTAGCGATAATCCAAATTATTTTCGTTTGCAGTGGGCAGAAACTCTGTAATCTTTAACCTAAACATACTTCAATGCTTTTTTATGAGCAAAGTCTAGTTAACTTTGCATAAGCCTAGTAAAACAACAGATTTAACAAAAGTTTATTGCCAAGCTTTAACTTTCGGGCTTCTTTTTAAAGTAATAACAACATGAAAGTCTCAACTGCAAGACATTACATGATACGAACGCTTAAACAGCTGATTTAAAGAAAAATATATTAAGAAGACATCATCAGGAATATCATATTGTCTCGCTAAAGTTTTTTCAACTTTCTGCAGGCTACAGACTCTAACCAACATAAAACAAAATTTTTCTCTGAATTGCATTGATATGACAGTGTGCTGTGTGGTATATGCAGCAGCGTAGCCAGCCCGCAACTTTCGGTCTATTTATGGAAATTTTAGAATAGTAACATTATTCATTTTTTTCGAAATGCATTGTTTCAACAGTGAGTGAACACAGAATAATTAACATAGCAGGACCAAATTTGTGAGCTGGCTACGCCACTGTGTATATGCTATCAAATTATTTCTCTTACGCGATAGGCATACTTGAGTCCACCATTGTCGGCAATATTTTCAGAGAGTGTCAACAGTCCATTTAACTATAAAAAAATACATGATGTAATCTTGTTTGTAAATGAGCGAAAATATAAGAGTATGGGTATGTAAAAATTAAGCATTCAGCGATTTTCCGACGATTACATATGTATCATTAAATTTATTTCTTTACACAATGTTAAATGCGTTATAAATAAATATTAAATAAACACAATAAAACACGTGCACTGATTGGTTACTAGCTGTGTTAGCAATAGCCGTTGCAAAATGGTCTGAGCTCAACCAATCAAATCGATCAATCAATCAAAGAGAATTTGCTAATCAATCATGAATAAACTTTATATAGAAGAATATTAAAACATTCGCACTATATTTGTATGTTTTGCATAATTAATCTTTTAATAGCCGAGCTCTAGGTCTTTACGGAGAAATATCGGAGGGAGGTCTTTTTGTACCGACCAAGCCAGTAAGGCAATATTTGCACAAATAGACAGAGGCTAGTTATTTCTCAGTAAAGATCTAGAAAGCGAAGTTAGTAAAATCTCTATTATATGGCATTATTTGATTTGAGGCGAAGCTTGTTTTCCTTCTCATCTTTGCTGTTTGTTACGGGTTGCCCCTCACTTTTATATTTTTAGTCAGTAAAAAACAAATCCTTTCAAATTGTATCGCCTGGATAGTTAAACTGTTTTCCGAGATTTTTTCCTTTGACTCACATTAGTAAATAGTATTTTGTTTCGCTTATTTTGCGTTTTGCTGTTTGCATTACGAAGTTTGTTTACATTTGACAATAAAATTACGCGTTCTGGACCGTGGTCGATTACGGGAATATAATGGAGCTGCAAAAATCTTTCTCAGGCAATCAAAGTAAACCATTTTGCCAGAAGTGACGCTAGCAATATAATAATGTTATTTAATAAAAGAAATAAAAAATGTTTGTCGCGTTAGTACTGGCTTATGCAAACCTCGTAGACGTTTGTAAGAACTCCCAAGCAAGTAATACCCTCGACCTTTGGTTTCAGGCTTACATTGATCTACTCTCGAGTTCTCTTAAATGTGTGCACATTAAACATCTTTTATTTGTTATGTAATTAAAAGCAAAGTTGTTAGTTCTTTAAAACATGAGAGAATAAAATAGCAATAGTATCAACAACGATTTAATTTGCGTTTGTGCTGGGATTCAACATGGCTTCGGACCAATCACCAAAAATTTGTCAAGACCTCTCTTTACAAATAAATAATTACAAAATGTTTACCAACGTTGCATCATTTATTTTTCACTTTCAGATATCAACAGTTTCATACATCTTGTTTTCATTGTAGGATTGCGGAGTTAGATAAGGGATTATACAAAAACAATAAACACAAACCTTTCTACCGTAGACATACGTATTGTTGTACTCTTTTAGCAGGCATATTGCTTTAGTTAAGAAATTATGTTTTGCCTTTGTCGTCATCCATGGCTTAAGATTTCCTTTTTCATCATAAAGACGTCCTGATAAAATGAAAGTTTCAAATTTTAATGTTAAAGAGGTTTTGCAAACAATTAATAACTTTAAACATCGAGCACTTAAATCATGCAACCTTTTGAGCGATAATGCACGACTTTATAACTACAATACCAATAATGAGCTAATTATTTAAACCAGGGGTCTCCAAACTTTACAGCCAGAGGGCCACATGAACTTTTATCCAGCATGTTGAGGGCCAAAGAATATAAAATATTTCCACATTATCCTTCAGCTTTTTAAATTTCGCAATGTGCTTGAAACGGAAGTAGGAAGTTGGGAGAAAAATTGACGTAAGCCACTCTTGCTAGTTAGCTTGCGACATAACGTGAACTTTCTGCACAAAATTTATTTTGTTTAATAATATTTTTTTTCTGAAGTGCCTCTGCGGGCCGGATTGAGAAGCCCAACGGGCCGCATCTGGCCCGCGGGCCGTAGTTTGGAGACCCCTGATTTAAACTAATATGTACAGGCTGCCCTAACAAAACTTTCACATTTGATTTCATATAAGAAAACGCATTTCATATATGAAATAGACATTTTTATATATGAAAGAAAACATTTCACATGTGAAATTAAATTTTCATATGTGGAACTTAAATGTCACATTTAACATCTAGTTCTTCACATTCGAATTTTACATATGTGAAAAACAATTCATATGTGAAATTACACTTTCACACATAAAATGCTAATTTCACATATAAAAAGTCAGTTTCACATATAACATTTAATTCTTCATATGTGAATTTTTCACATGTGAAAAATAATTCATATGTGAAATTACACAATAAAATTATCTTAAGATTATAAATGATTAATAATCAAAAACAATTGAAGAAATGTACTGAGGTAAGAAAATGAAGCTCAAAACTGAGCCCGACAATAACAAATAATAAGTAATACATTATACATTGATAACTTAATTTATAACTCGCCATCTAGAAACGACCAATTTTACTACGTGCTACTAAGAAGGTTCATTTACTCTATATCTTTACCAAATGATTAGTATGCGAAGCATATTACCAAAACAACACCGAAGTAAAAAGCAATTACCTTTAAAGTCAAATCCATGCGTCATTTCATGACCGACGACCATGCCAATACTACCATAATTCAACGCCCTAATATAAAGTGAGGAGAATTCAATGGTCATCGGTAAAAATGAAATTGCAAGACGAAATACTTGAAAGCCCCTCAAAAACAGTGTTGAAAATATGTTACGAATTGAATTCTTCGTTCATCTTTGTTTATCGTACTGAAATTGCTCGTTTGTAAAAATACTCCAGGCCCTTCCTATTATTTTTTATTTCACCCTGTAACCACTTATTCCCATTTTATATCTCAATATTCAAATCCATTTTGAATGCAAAAAAATACGCGCAAGCAGGCTCATCGTATTTAAAGACAAATTTCTACGATTTTAAAATGTCTTACTTCAAATGATCAGGTTCGTAAAAAGGCTTTTCTAAAATTCCAGCGAGAATATCTAAAACGAGGTAAAAGGAAATTTCTAACTTGAGTGGTGGACGAAAGAGGAAGCTTTTAGAAAGAGCTTGGAATACGAAGAGTTTACTTAAAAACTGCAAATAACAAATACAATAGAGATCTAACAGAGAAGTCATAGTTTTCAAAAGTTTAAAGGGGGGAGGGAGGGACGAGTTTGTAATATTTCTGTAACGTATATTAAAGTCATCAATAAATGAAATATATTATATAAACGTATCCAACGGATCTTAATAACTATCATAAATACAGATCAATAATCACAAAATAGAAATGTTTACCCACAATGCACCATTTTTTCTCTACAACCAAGTTATAATAAAACAACATTATGTGATAATATAAGAATTTAAATGAGCACAGCTAAATTTAATATTTGTTTTGATTTATTATTTATAATAAGAAATATAATGCTACACATAATTAACAACGATAGAATTGGAAAAAGGCGAAACACTTCGTAAAGTTTTTTTCTCTAAAAGAAACTCTAGTATTTTAAATTTTTTAATTTGCACTGCACTACAATGCATTGTTCTACAAAGTTTCAATTAAGATAAACATGTTGTCCAGAGTGAAGAATTTGGTAAATGTACAGAAATCTACGAATAATTTCGGCAGTAAAAAGCGTAAAACACGGCAATTAGTGTATGTTGAAGGAAAGTACGTGAAATGTAATCTCTCGTTTTTTCGATAAAAACAATGTCCATTGCTTGGAAATTATGAATAGATAAAATAGGGTATAATTATAGTTTTTTCTTCCATATGTTTGAAAATATAAAAACTTATTTTTTGACCAGAATAGTTATTAATTCATTCAAAACTGTGTTTTAATTGTGCATAATCCGTTCTTAATAACTATTGAAATAGCATTTCTCTCCTATCACTAGGGTCGGATCAAGGTGAGGGCATCATGGACAGTAAAAAGGGCCACCGCGCTTTTGAGGGATACTTACAAGGAAGATATTTTCCATGAAAGTGTCGCATTTGTGTTGCATAAGCAATACAAAAAATCCCAACAGGGAAGATCAGGTTTTAACTATCAAATGAATCATCGTATTACAAAGAAAGTTTCAAGTCCTTTCATTAGATGTCAATTTGACGTTAAGTGAAAACATGTGAATGGGATCAAATCTTATATTCGTATAGTAGACAAAGTTTTGAAGCAAATTGGCTAATAAATTTCCGTCATTGGGAATCATAAATAAAAGAAATGCTTGTTTTAAACTTGAGGCGCAAAAAAAGCTTTTTGATCTGCGTCAGTTTGCATCAATAGTTACTGTTTGCACAAAATTTGTGAACGAGGATCAGTTTAGCTGTCAATAAACATATCTGGTTGAGTTTAAGTTGCTTTATGTTCAACATACAGGCAATACTTGTTATAGCTTCTCTTTACTTTTTCTACGCATTTAATGTATATTCGAACAATTAATCTAAATATTTGCAGCTTTCTTTCATTTTATTGAAAAAGAGTCAACTATCAGAGAATGAAGTTGAGGTACTTTATGTGTACAGAGAACGAAGAAAATGTCAACAACATAACACCATTAAACTTTTTGGAATTAAGAAGGGTATAAAAGTCTCGACTGTGAACTTTTCGAGATAATGGTCACATGAAAGAGTTCCTGCTTGTAAAACATAGCATTAAAGTTATTATCAACAATATTTTAAAGAATAATCACCAATCATTAGTGTTGCCACACATAAATATTAATTATAAAAAATTCCATTAATCCGTGCAGAATGCTTCCTATTATTGCAGTTACTTAATTAGAGGGGCTGTCTGAGCTCACCAGAGCAAAATTTGTGATAAACATTACCAAGTCTAGTCACACTGCCGATAATAAACATACATTTCAGAACATTGTCAGTTCATTATGCATAAACTTCGAAATGTTTATCCGGAAACATGTTAGAGGAAGTGGAAGATTTCTTTTACACACAGTTTCGCAATATAGTTTTATGAAATGAAAAATTGAAAAGATTGACGTTTATTTTAATATACTTACACATCTTGTTCTTTAAAGGATAATAATAGGCGTTCACTGCAGTCGGAGGTGATGGAAACCTGATATAGAATAAAGAAAAATTGATCTTTTTATTAGAAAACAACAATTCTCTATAAAAATTTAATGCTCTTTATATTGTATTTTACTTATCCAAGTTAAATATGGCTAATTATCAATTTCTCTAGTCGGAATAATAGATCAGGTATAGTGTGCTACAATATGTACTTGAGGCACATTATTCTCGTTAGTGATTTAGCATTGATTTTTAATAGAGATAGCAACAAATTATCTATTTATCTCTCTATATATCCTCAATGAAATTATAAGAGACCAATGCTTTTCATCTATTTTCATCTATCTTTCATCTATATTGTATAAGAAACCAAGCAACAAATAGTGCTCTAAGTCACATTTAAATTGATTGATTGGATGTGTGTATGATTTTTTTAAGAAACCACAATTGGTGTATGGAGTTTGTTTGATGTTAATCAAATATTTTTGTCTGTCGGTTTACTGTTTTGATAGGATCGTATCTATTTAAAAAATAATCTGTTTATTGAGTACAAAACATACAAATACGTGTAGAAACGGTGTGGCCCGTACAATTTGTCTCCAATTACGTTAAAGTGCATGCATCTCGAAAACTTTACTATGTGAATTATATTTTTATTGAAAAGAACTTTGAAACGGACAGAGCATTTTTTAAATAAGTTTATGTTTATCTCTTTAAATGTCTAGGATATTGAAATTTTTGTAATGTATGAAGTTAGATATACACAACTTGTGACTTCATTTTGCAAAATGTGTCGTTGTGGTAAACATTCTTTAAATTCAAGGAAACTTTTGGTTGATATATGGCCTGTTCACACTTAGCTCACTTTAAGATCGATCTGAGATCGATCTTGTGAATGCTAAGCTCAATTTTGTGAGCGTTCACACTTAACTGGCGCTACACGTAAGCCGAGCTAGTTTTCTTGACAACAAAGAGTAATATTTATATTATTGCAATCCAAATATGGCGGAGTGATCGTAACCATTTTCAATATTACATCCAAATACCACAAAAAGATGCGAATGCGTCGTGAAAGAAGAAAGAAATATTTTTTGAAACTGAGAAAGCAGCGAAGTAAAAGAAGGGATGGCCAGTTTTATTTTTGGTTTATTGGCGCTCTAGGAAATAAATTAACGAGTGAAAGACGTTTATGGGTGGATGAAAGCAAAGGCACCGGTTTGTTCTGGGAAAAAACTATCGATATGTGGAAAAATGATGGGTTGTGGCTAGAAAGTTTTCGTATGTCTAAGGGAACATTCGATTTCATTTGCGACAAGATCAATGACACTCTTTTGCAAGAAGATACAAATTTCAGAAAGGCTATCCCTGTGCCAAAAAGAGTAGGAATTTGTTTTTGGCACTTGGCTACCAATGAAGATTTGCGTTCTTTAGCTTGGCGTTTTAGTATAGGAAAAAGTACAGCCTGTGAAATCGTGAACGAGGTTTGCCAAGCTATTGTTGACGTGTTACTGCGTCTTGTTATCAAATGGCCAACGGGCGATAGACTGCAAAGTATCATTGATGCCTTTCTAACGACATAGGGCTTCCCTCAATGCGTTGGAACAATTGATGGCACTCATATTCAAATTGTAGAACCTTTAAATTCTGCACAAGATTATTACAATCAAAAAGGATTCTACTCTATTGTTCTCCAAGCTGTTGTTGATCATCAATACAGGTACCAAAACGTACTGCTTTTGTCAAGGTTGACTTAATAAGTTTTTGCCTCCCTGTTATTTAACTGACATTTTTCACCTTCTAACAATTTTTAGATCTCATGGGGGAGTTTGACAGTGACTGATGTAAAATAGGTTTCTTATTAATTTAGACATATGTTTCAAATAGTTGAGTAAGTAAGTTACACAAAGTGAATAAATTATAGCGAGAGACTTGCCGAGCGGAAATCGAATACGTGTGATAAAAATTAATGCCCAACATAAAGTTCTGATTAGAGCCATAGAAAAAGACCAAAAAAAAAACAAATTGCAAAATTTAAATTTATTGTGACGTTTCGTCTTTACTCAAGACATCTTCAGACAAATAATAAATAGGACGTTAAGACAAGGTATTATATTTACAAAAAGGTGTTAAATTACTACTAAAGGAAGCGGTGTCGAATGGATACATGATAAGGAAGTTTGGAAGTAAAATGAAGAGAAATTAAAAGAGGTTAAGTGGAATGGAGTTTCCTTGCACATTAAGTGAAGGCTTGTGTTTATTGATTAGAAGGCTTTCACGGATGGAGAGTTCATAAGTATCGTTGGAAGAGGAGATTATTTTAAAGTCGTCTAAGTTGGGGGTGTGTCCAGTTGCGTTAATGTGAGCAAGAATGCTTGATGATGCAGGGTGGGAAACTTGGTTGCCAGTAAGAGGGGATATTCCCAAGTGCTCCGAAAATCTGGTGTGTAGATGACGTGTGGTTTGACCCACATACGAAGCGTTGCAGCTTGGACACTTGAATAAATAGACTACACCAGATCTCAGAGGTTTGGGAATTTTGTCCTTAAAGGGGAAGAAAGAAGAGATACGTTGAGAAGGACGGAAAACAAATTTAATGGATATATGTGGGAAGGCTGCAGCACAAAGGTTATTGATTTGTGTGCGAATTTGAAGGGAGTGTATGCCGGTGAAAGGAAAACTGAAATAGATGGGCATTTTGTGAGCAGTCAAGACAGGTGGTTTAGGGGCAAAGGTGTTATTAAGGAAGCGACGTGTGATTTGGTCAATTATACGTGAAGGAAAACCGTTTTTGGTGAGTGACTTTCTGGTAAATTCGAGTTGTGTATGAAAATTTTCGTAAGTAGAGCAAAGATTGAAGATGCGGTGAAGTAAGCAGGAGACTAATGAAAGTTTGTAAGTAAGTGGGATGAAGCTGTGGAAGTTGGTGAAGAGGCCAGTGAAAGTAGGTTTGCTGTAGGCGGAAGTGGTGAATTTTCCATTAGTACGAGAGATATCAATGTCAAGAAATGAGAGCTTTCTGTTTTGTTCGACTTCAGATGTGAATGTGATGTTAGGGTGTTGTCGGTTCAGGTAGTCAAGAAAGAGAGGGACGTGATCGGAGGAATGAAAAAGTAAAAAAAAGAAAATTTATGAAAAAGTAAAAAAAAACCCGGTTTTCCTTCACGTATAATTGACCAAATCACACGTCGCTTCCTTAACAACACATTTGCCCCTAAACCACCTGTCTTGACTGCTCACAAAATGCCCATCTATTTTTGTCTTCCTTTCACCGGCATACACTCCCTTCAAATTCGCACACAAATCAATAACCTTTGTGCTGCAGCCTTCTCACATATATCCATTAAATTTGTTTTCCGCCCTTCTCAACGTATCTCTTCTTTCTTCCCCTTTAAGGACAAAATTCCCAAACTTCTGAGATCTGGTGTAGTCTATTTATTCAAGTGTCGAAGCTGCAACGCTTCGTATGTGGGTCAAACCACGCGTCATCTACACACCAGATTTTCGGAGCACTTGGCAATATCCCCCTTTACAGGCAACCAAGTTTCCCACCCTGCATCATCAAGCATTCTTGCTCACATTAACGCAACTGGACACACCCCCAACTTAGACGACTTTGAAATAATCTCCTCTTCCAACGATACTTATGAACTCTCCATTAAAAAAGCCTTCTAATCAATAAACACAAGCCTTCACTTAATGTGCAAGGAAACTCCATTCCACTTAACCTCTTTTAATTTCTTTTCATTTCACTTCCAAACTTCCTTATCATGTATTCATTCGACACTGCTTCCTTTAGTAGTAATTTAACACCTTTTTGTAAATATAGTACCTTGTCTTAACGTCCTATTTATTATTTGTCTGAAGATGTCTTGAGTAAAGACGAAACGTCACAATAAATTTAAATTTTACAATTTTTTTTTTTTTGGTCTATTTCTATGGCTCTAATCAGAACTTTATGTTGGGCATTAATTTTTATCACATGTATTCGATTTCCGCTCGGCAAGTCTCTCGCTACAATTTTAAATCATCGCTATAATGATGGAGCACTCGAAGCATTTAGAAAATTCCAACGACTTGAACTCAAGCTAGGAAAAGCAAAACTCGACTTGGATTTTCTTACGACATGCAGAAAGCGCTCTGTGATACCAAGATTCCTGTGGTTCAAAGTAGCTAGTCGTCGCTTACAAAACTCTAGCGCTTATCGCCAATGCCAAAATAAACTCCTTCAAGAAGAAATAAACGGGAAACACGCTCGTATACGCGTCCTCTCAGCACAACTAACACAAGCACACTCCAACCTGGCGTTACTAATCTCCAAAATTGACTTTATACACCTTAAGAATGTTTCCGAATTTTCAAGACGCATGCCGTTTAACAATAACGATAGTTTTATTTAGTTTACATTTTAATTATTACTATCATTCTCTAGTATTGATTTTTATTGTTTATGGCTTTGCTATCTTACTACCTATGACTTTTATCAAATAGTTTAATTGCTGCTTCTGATCACTAAATAGCGTGCTGTTGCTCATTTTTATGCTTTAATACTGGTTTAAAATGACTTTCTGCCATCTTATATTTATAGGAGGATTGGTAGCAAAAACGTTTTGACGTTGTTAACGTGAATTCAAACTTGTGTCCATACACAAACCTTTTGTCATCAGGTGGACTATCCATCGTCTTCAAGTATTCAACAAACCGAGCTTTCAAAACTCTCAATTTGTTGTTGAAGAAGTCATTGCCGTCCACAAGATACTACAAAAATAATAGAACAGCATTATTTCCGTGATTAAGGCAATTTATAAATTTTTTTTTTGATAAACTTTCGACCAATTTTCTATGGTAAAATTACGTTAACATTGATGAGTTAATTTATTGTTTATTATAATGCTACATATATTCTTGAAACTGAAGAAAATAAGGAACTGCCCTTGCTCAGGATGGATAACTAAGCCCGTCCCACACGAGAGCTATGTGCGTAGCCACGTGTCATTCGTGCCATAGTTGCTTATGTGCGCAAGTGCTTTTGCCGGCGACTTTTGCCATTCCAGGAAGGATTGGAAAATATCTAACATATTAGATATTTTTCTCCATATGCAGCGTCTTGAAGCAAATTGCTTTTGTGTGTTATTAACACAGCGCATGCTCAATAAATTTTATATCAAACGAAAATGGTGGTCCTGGCTGAACCACTGATATTTATATTACATGGTTGTGCATCACTAATGAAACTTGAAGACAGAAGGCCGCCATATTAAACAGCCCCATTTCACGAGGTTGACATGAAAAGTATGTCAATTTATGACATAAAAAATTGCGAAAATCGTGTCTTGTGGTGTATTGACAAAAACTGCTACTTATTAGCTTTAACAAGATTAAGTGTAGGAAGCAGTTGTGCTGTTAAGAAAGAATTTATTCAAAAATTTTCGTGACACCATTTGAGAAATATTATTGCAAGAGAATGCTTGTAGCTTCACATTCAATCATATTTTACGGTGTATAAGTACAATGCGATCTAAAATTCTTTGCTATCTTGGTTCTTTACTATAGATTATTATTGAGTGAGACTGTTCAATTTGGCGGCCTATCTAATTATAGCTGTCTACTTCCGACTTCAAATATTTGCACTCTCTATATTGGGAATGCGCAATCCATGTAATATCACTGATATATATAAAGACTGGATAACACAACTTAATACAATGCCTAGAAAATTTTTGAAGCCAACTTCTGACAGCGGCGGCCATATTAGACTATCTACTTTGAGTGTATATTTTATATTACACACTCGAGATTTTTCCATTTTCTCCTGCCGAGATAGGGCCAAATTTTCACACTCACTGGTGCACATATAAGATTATGAAAGTAAAAGTTAATGAAAAATTAATGAAGCTGTTCCCCATTATTGCTCTTCTTTGTTTTAAGAGTTTCTATAAAATGTCGGCGAGTAATTTTGAAAAGCTTCCCAAAGTCTAAGCTATTGCAAGAGCAGCGTTTTGGATTGTATATGAGTCTTCTCTTAGTGCTCTGTGTCTAGAACTGGATTATTACATTTATTATTGGAATGTGTGACACAAGCATGTTTATGCAACATTAAAAATTCTGTAGCATTCTACTACTAAGTGATGCTTCATTCAGCATGATGAAATCACAACACACAAATTTTCTGTTAAAAAAATTGCAATAAGTTCATTTACTTCAAAGAAACAATGACAAATATCAGTTATAGGACTCACAGAGAAGAATCAAGCAACCCAATCTGCAATCACGATCTTTAGCTCGACAGAAATCAGTCATGTACATCTCATTTTTTTGTGAAACCATAATTATATTATACAATATCTTGGTTTATTAATGTAAATCTAAGCCATTTTTGACGGCCTGTACAAAACATTATGTTTATTTTAATGCAACTGCGGAACTACTTCGATACAAACAAGTCAAAATTATGTTACATAATTACCATTCACGCGCTATACAAAGTGCATTTTAGTCGCAGTTTGTCACCAAGATAAAATTTCTATAAGATCATGTCCTTAGTGAGATTTTCACGAGGTCTGTTACTGAAAGTTTTAAAAAGTTTCGAAAATCCACCCATGTTTGCTCAGCGATTTATCATAGAATCTTTATTAGCGCGAAGTTTTAGACGTATCTAAGACAAAATAACCATTTTTCCTCCAATATCATTCCTTTTATAGTCGTGCCATTACAATTAATCATTTCGAACCCAAGAATGTGACATATAATGCGAAAAAATGTTGCAAAAAACAATTTACTACTAAAAACCTATCAATCAATACTACAAAAGTGGACAGTCCAATATGGCCGCCACTGGCTTCAGAAAGTCAAAGTTGCGTTATCCAGTTTAATACATATCGGTGTGTAATATACATATCAATGGCTGAACAACATGATTTAGTCGAAGGAGCAATTTTAGATGATAAACAAGTGATCTCTTGCCTGATTACCTATGCATATATCACGTTTGATCAGCAAATTTTATAAACGGAGACTATAGAGAGTCTGCTTCAACGACGAATTAGAAACAGGCATAAAAGTGCTACTTCGTCTTTTTTTTCGGCATCAGAAAATGACACAGAATTCTACTCATTTAAGGAAGCCTCCATTTTGGTTTGATATGAAATTCATTGAGCACACACTGAGGTAGAAACACCAAAAACAATTTGCTTCAAGACGGCGTACATGGACAAATTGACAAAGCATATGCAACGCGTGGCAAAAAGTTTCATACACGTTCGATATTTGCCAGTCCTGCCCACTGAAGTATAGTACATGGAAGGTTACCTTCAATAGAAAAGCCAAATTATTTTTTGAACAAAAATTTGACCTCCAGACACCCTTGCCAATTTACGTGTATCACACGCGCAAAGCTACACGTCATGTAAGATTTCTAATAAAACATGTCTTTACCGAAGTCTTTTTTTGATTTTGTTTAAAGAATAAACAAGGAAAGGTATTGTAGCATTAAAGGTGATAAGGCTTGATTTATATTCGGTCGATAATGATTCTCACCATTAAATACGTATTTTGAAATGGAAGCCATTAACTTTGGAAACTGTGAAAAACAATGATATCGTTCATTTCATACACATCTTAAACAGTGCAGCTAGTACTAGTTTATTTCGAAAGAATTTAACTAAGTGTATTCAATAATTTACATGTGTTTCTCCTAGCAATATTTCGGGATTTGTACGTAAAACTATAAATTTACAGAATTGATTAGTTTTTTAAAAATGACGAGAAAAATGATGTTTGAAATAATGTTGAATGTATGTTTGTTTTTCGATCACAAAGCTAAATTTACTAAAAGTTCTGAAAGACAAAAAATTATGAGATACCTATAAGATAAAATGCCTTTAGAGGATTTCCTTTGCCGTGCATAAATTTTTGTAACATGTGATGGTTAGTATTCAATTTATCTTTTAAAATTAAATCCTATGTAAGTTTGTACTTATAATTGTGTTGTTCTGTAAATTTATACGTCCACGGAAGCGAACTACTACTAATGGTTTGGGTTAAAATACATTACTAAAGCTGATGTTTGTTTAAAATTTCATTTGCTTTTTTATGTTATACGAAATTCGTAAAGTGATTTGCGCGTAATAGTTGCTACTTTGGAGCAAAAAAGCTTTAGTTTTTTGTCGTGTTTACAGACATACAAAAACAAGCAACTCTTGCAAAATGCCTTATGGTTATGGTTGGCTATGGCTTCCTTCAAAAATAATTAATTGTCGAAAAATTGTGTATGCTTGATGTTAAGTTTCATTTGAAAAGTTTTTGATTGCCAGTAAAAACAAAAAAGAATTTTTGTTTTAGTTTTGGAGATTCATAATACGTTGTTATTTAGTTTGCTTCTATTGGCCTTTGTGTTTACAAGACTGCACGCTACTGGCATCAAAATATCGACTGACGTAACCTTCCATTTATTTTAGTTCAATGGTCATGTCTGGAATAGCAAAAGTCACTGAAAAAAGCACGCGCTCACGAGAGCAACTGGCTTAAGCCACTTGGCACGAATGCTATTTTGCCAGCAAATAACTGTCGGGTGCGCTGGGCTTTATAAATAACGACTTACAGTTTTGTACATTTTGTTCAATTTTGCTGTGTCTTTAACGAATAAAGGATAACCAACGCTTTCCTTCATCTTCTCTAACTATAAGGGAAAGTACTTATTGTGAAGTAAATTAACAACTGCTCAATTGTGTGTCTTTAACAATAGTTGTGAGCATGCAGCATATCTAAATAGAAAAATATTATTCCTACAGGTCCTATAACTACACGGCGTAGACAAAAATCCTTCTGAGGCTGGAATTCTCAATACGCAGCTGTGTACCTTTAAACGGGCCTTAGCCCTAGATGTATAATCCATCCACTGAAGTTCGTTTAATCCTTCAATGAACTGCATTCGTATTTCGTGAAAAAGATTAAACGCCTAATAAATAGAAAAAGAATGCTTACTGGCATTATATGCTTAATAAAGCAAACGTACATGCGTACACCTAATACGCACACGTACACACGTACACGTACACGTACACACGTACACGTACACGTACACGTACACGTACGGCTTCTTTCTGTTCTTGCCAAAATATGTTGAAAATAGCATCGAATGTTATTTATTAATGGAAATTGAAAAGAGACTATTTGCTGTATTTTTCATCAAAATTTCTACTAAGAGTTTTTTCTTTTTTAATGACTTTTTGTGAGAAGTTTTCTTTATCTGTAGCTAGTTTTATTAAATACAGTACCCTCTTCCTGGCTTCCTCTGAAACATATTTTTCACCATACAACTTTGCGATGGGGTACTCGAAGTATAAATTCGTTTCTTCAACACATGTTCTTCGTCTTGTTAGTGGAGATTCAACCCCTGTTACCAAGCTTACATAATCATTACGTGCATCTCGAAAACCCTTGGGTAATGCTGTCATCATGGAATTTACAATAACCCAGGCGATTTCATTGGCGATCGTTCTTAAAATAAAACCATACATTCAAAAATATTGCAAAAGCTGCTTTTAATGAAAATAGATGTAAATTGAAAATTTTCTTGTACCGCTTCATAATGTAACTTGAAAAAAAAACTTTGGACAAAATCTACCTTTTCTTCTCATGAAGCAAATACTTATATGTAAATGTTGCATATAAGTATTTGCTGCATGAGATATCACAAAAAGATGTGAATGGTCTTGAAAAATTATGGAAATTCTTCTTAATGTAGGTAGTAACTATTATAATTATACTGCTACCAATATTTGCTTGCATAAAATTGATAACAAATTTAAAACAAATTTTTGAAACTTATGAACGAGGTAACATTTGACATTGAGAGTAACGAAATCAATTAAGAGGTGATAATATTTAATGAAAAAATATTCCTCAACATGTGTTTTTTTAAATAAAGTTCAACAATTTCTGATATTGTTTAGGAAAATAATCTTTATTAGAAAGCCAGTAGTGATAAGTCTCGAAAAAGATTTCGTTAGATATACCGAGACCATATTAATTTATCCTGGCATAAGAAAATGCAAAATGTTCTTTGGACAGTACTGAAAACTATATTCTAATATTAGGTCAATGTAAAGTGAAATCACAACTTGAAAAATGGAATGGGTTTTGTTTATAGTATCTTCTGTTTTACATGAAACTAATCAAAATAAAGCAATAATTTATTCAACAAAATACGAACGAAATTTTACAAAATAATCATAGTAACTGAAGAAACTCATCTGTACAAACAAAAAAGAAGAAAGTTTGTAAGATTAATAATTGCTTTTCTGTGCTACGGAAAGTTTTTTTTGAAACTAGAAGAATAAAGATACGGAATCCTTAAAATAAATGAGAAATACACTGCAAATAATATTTAAAGCAAACTAGTCATTTTTCTAAAAACATTATATCGTCTGTATTAACACATTTGTGCCTTACGTAGATTTGTAAGTGCCATTGACCTATCATAATAGAAAACTGTACAGGAGCAATCGTTTATTACAGTAAAAAACTCAAAGGTACCTTGCTTGGTATTTAGTCATAAAGTCTATAATCAACTTTAGCTTGGCTGGTGAGTAAACTAACACTTCTGTATCTTCATTAATTGATTTTCCTGCTACTTTCATGACTTCGTTCAAATAGACCAACCAGTCAAACTACAGATAAACAAAATATTTCGTGATTCATTTGATCATAAATAAATCCAATGTTTTCTACACAAATGTTTCAATTAGAAATAAAATTTGAGCGATAGTTAGTTTATTTGGGTACAATCTAACTAATTTCTTATTCTTTAGCTAATTTTTTGATCAGACTTCTTTTATTGTGCTTTCTTTATTTTACTAATCCTATTTTTTAATGTCCATTGGAGAAAAAAATCAATTGAGGAGGATTTCTTAAAAAAATGGAAAATTAAAATCAAATAGAAACGAGATGTTCACCTTTGTAAGACAACTTTTTTAACTACAGGTTTAGGAACTATATGTCTGAAGGAAGAAGGGAGTAGAGAAAAAGAGAAGTTTGTCGGCAAGAGCAAAACTGTTGGGCCCAAAAATGCATGAATGTTAGAAAGTACAAAATGCACACTGAGAGGGTGAAAAAATAATGTCTCACGTAGGAGTGATTTAAACTTCCAACCATTAGAAAAAGCAAGAATCCGTTTCTAGCAGAATACTACAGTTCAACATGTTTAAAGTGAAGTCAACACAATTTTAAGCAAGGGCATACAAATAAGCATACAGTATGGACATAAAGTCAGTTGTTAATTTATTCTTTAATTGCTTGTAATTCATTTCTATGAAATCTTGCAATTTAAATTGAGTTAAAAATTTAGCTCTAACCTTGTGTTCAGTGTACTTCTTTAGCTTAGCCACAGTCATCTCCCTGGGGTAATTATTTTTTTTGTCTCCATGATACCTTATCTAAAAAATTCAATCATAAATTTATTTATTGAAGGCGACTCATAAGATGTATATAGGGTGTACTATAACTTCTTTAGCGTATTTAAGTCATACAATTTTTCTTCGTTGAAGCAAACACAAAAAGACTTTCTTTACCACGATAAAATTTATATAAAGTGTTTGAAACGTGCAAGAAAACACGCCTAGTTTTGTAGGTGTGTTCATCTAAATATAAACATAAACTAGCTGAAATTAAAAGCTAACACTGCAATAAGTCATTTATCAAAACAGAAAGAGAAAATTTGTCAAAAAATATGTTATCGATGCCCTAGCTTCAAATATGTTTAGCT
The DNA here is from genome assembly GCF_021976095.1 of Xenia sp. Carnegie-2017. Taxonomy (NCBI): domain Eukaryota; kingdom Metazoa; phylum Cnidaria; class Anthozoa; order Malacalcyonacea; family Xeniidae; genus Xenia; species Xenia sp. Carnegie-2017. The sequence continues at coordinate 5,702,810 of NW_025813484.1, read as the reverse complement.
GGATTCAAAATACAAAATTATGTACGGTTTTACTTCATATAATGATTTTACTCTTTAAAATGCTATATCCACATTATCTAAAATTCAACTCTTCAGGATTTTCCAACAATTTGCTATAAATAATCACGCTTTGACTTCCAAAGGCACCTTGGTACATTTATACATCATAACCTACCGAGAAGCCCAAAAATATTTAATTTATCGGACACAAGCCACCCATGACAACTTAAAAAAATCCCCAGGGTAAAGTTGAAGAAAAGTACTCACTTTATCGTATGCAAGCGTTTTTTTTTTTTCTCAAAAACTAAATGGTGAATTGCAGCAACTTTGTTGCACGCAGCACTTGTTATGTTTATATTCTTGTCATTTAATGCGTTCTTGCGCTCATAGCCCAAAATGTCAACAAAAGCCTGATTACTTTTATTTGAGATGTCTTAAAAATGGCGTGGCATGCTCCTTTTACTTCCGGTTCAATTTACAACGGCAGTCTTGTTGACAACAACGATGTGAAAAGAAAGAATTTGACGTCTTATCGACGACGGCAGAAACAAACTCAATTTTTGAACAAAAATAACGAAATATTACTGATATTTGCATCTTAAAAGATTATATAGGTCTGCATATATTCATAATTTCAGGGGGTTCCTTTGAGTCCAAACAATTTTAGTCAAAAAGCTCTATGTCAATGATTTTGCTTTTATTCAAATAAATATACTGCAGTATATTTTTGATAAAAAAAAAAGTTTTAAGTCATAGGAAAAACTGGCCAGTAGGAAAATGCTAAAATGGATGAAACTTGTTTCATGCTATTCTTTGAAGAAGGTCTGCTAAGTCCCAAATACTTTACGACGTGGTGGTGTCCTAGACCCAGATTCCTCTCAAAAATTTGACGACGTCTTAGATGAAATGTCGTGTTTGGCAAATTACTCTACTAAGTACAGATATGTATATTGGACTGAATAACGCATCTCTTGTGAAAATTGAAGCCTCAAGTTCGATCATTTTCTCTTGACTTCATGGGGGGTATCGGTCCGACTTTACCATACTATTGTATTACAAAATCACATTTTTATTCCTTTTACAAACTTCTGATTAATGCAAAATGAGATGTAGAGGTAGATTGGTAGACAGTTTTAACCCTAAAGCTCCATCTTCTTGGCTTTGTAACGACTGAAAAATAACATGGCAAGTTGTATTGAAAATTGAAAGTTGAAGGTGACGATTACAATTTCATTTCTACGAGTCATTTTTCGAAGATGAATTCATCATTTAATCAAAATACGGACAAAGGTATTTATATCTTCAATAAATTCATTGATATTGAAGTTGTTCACAAAGCAACTGGTTTACAACTTTGCTTTGCTTAATGCAACCGAGAGAGGCACTTTCGCATATTTTGATGATGTGCATCTTGTATAGTTTGAGGACATCGTTTTCAACTTATTGATTTTCATTAAACTGTCTTTTTAACTATTTTTCTATGTTGATTTCTTTTGTTCCTTTACTGTTTTAATAAAGACGTATTGTGAAATCATTATGATCTCGGCAATATAAATAACGCAAAACAAGGCGTTTAAGTTTGTCAAGAAACCGAAGTGTTTTGTTGGAAGTATGAGGATTCTGTAATATTTCTACATTTTTTAGAAGCAGCATCATCATACAATCTCCAGTTTGTTTCAAAACAATGCAGTTACCTTTCACTCTCTCAATTTTCTGGCATTATAATGCCAAGAATACAAACTTTTTAGGATTAAATATCTTTGCCGGTCGTCCTGTCCCCTTCATGAAAGTTTTGCTTAAATCAAAAGTTTGTTGAACGAATTAAAACGCAAATATGAGATTTTGTTACACAAAACTTTAGTAAAGTAGGACCGATCCCTCCCCGAAAATCGTAAGCAATAAGCCAATATACGTCTTCAATTTTCGTACAATATTTCATACAGGATTGCGTTATCCAGTGTGATATACTAAACAAATAACCGTTACTAAAAAAGTGGCCACGAGCCGCAGGGGCGAGTGTCACTTTTTGTTATTATCACAACGACGTCTTACTGTGTATCTATAACTGTATAGACAACGGTTAAAATGTTATCTATATGTTTTATATAATAGAATAAAAAAATGCCCAAATTAAACGGTCAAACCGTTTGTTTTTTTTGTCTCTCAACACTTGGAACATTTAAAAGTCCTGATTTTGCAAATATCGCGCTTACGTATCTATAGGAATGAAGAAATGCTATTGGCTAGCTTGATCACGTGATAAAATGTGATTGGCTAACACAATATACAAACAATGGCTGTCATTTTTGTTGAAATTTTGTTATCGAAGACGAAGTACAAATTAATGTTTCAAAACCCGGTTTTTTATTTTCTTTTTGCTCAAATACGTTAACTGCCTCAACTAGGTCTTTGTGTCTGGTCAACTCAGTCACTTACAGATAAGAACTTTTTTTCTATTTGCAGCACATCGACGAAGGAAGAATATCCAAGCAATTGAAAAGTTTTGTTCATGTATTGCTTGTAACCTTCTTCTAACACGTTTTCTTCCTGCAAATCGACATAATTAAAGAAATTAAACCTAAGAAGTTAGCAATTGATAACTACATCTGTTTTTTAATTTAAATTTAACAAAGAAAAAAAGCGAGATAGTTTACTATAATAGAGGTAATATCATAAGGAAGATATCCTTAAGTTTTGTGTATGCTCATTGCACAATAATAATAATATTTTTATTCTATAAAATTGCAAGAACAAGATTTGTATGTAAATTTTGGCTTTGATTGTGCCAGTGGTTGAGTAGTAAATCCTAATGCTAAGCTGTTAAAATCTATTCAATAAAAAAGGTGAATTTTATCTTTGGTAGCACACTTTCATGGCTGGACTAGTTTATTTGCAAATTTCTTGCTGACTTTAACGCTTTTAACAACTTTTTTTGGGTACAACCATCTTATGCTTTAACAATTTCTGAAATTGTTCTTTGTGTTTTACAACTTTTTCATAAGTTGCTCTAGATTAATTGATAGCTCTAATAGCTCTAGATGAATTGAAAGAATAACAAATTACTTTATTTAGCTTACATATTATTTCTTAATAAAGCATGCATTTCGTGTTGTTTCTCTTTTAATTGAACTAAGGTATATTTACTGATTACAACTTATGATGGCGACTTGAATCCAACTAATTATTTTGCAGTGGAGTTTTATAAAAATTTTGTTTAACAAGAAAGTGATTTTCTTTTTTAAAGAAAACCCTCCCAATTTTTGAAATCATAACTTCTTTTTCTTAAGTAGCAAACTACACGGGAACTTCCAATGCCATTGCACTTTTTGATATTTAGTCGTTGAAGAAGGTTCATAAATAAGAATACAATCATGCTCTTCGGTTTATGTCATACTTCATCAGCATTGCCTTCATTGACTAAAAACGTGTATGGGAAGCTTCTTATTTTTTCTATTTACAACTATTTAGCTTCTAAATAATGTACAAAAAGTTATAAATTTCAAACCATACATGCACTTTTCAGACTCTTCCTTTAATTTAGTGACACTATTAAATGAATTTCTTCATCCTGCACTTTTAAAACTCAAGCAATTGTTACCATATTGTCGTTAATTGTCATTTAAATTATATTCCCTCAATAAATTTAACACGTACGTGCATCCACTCTTCAACCATTTCGTATAATAGATAATTATTGATAAAATTGACAGAGGTCTAAATCATTCTTGATATCATGCGAAAGCCGAATTCAATAATTGTTTTATAATTGTAGATGTATATCGTCCAGGTTAGTATAGTCATGAGAAGGACTGTTTTTCTTGTTATTTACTGACGTTTTGACAACCTTAGCGGTAATCATCTTCCGAGTCAAAGGAGGAGTAAACGTCAGGTTAGCCGTATTTGTTATCTAAATCTTTCGTCATTGTATTGTGTGTACAGGAAATGGGGGTGTGTCAATTGTGTATTGTCATTGCGAATTAGTGTGGAGTGTAATGTTTTTAATTGTGATGCTTGATTTAGGAGTGATATTTTTAGTTTAATGTGAGGGTGTCAATTTTGTATTGTCATTGTGAATTAGTGTGAAATGAAATGTTTTTAGTTGATCGTTCGTTTGTATTGTGGATCGTTTTGCAAGGTGCCGGTAAATGCTGTGATCTGTTCAGGGGGTTTTGATCCAAATTGGTATACCAACTTCTTAATGTAAGCCGTTGTCTATAGTCAGTACTGTAAGTAATGCATTTTGCCGAGTCCCAGTCAATGTTGTGCTTAGTGATTTGGTGATGTTCGGCAATGTGATTAGTCTTGTCTTGTTTCTATGTAGCTTGTTTGTGTTCAGTAAGTCTTATTTTCAAATTCCTGCTAGTTTTCCCGATGTAAGAGGCGTAGCAGTCGGAGCAGTTCATTTTGTAAACTGCATCTTGTCGTTCGTTGGGTTGTTCTTTGTCCTTTATGTTCGTTAGTACTTGTCGTAACGTTGTGATTGGTTTAAGTGCGACACGTATGTTGTATGGTCGTAAGATACGCGAGACAGTCTCTGACGTACCTTTGATGTAAGGTATCGTTGCTGTTGTCACTGAGTTGTTCGTTTCGTTTGGTTCATTGGGTTTGTAAGTGTTACTTTTTATGAAAACAGAGTTGTAGTTGTTTTTGTCAAAAACACGTTTGAGATAATTATTTTCGTTGTGTAGAGCGTCCAGTGAATCAATAATTGTTTTGGAAAATACTCAAATCTCTTTTTGGTGATACAAATGATCCCGTTCAAGTGAAGGAATTATTATTTAATGGATCTCTTTTCCATCATAACAACGAAATTGCGGAAGCGCTTAATCTGCACTTTGCAAATGTGGCTTCTAATCTTTTAGATGATACCACTGTTATAAATGATAATGATTTTTTATCTTTTGGCAATTTGAGTTTAGATCTTCCTGAAATAAATGCTGAGCAAGTTATTCAAATAATTCAAGATATTCCCTTATCAAAAGCAACTGGTCCAGACAATATTAGTGTAAAGATCTTGAAGACTGCTGCCCCAATTATTTTATCATCGTTGTCAAAGCTTTTCAATCATTGTATTACTTCGTGTCAATTTCCACAGTCATGGAAAACAGCTAAAGTTTTTCCCCTGTTTAAAAATGGAAATGCTACAGATCCAGATAATTATCGACCTATTTCTACGCTACCGATAATTTCCGAAGTTCTTGAACGTCATGTCTATAATTATTTGGTTCGCGAATTTTAATCCAACGACATGTTTTATGTTCTTCAATCTGGCTTTAGGAATGGCTATTCTACTGAAACGGCTCTTATTAAAATTGTTGATCAGATATTATCTGATCTCGATAATGACAATCCTAGTGGCTTGCTGTTTGATGATTTTAAAAAAGCATTTGATATGGTGAATCATAAACTACTTTTGGGTAAACTTAAAGCCTGTGGTCTTAGTACTAATTCCATCAAATGGTTCAACTCATATTTGTCGAACAGGTATCAATACGTGTCAGTGAATGGCGTCTCCTCTGCTACAACTATTATTGATCATGGTGCACCACAGGGTTCAGTCTTGGGCCCCCTGTTGTTTATCATATTTATTAATGATTTCCCTAAATCAATAAAAAATGCCTCAACGAATATTTTTGCTAACGATACCACTCTTATTAAATCTAATCATTATTCAGATGTTTCTTCTATTGAACGCATTTTACAAGAGGATACAACTAATTTGAACTCGTGGGCACATGAAAACTTAATGGTGCTTAGCTCTACAAAATCAAAAACTATGCTTATCACTGGAAAAAGAATTGCAAAGAAAGTGGTAAATTCATCTACATTATTGTGTGTTTATATTTATGGGAATATGTTAGAGCAGATTTCTCACCAGAAGCTTCTGGGAATCATTTTAGATGAAGACCTAAGTTTTTCAAATCATACTGATAAGCTATGTTCCAAATTAGCTAAACGAATTGGCCTTCTTAAAAAGTTAAGATATTATCTACCATTGGATGAACGCATTGCGTTTTATAATGCCACTATTAAATCTGCTATGATGTTTGGTAACTGTGTTTGGTCAAATACAACAAAAGATAACTTGGATCAAATTACAAAATTACAAAAGAGAGCAGCTCGCGTAATTCTAGATGCCTCAACACGCGATAGAAGTTTTCCACTCTTTTCCAAATTGGGCTGGATACCTTTTAGTAAAGAAGTGGAAATTAGAAAGGCCATGATTTGTCATAAACGTTTCTATGGTAACTGTCCATCTTATATTATTGATATTCTACCAACAAATGCCAGTCGCCACAATAGAAATACTCGTTATAAAGACTTAATTATTTGTTTACCCAAAATAAAGAGACAAAATGATGGTGGGAGATCTTTTGCTGCTACTGCAAGTCGATTTTGGAACAGTTTACCTCTTACTATGAGTAAACATTCATCAGCTACACTTTTTAAAAAGAAACTTTATGATAAAGCTAATACAGATATGCTCACAGAATATTTTATTATTTAGTTTTTTTAGTATTTTAGTCTTGTGTAATTCTGGTTTTTAAATTGTTATTGATCTCGTAGTTTGTTAGTTTGAGAGCCACAAAATTTTCACACTTGTTGTGTCACGTGTTACCCTCTTTTAAGAAAGTTTCATCGTCGTCATCATCATCACTCCCCTGAACAGATCACAGCAATTACCGGCACCTTACAAACGACTTATTCACAATACAAACGAACAATCAACTAAAAACATCTCACTTCACACTAAATTCACAATGACAATACAAAATTGACACCCTCACATTACAACTAAAAACATCACATCTAAATCACACATCACAACTAAAAACATTACACTTTACACTAATTTGTAATGACAATACACAATTGACACCCACCCATTTCCTGTACACACAATACAATGACGTAAGAACCAAATAAAAATACGGCTAACCTGACGTTTACTCCTCATTTGACTACCGCTAAGGTTGTCGAAATGTCAGTCAACAACAACAAAAACAGTCCTTCTCGGGACTATACTAACCTGGACGATCTACATCTGCAAACATGTAATGATACTCCCGGGTTCAAACCATTTACTTTAATAATTGTTTTATTATCCACTTTAACTAACTGAAAAATTATTAAACATATCAATATAAAACATTTTTCAAAATTTTGCCAAATTGTTTTTGTCAGACGGTTTGTTCAAGTTTTTCTCTTTTTCTCTTTTATCTTTTTTTGTCTGTTTCTCTAATACTTTTGCATTCCGTTTTTAGAAACTGTGGAAAACATTGCATTTGTTTTATTTTTTTTAATGGTGTTCATAATTGTAGAAACTATTATCTGTAATATGTATAAGACGTACGTCATAGCTAATTGCAGATATTAAGAATTATCTGCAGGTATTTGACCAGTCACAGCCGACATTGCTTACATAATGAATAATATAACTGATTAACAAGCAATACTATGTAATTATGTAAGAATTTAACGGCTCACAAAATTATAACGCTTGTGCCAATGTTTCTTTTTGCAGCTATCATGACATCTTTTCACTTTGTTAATTCTAGAAAGATTGATTTAACTAGACTGCAGTGCACTACCTGCTTCAGACAAGAAAACACGAATTTAACAGAAAGATTGATTTAATTTGTTAGACTCAAGTGCCGGATTTACAGTTGTTTACATAAGTTTAATGAATGCAAAAGATGAAAAATGTGTTATGAAAGATTAAAAAACCAACTGAATATATTTTTATAATGGATAGAATAACTCGAGAATTTTAATACGAAGAATTTGAAAAAGAAATTTGATAAATACAGATAAGCCAATCTACATAATCCTTCAAAAACAAATAAGAAACACTTACCGGCTGATCTTCATCAGTCATTGACAATTTCTGTATCATACCTACGACTCCTCCACCGACCTAAAAATAAAATTAATACTTTCTTGTTAGATACGTTACGGAAAATATTAAAATAGAATTATTCCAAGCGATTATCACAATGCTTTTTCAGACCACAAAAAAGTACGATATGTGCGCATAGTTGGAATAAAATTTCAAAATTCACATTTACTTGGTTCAAAGTATAGGCTTTACAAACACATTAGTCGGAAATGGAAATAGGATTGGTCACTTTTAAAAGTTTTTATAGCTTTGTTTAAAGTTGTGATTTTCGGTAAATATTGTGTGAACTTTTTTTGTCTCGTGACATCAACACGATGATCAATCCCAAATATGGTTTATAGAACTTATAGTGATAAACTCTTTCGTAGAGGTAGAAGTTGTGTTGCTGGCCATCCAAAGATAGAAAATTGGACGAATGCGCACTTTGCAGAAGAAATATCAGTGCATCCTTTTCATAAAAAAAAGATACGAAACGAAAGAGAAATTGGGAAAAATTTGCCCGAAAACATGGAAAAAATTTTCATGCTTCGGTTACATTGCATTTTTGTTCAGCCCACTTTGATGATTCATGCTATAACGTGAATATTTTGATGATTAAGTCGCTCAAAACTAAAGCAATGTTGAAAGGTAATCCTATTCTTACTGTTGATGTGGCAGGAATTTTTCCTGTGGCCGAGGAGTTAACAACAGAGAGAAAACAAGGACAGGTATGCATTATTCGGCTCGAATTATGGACGAGCATGTTTGCACATACTGATTTCAGTATGATATTATTGTTGAGTTTGTTTACTGATATTTCATTTTTTAAGCTTGTGCGTCACCGCAAAAAACTGTCTTCTCAAAAGTTCGTGTTTTTTTATTCAATGACTTAGCACGCAACAAAAAGCATGACTACAAATGGTTTTCACTTACATGTTGATGACCCTCTAGCTGATGACAGTATTTCTTGCACATCATGCCACTACGTGAGGAGGAGAATTAAATGCCTTCAGAAGTCGAACACATCGATTAGAAAGTGTTAAGAAAAGTTTCAGAGGAAAGTACAGGGGCTGGAAGAGGAGAGTAAATGGTTAATTTTACTGAATCAGCTAAGCAAAAATAACTAAAATCTTGGCAGGACTGACTGAAGTTGATATGAATGCGCACAGCAACGAATTCAGTGAATATTCTGATGGTGGAATTTTAATAGACTATTCATCTCTTGAAGAATAAATTCAGTCTATAGAAGAAAATAAAGTTCACACAAGAAATATACTGTCAGGCTGGTAACATGTTTTTAGGTGTAATATGTAAATTTGCTCAAAATATGTTCTTGAAATAACCTGTAGTGCTGACAAGCTATGTATAGACACAATCAAATTAATTTTGAATGGTGTTCAGATTAGATACAAATGCATGTACTTTTTTGCTATAAGGTTGATGAAGAAATTATAACTAATCCATACAACGATTAAAGTTTGTTATTTACTACAACTGTCTCAAGGGCCTGTTTGGAACGTTCTGCTTTTATTGTAAATCTCAAAATCCATCGGTCCATATCAACTGCGTTTGGTTTTGTGTAGATGTGGAACGAGCATGCAGTAAATGCTTTTGAAGAACAACACATGGAGAAGTCAACGTACGCTAGACATATTTCCAGTTGGCAATATCATGACAAGCTTTGGCATTTTGATGTCTTTATTCAATATTAGTCATGTTATGTTGATGTTTGACACATGAATTTATAAGCCATTGCAGTATACCACAGCCTTCAAAGAGAATTCTTATCTTTATCTATTTTCAAACATTGGGAAGCTTACAAGTTTAGTTTGATTGAGCAAATAAAGAACAAGGAAGATGAATCTCAGGCATGGTCAGGAGATGGATGTCTTGATTGAATGGGTCACAATGCAAAACATGGTGCTTACAGATTGTTTAATAATTCATCATTAAAACTAGTCTACTTTAAACTTATTCCGGTATAGTGCAATATCACTGGATAGTTTCGTGATAATTCCATTTATTGTGAGTTCTTTTGTACTTATGACATGAATGTGTTGTTTATTATGTCTGATTTTGGAAAATTTGTTTACTTTGCTTAAGCCAATTAAGTTGGAAGCAGTAATTCTATGGAACTTGAAGGTGCAAATAGCTCATTTGATTTCCTATTTTTTGTGATCATTCATTCCTGGTGTGGTATCCGCGTCATCGATAAGGTTATCCATTTCTGTCCAAAAGTTGGTCAACAATATACAAGAATTTTGGAAGGTCATTGGTACAAAATCATGTGCAGTAATGCAATTGATATGTTCAATGGAATCAAAGCTGTCATCAAAAGTTGTCATTCTTACTACTGGTCCCATTTCTTTAAAGCAGCAATCCTCCAATTACGGTGGCTCACAAAGGACACCACGCAAAATAATAAGAATCATACAAAACAAAGATATTAATACACACACAAAGTACATTATACACACACAAAATGCATTAAACACACACGAAATAACAGTACTCACACAAACTAAGATTACGGGCGCTTGCAAAGTCGGATAGTCTGAATATCCGTTTATTGTATATCAGTTTGTAATCAGATATGTGTAATTGTGATTTTAACATGTGGTTGACTTGTCGTCGTATTTAACTGTTTTAACTGCGAAGTATTTGAAATTACATTTGGAAAGGAATCGAAAGCAAGCTCTTGCGAGTTGCGACACTGAAGCGAAAAATAAATAAGAGAAATAACTAGCGTTAATAGCACCACACGCTCCTTGTATAGTTATATTTTGTGCCAAATGTGGTGCACAATCAAGTGACAAAGCTTTTTTTTGTCACAAATGTGGTGTGCGTTTGGGAAGACTAACTTCTTTTCGCGTTGTAGTGCTCTTCGCTACAACGCTATCAGAAGCTAGTAGTAGTGCTCAACGTTGTAGTGCTCAACGCTACAACGCTATCGACGCTATATTTCTCTTCGATGTAGACTTAGTTTTGTTTAAAAATATTTGTTTTAAAATCAAAAGAATTCACAGAGTAAAGCGAGCGCTTTACAATTATAATATTAGCATATCGACCTTAATCATCGTTGTGACGTCACATAGAGACAATAAAGTTCGCATGCAGCAATGAGCTTTGGAAGCCAAACTAATCCACTTTTTTGAGTTTATGACAGTCATTTTTTCATTAAATTGCTTGTATATACCTGAATATTTTATTGAGCGAATAAAAGCAGAAAAGAAATTCGCTACAGTAACACTTTAAGAAGACATTTTTTCTTGAATTTTTTATCTCAAACAATGGATCTATCACAAAACTGTTTAGCACGATAGCCATCATTGATAAATTCATTTTATGATGAAAGACATTACATAGCATACATACTACTTGAAGGACTTACAGCAAGTTTGTTACGAGATGTATCTTCTGGCACGGGAGTCACCCCACAAGTAACCAGCACTCCTTGTCCAAAATTCCCCAAAACACGACCCAAAGTTATTTCGAGAGAGGGTAATTCATTTATAAGATTTGTAACATAAGTATTCAACAGCTTGTGTATGAGAAATTGATCGGAATTCTCAATGTACTTTACATTCATGCATGAATGGTAATAGTCAAACATCTTGCCAATAGCAGTACCTGAAATCTGATAAAAAATGAGCGACAGACATTAGTGTGTTGACATTCAGGAAAAAATTGCACGTCAGTTATAATTAAAATGCAGAAGAAAGTATTTTTATTTTTTTAACTTTTTTTTATAATAAAACAATCACTAATCACTAATTTTATTTGCAAAAACTTTGTAATAAGATAAAGAAAAATGATATCTTGTGTTTGTGTAAAAACACGAAAAAAAGTTAAAAACTGTACCGTATACTGTACTATATATGTCAGTTTTATACCATTAATATAATACTTTTTCTGTGGCGTAGCTAGCTCGCATATTTTTGTCCTGCTATTTAAATTTTAGGTATTAACATTATTCATTTCTTAAAAATCTATTTTTTTTAATGTGAGTAAACTCAAAAAATATAACAAAGCAGAGCGCAATTTGCGGGCTGGCTGCGCTACTGTTCATCTTTTATTATTCATTTGGTATTTTCACATTGAGTTAGCAATGCAAATATTTAATACGATACTGAATGAAAAGTCAATTAAATTACAGTGTAAAATAAGATAAACTCCATTGATTATTAAACGGTGATTCGTACTGAAATATGATTAGACATAAATGATTACTGTCAGCATCATAAAAAGGAAAAAAATTCATTTGTCAAAAAAACAGAGTTGCCCTCATGCTGATTGTAAAAAAAAGATTGTCATAAAAATCCCAACTACATAATAGACGAAACTTCACCTTTTTTGAATAACCATTATTGAGAAAATTTGCAATCTTGTCTTGAACTCTTTCATTGACAATGGTAAAAGATGAGAGTGAACTAAATTCATCCGGTATGAAGTTATTCTTTACAAAGCCTCCACAGCTGTACTGGTAAAAGTCGTCACATGGGTTTACAGTTGGATCTAGCTTTTTTGATATTTCTGGAAACAATCAGAAAAATGAAAATGGAATGATTAACATGGTTTACTTTTCAAAAAAATTGTTCGAGCGGCTTTATAAGTGACTGTGCAATTGAGTAACTTTTTTATTTAAGAAAGACAATTAATAAGGAATTATTGGGTTGAACATGATATCAAGAATTATTCAGACCGATGTCATTGTTATCTGCGGAAGTTTATTATTATTATAATTATTATTCCCTATGTGAAAATTCTCGGCTGTGATTGGTCAACTACCTGCAGATAAGTCACGATATCAGTAGGTAATGACGTCATAACCTACAGATAAGTGTTTCAACAAATATGGCCGCCATTAAAAGCCGATTTTGTAAACAAATCAAACAGCAGCAACGTTTTCCGCAGTTTCTAAAAAGGACGTGAAAGCTTTTAAGAAAAAAGGCTGCGGAAAACACTAAAAAAGCAGCCAAGCTGGTTTTGAACACATTTACAACATATTTAAAAAAGACAAGCTTAAATAGACTGTCTGACAAAAACAAACAGCGAAGGTTTGAAAAGTGTTTTATATTTATATGTTCTAATATTATTTCAATTAATTAAAATGAATAGCAACAGCTAGGCCCGGTTCAAACGTCGCAATTTACATGCGCCGAATGAAATCTGAGTTTTAGTCGATTAAAATAGTTTATGCGTAGTTTGTTTCAGACGTCGAAATTAATAGTCGCGCTTATTATAGTCATGCTTCCACTTTTTCATAGTTTAATCATTTTCTTGCACTAATTTCCTAAAATGGCGGATAGGAAAATGTTTAGCTTATGCCACTGAGTTCTATAATAATTGGAGCGGCTAACTTTACTGGGGCGAGGACGCCAACAAAATAGCGGCCAAAGGACGTATTTCCGCTGAAATGATCGCTTTGCAGAAAAATAATATTCTCGACCCCCGGTGTCTATAGTAAATTATAAAGAACTTTTCAAAAACAAACACGATATCACAGAATATAGATATCGTTAGTTCCATATTCTGTGACGATTCTTTTTTGGCATTTCTTTTATAATGCCAACACTTCAATCGTTCAATTGTTGGATGTCGTAGTTTCCACAAAAAGGAACATATCGCTTCTCACAGGTGAGATAGTTGAGAAAGTTCATGATCCAAAGAAAGATGGCAAGAATGTTGTGTGTGTTTTGATGCTTAATGAAATGTCAATTCACAAACATGTAAAATGGAAGGTCATAAAGTTTGTGTCTATGTAAACATTTGTACTGAGATTGATGAGGACTCGATGCAGATGTGAAGCATCAAACTGTATAAGCCATTGGGTTATATATAACTTAATGTTTAAATCATGTCATATCTTTATCAAAATATTTTAGTTGAGTGTTGTATAAATGTTACTAATATCTAATGCACTACACTGAAGCATTAAAGATTCAGTGATGAAACATTTAAAGTTACTGTACTGTATATTTCTTCATTATAACAGTTTTTGCTTTAAGAAACAGTTTGAGCTTATTTACCTAGTAAAGTACAGAATGGAGATTTATCATATGCATTATTGCTACTTTTTTAAAGAAAAGTTTTTCACTTTTCAAAGCTTTCCTACAAATTTTTTGCTTCTTATTTCTTTTCATGAGATTGATGATATATGGTTAATACAATACAATAATATTATAATTTCTAAAAAGCTTTTAAGCTTCTAGCATAAAAGTACACTATAGGTATTTGATTCATTTGGTTATATTGCCTTGCTATGACATATCTACTTGCACTTCATCATTCTTGTATGAACAAAACACCAGATGTGGATACTCAGAGAACAAAATGCACTACCAACTGCTTATGAAATTTATTATTGAGGTGAAGACTGTGTTAATCATTCAAATTATAGTGCACTTATATTGCAAATATAGGAAAAACAAAACAAAGTGAAAAAGTAAGATAGAAGTATTAAAACTACAAATGAATTATAAACACCATTGGAAGCATAAGTGTTTTGATGATTATTTGCATTTTGCCCAATTCATATATCAATACAACAAAATCAAAATGTGCTACAACTTCACAAGTATTTGATGCAGTTGCACTTCAGAACATCACAAAAAGGTTACATAAAGTAATTTCTATACAATATTGTTTGTTTTCATTTAACAAGCCTATGCAGACTTGAGTCTTTTTGAAATTTAATATGAAACTCAATTGCAGAAAATCCGTAAATATAAAGAGATTTAATATTTACTTTTTTAAGAAACAAGTAAAAATCCTACAATTGTGGCGAAAAAAGCCATTGCCCATTGCATGAAAAGAAGCAAAATAGCAATGATAACAAATAAGCTAACTTCTCTCTCGTGAACCGTGGAGATGAACTATGATATACTTTTTTGTATAGACAAAATAGTTTAATCGATCAAACAAATTTTACATGCATATAATTCTTGCATTTGATTCGGCGCATGTAAAATGCCACTTTTGAACGGGGCCTTAAAGTGAATAAAAAGAATTGACCGAGATCTTTATAATTCTTGATATCAAGCTCATTCTTATTCAATAATTGCTTATTATAAGCTGTCCCATAAATAATTCAGCATTTAAAAAAATTACCTTTATATAACAATAGATTAATAATGGCTTGTTTAATTATTGATTGTTTAGCCAGTAATATAAAAAAATTACTGGGAGCTTTAAGCAAGAAAATATCTAAAAAAACGTGAACTACACATGAACGTGTGCATATTCTATAGAAATAATTAGTCGAGTCCTGAAGGACTGTTGCTGTTGTTGTTGACTGACGTTTGGACAACCTTAGCGATAGTCATCTTCGGAGTAAAATGACGAGTAAGCGTCAGGTTGGGTGTATTTGTTATCTGGTTCTTTCGTCATTGTATTGTGTGTCCAAAACATGTGTGGATGTCAATTGTGTATTGTCATCGCGCATTAGCGTAAGGTGTAATGTGTTAAGTTGTTCTATTTTTTGTATTGTGAATAAGTCGTTTGTAAGGTGCCGGTAATTGCTGTGACCTGTTTAGGGGGTTTTGCTCAAAGTTGATATTCTTTGACCAACTTTCTAACGTGAGTCGTTGTTTATAGTCACTGCTGTAAGTAATGCATTTTGCCGATTCCTAGTTAATGTTGTGTTTTGTTTAATGATGTTCGGCAATGTGATTGGTTTTGTCTTGTTTCTTAGTAGCTCGTTTGTGCTCGGTGAGTCTTATGTTTAAGGTGAAAGTTTCCTCGATAAAGGAGGAGCATTTGTGAACTGTACCTTGCCGTTCATTGGGTTGCTCTTTGTCATTTATGTTTGTAAGTATGTATCGTAGCGATGTGATTGGTTTATGTGCGACACGTATGTTGTATGGTCGTAGGATACGCGTGATAGTCTCAGACGTACCTTTGATGTAAGGTATCGTTGCTGTTGTCATTGAGTTGTTTGTTTTAGATAGCTGTTTTCGTTGTGTAAAGCGTCTGGTAAATATCACATATGATTTGCGCACGTCTTGCTAATGTTCTCATTGTGGTGGCTTTGTGTTATGTAGAGTTTTACGATGATTGGTCTAGTAATTGGTCAGTGTGTGTTGGTTTGCGATAAGAACGTTGGTTTCTCAAAATAACAATTTTTTCCTTTCAGCGTTTGATTAATTTCACCAACAGAGTACTGTTAGTCTTTATGAGTAAACCAAACAATGTATAAGTAATGTAAATAATGCCGAATTGGACTATATACCAGACAATACATCCTACTAAGTACAAGTTGCTAGTATTGGTCGCTGGAACGCGATATAATTAATAATTGTGATCGATTGCTAGCCTGCATTATTTTGAATAATATCTTGATTTTTAGTTACTAGTTTTACGTGAAGTTTTGTTAATTTATTTGTTTTTACATCCCATAAATCGAGCTCATGCTTAGTTCCGTTGATTTAGTGTACGTCAAAATAAATTATAGCTCTTCAATTCTAAATTCAAATCACTTTCAGAAAAGCACGATTGGTTTTTAATTTCTAAAGAATATAATTTTACCAATGGATTACTCTTTAAGGTGTTTAGAAAGCTAAATATACGCCAAAATGTTCTGCAGTAATTTATTTTGACGTAGTCTGGATCCGCTACTAGATGACAAAAAATATCGTACAACTGTACACGTCAATTTTCGGGTTGTAATGTTTTTAGCTAATATTTCTCAAAATAACAACATTTTTTTGGATTATGATCCGAAGATTCTGTGCTTACTGCAAAAAACTTCTGCTTGATCTTTGTACGCGGCCAGACGCTTCACAGTTCATGCATAAGAAAAGTATTATTTTATTCCTATTATTGTATATGCGCTTGGATTCATCGTTATAGACTTGATTTATGTCGAATGAAAAACAACTCACGTTATTTTTCCGACAAAGCGACCAACGCACAAAACGGTATTGTTCGCTATCGCTCGTATATCCGACTATTAGCGAGGATTACGACGGTCAGACAGACGGACAGACACTTTTTCAGTGTAGCATAGTGGTTAGTCGAATGCGCAGCGGCCACCCACAAAAACGAGAAACTTAATCACTAATCCACACTTCACACTAATCCAGGCTAATAACTAAGATGTTCGTAATACTTTAATTTTTTCGTATGCCGACAATTTGACGACGATGAATTCGTATTGCTTTATAATTATAAAATGTCAAAACCACTTTTTCCTTACGTGAAGTTTAATAAGTTTAACATTGGCAGTTGGGATGATGTTGAATGTGTGACTGAGTTACGTTTTCAGAAAGATGATTTGTCATCACTGATGAGATGTTTTGGCATCCCAGATACAATTGTATGTGATCAAGGTACAGTGTACAGTGGTATAGAAAGTCTGTGTATTGAAATGAAGCGGTTGGCATAACCATGTCGATATAGAGATATGGCTCATAGATTTGGACGAAGCCAATCAGAGTTGTGTCTTATTTTTAATAAAGTGTTGGATATAATATACAACAACAATCAACATCGCTTGGCAAATTGGAACCAACCTTTCTTATCTCAGAAAAAGCTGCACAGCTTTGCACATACAGTAAATGATCGTGGTACTCTATCACTTAATTGCTTTGGATTTGTTGGTGATACTGTTCAAAAAGTACCACGCCCAAAATACAACCAAAGAATAATGCACAATGGCCATAAGGCGTCCATGCCATTAAATTTCAAAGTATTGTTTCACCAAATGGTTTGATTGCAAATTGATCTGGTCTATATGAAGGCATAGAACATGATTTCACCATACTGCAAGAATCTCGAGTATTGCTTAATTTACCACGTGTTTCTTTCTACAATGAGGAGCCACTTTGTTTATATGTGACCCTGCATATCCTTTAGGCGTTCAACTTCAAGGGCCTTTTAAAAATGCCCATCTTACGTAACCAATGGAAGCATAGAACAGTGCAATGAGTGAAGTCAGGGTGGTTGTGGAATGGATGTTTAGTGACATTACAAGATTTTTCAGTTTCATTGATTTTACAAGACGAGCGAAGATCAAGTTAAGTGCCGTTGGCAAAGTGTATATTGTTTGTGCTTTGCTTAAAAATTCTCACACATGCCTTTATGGCAACATAGTTTCAGGTTTTTTAAGCTTGACCCACCTTCAATAAACGAATACTTTTGGTAGCACTTTTGTTATAAATGACAAATTTCAAGCATGTTATACATTGTACTACATAACATTCTTTAAAAATTTTTATTTCATTTTTCATGAATAAAACATTATATTAATTATTATTTAAACATATATTAATTATTTAAAATTCAACATTGTAAGTAATATATTACACTGTACATAACAATTTTCATTTTCATTAATAGAATACATAATTATAACTTGTAAATAACAATAAAAAATTCAATTTTTCAAACATACTTCATAAATAACTATTAAATTCATTTCTTATTATAGTAAAATGTGTGTTTTGCAATAAATCCTTTTAAATGTTACAAGCGATCTGCTTAAAAAAAATGTTGGAAAAAGCAGGTGGTCCGTAAATATATATAAGCTGCAAAATACAGGTTCTACTATACATGCAAAATATAATTGCTAAAAATGGATAATTTTAATTACGTTTATTTTTAATTAAATTGGTTAATACTTGCATTTGCTGTTGCTGCTGTTGTATGATGGCCAGCATCTTTTGTTGCAGCATGGCAAATTGTTGTTGTTGGCAGTGGCGTAGCTAGCGGTCTGGCTGGTCGGGCCCAGCCCGACCAAATATTTTCCCAAAAATGAAAAATTTGTTTTCTTTAAAATTGGATTTGCGAAACTTTTAAATTCTGCGACTCTTTTTGGAATAATCCACAGTCTATTAGTGTAATATTTGTCAAATTGCGTCGTTATTAGCAAAATTATCATATTTTTAAAAGTTACTTAGCAACAATGACTAGTGCATTTCTAGTGCCAGGAATAACTCAGTTTAGTCGGGCTCTGAAAATTCAGCCCGACCAAATAGTAAAATCTATAGTGGGATTATCTGCAATCTGATTGGTTGACAGCAACTGAGCAAACTCAAATGCGCTGTTTCGCAACATCTAGTCGGGCTCTGAAAATTCAGCCCGACCAAGTAATAAAATCTATAGTGGGAATATCTTTAATCTGATTGGTTGAGAGTAGCTGTGAACACACTCAAACGTTTAACAACATCTAGTCGGGCTCATTTTCAAAAGCGTGACTTGAATCTTGAGTTTTCGAATTATACGTTCGGAAATCGTGATAACTTACATTACAATGGCTTCGGCTAATGAAATCGATATAATAAGTGAACTACAAAAGAAACTCTTTTCTATTCGACAATCAGGCGAGCAAAATATACTTGTAAAGTAGCGGCCAATTCCAAATTTACAAGCGACTACAGGCAATAGAAGCTTTCAGGAAAGTTGGTACTCGAAGAAAGATTGGCTTTGTGGTAGCTCAGAAAAGAATGCATTATTCTGTTGGCCTTGTCTTTTATTTTGCCCTGGATCGTCATCTTCATGGACGCAGACGGGATTTAAAAACATGAAGAATTTCCTATCCGATTGTAAGAAGCATGAGAAGGCAAAATCGCACATGGGTGCCTACAAGACCTGGAAGACCTACGGTTTTCAGCCTCGTATCGACTGTATCATGTCACAAACTAGACGTGAAGAGATTCAGCGTCATAACGAGGAGGTAAGGCAAAACAGGGAAATGTTGAAAACCATAACAGAAGCTGTTTTATACTTGTCTAGGCAAGAGCTTGCATTTAGGGGGCATGATGAATCTAGTAGCAGCATGAATAGAGGAAATTGTTAAGAAGTGATATTTTAAGTGACGTAGTTTGCATGTAATGATCACACTATAAGAACGTGGGTTACAAAGGTCACATATCTATGTGAATGATGATTGGTTTGTTACTTGATACTGTTGCATGCTTTATATAGTTAGTATCTTTACTGTTTAATTTCTATTCCAATACTTTTCTATTCTGTTATGTTGCTGTTTGGATTGCACGTTTAATAAACTATATTACTCGATACTGTGTTTGTTTTATGACTGTACTTTCAACAGAAATTATATAGAGCTACTTGAAAGTTTTGCCAAGATGGATTCTGTTTTTGAAAGGCGATTACATGGAAGGCTTGCTGAAACCCACCTTGCTGGGGGAGGGCGGTTTACTGGAGTCTCTCCTGAGTTTCAGAATGATTTGATTGATTGTCTTGATAAGATAATAGAGGATGAGATTTTAAAGGAAATATATTGCTGCACTTTCTTAACTATACAGGTTGATGAGGCAACTGATGTTTCTACCAAAGAACAATTGAGTGTAATTGTTCGAATGGACAAAGGGGAAAGTGTCATTGAAAGACAGCTTGGGTTTGTTGATGTTAGTTGTGATAGGACTGCAACTGCTATATCATCAGTAGTTAAGGGTAAGTTAAGTCAGTACAATAATGTGAAAGAGAAATTTATTGGACAGACTTATGATGGTGCATCTGTTATGTCTGGTCATCTCAATGGTGTTCAAGCTCAATTTCAGCAGGATTATCCTTATGCTCAATTTGTTCACTGTGCTGCCCATAGACTAAATCTAGGATTTTGTCAAGCTGCATCCTCCATCTCACTTGTTAAGATTTTCTTTGTTAATATTAGTGCTTTCTGCAACTTTACAAGCAATTCCCCCCAAAAGAAAAGCTTTAATATCATCCCATACGCTTGAGTTTCCTAGTCCTGGTGATACAAGATGATATTATAGGGCTCATGTCATCAATGTCTTGCATTCTAACTATTTACTGATAGACATATTTGAAAATCTTACTGATAATCCAAAAGGTTGGGATGATGAAACGTTAAGTAAGGTTACTGGTTTACTTGGCTACCTTAATTGCTTCTTGTTTTGTTTCTTGGTACATGTTTTCCAGAGAATTCTTTAGCAGTCATCCATACTTTATTCTATCTTGCAAGACAAGGACACTGACTTTCATTATGGAATGAGTAGGTTTGAGAGATTCAAGGCCTTTGTTGCTTCTCTGAGAAATGATACAGTATGTTGACCTGGATGTTGACAGGTGTATGACCTGGATGTTGAGAAAGTGGGACCACCAGTAACCAGGTATGACCAACGGCATAATTACAAACAAATGTATTTTGAAATTCTTGACACAATTGTGACTATGCTGACTGAACGATTTCAGGATATGGAGCGTTTTAGATTTTTGACCTTGTTAACCTAGGGTGTTTAAGATGTGGAAAGGTGAAGTGCCCTCAGAAAAGATAAGTCTTCTAAAGGAGGTTTATGGTGATATGTTTGACATACCAATGCTAGTTAGCCAACTTTGTTTTATTTACAGAGATAAAGACTTTCACTGTGATTCATGCGATGAATTATTGAAATATATTTTTCAGTTCCATTATCAATCTAGTATTCCAGAAGTTGTAAAACTGTTAAAGATAAATGGTGTTTTGTCAATTACAAGTGCTTCAGTTGAGAGGTCATTTTCTTGTTTGAAGAGGGTAAAAAATTGTCTTAGAAATACTATGAGCCAAGGACGTTTTAGTTCTCTTTGCAGGATTTCCATTCACAAAGACATAATGTCAGAGAAAGAAGACGCCTACACATTGCATGATGAGGTAGTAAAGAAGTTCATTGAAAAACCACGAAGACTTGCTTTCTTATACAAATAGGTATTCATATATATTACATCTCACTATGTAAGACATCATCAGCTTGCTGATGATGTCTTACGTCCATGGCATGTGAGAATTTTTCCGGGAACTTTTTAATGCAGTCAATGATGATTGTCATTTCAGCACGACAATTTCATCACAACTTTTGATAGTTGTTGATGACAAATCTGAGCCTTTTTCGGTTCTTTTGCCAAAGTTTCTTTACAAGATGTACATAGGTATCTATTTATGTATGTGTTGTTGAGAAAATAAATCACATATCTGCAACTATTTTTGAACTGTTTCTATGCTTTACTATAATTAACCAAAATGGTTCTATTTCCTGCAATTTAAATTAACCAAAATGGTTCTATTTCCTGCATAAATATCACGCATTTGCTTTCTAAGATAGCCGTTTCCGACGTTCTAGTGAGTCTAAATTCGGAAAATTTTCTCGCTCGGCGCCAACCATTGTGGCGCCTCGTGAGCCCGACCAAATGTTTTTCGCTAGCTACGCCACTGGTTGTTGGTGACAATACTGTTCTTGATGTTGCTTCATGAACTGGTGGGGCTGAATGTTGTTGTTTTCATGCATCATTTGCAGCTGCTGAGCATACATAACTCGCTCTTCCTTTCTACTCTCCCACTCTTCTCTTTTTTCTTTAAATCATTTCTCTTTCTCGATTCACCAATTTTTTCCTTTGCTCTTTCTCTCCTTTCCATTTCTTGTATCTTCTCCTTTTCCACACCAATTTTTCTTGTCTCATTCTCTTCTTTAACTCTCTTTACTGTATCGTCACTCATCTCTATTAGCACTTCAAGTAGCTCCTCTGCTTCTTTAAACTCTTGTCCTGCATTACCTGATGCTCTCTCTTCCTCTCTCATTTTAAACCAATGCTTCCTTTCCATTACTTTCAAGTGATTTCTAACAGCTCTTGAAGTCATCTTCGCATTAGAAAATGACGGTACCAAACTGTTAGTCACGCTCTGCCATGCTGCCCCCCATTCTCTCGATCTCAATTTGGGCTGCATTATCCCTTGGCCTGCCATCTCCTTCAGAAGCATTCATTCTGTGTCATCGTTCCATTCAATGACCCGTCTGAAATAGAAATTTGTTAATTGTAGAAAGAAGAAAGTAATAAACATGATGCCAATTCTTCACTTATCTGTCAACTTACTGTAAATAAATATTATCAGTGTAAGTACTGTCGACAAATTTCTGATGGAATAGATTTTCTTCTTTTATCTTTTTTTGCCGCTTCTTTCTCATTGTGTCTCCATGGGGCTTAATTTTAAGTCGAAAAAATAAATGTGCAATATGACTTTTTAGTTGATTGATGATTTAAAAAAGCTTACATTTAACATGACATAAGTCACATAACTCATGTACAAATATATTATAACAATTTCGATATGTTTTTAACGAAAAAACATGGATTTGATACTACGTTATCTAAATGCAAAAGCCATATATTTTAAATACTTACCTTCTAAAGAGAGAAAAAAAAGCTTGAAACACTGGCGTCTTTAAGATGACGTGAAAGTTGTTTACTTTGCGTCGTGATATCAACAAAGACGACGTCGCAAAGTTAGCGGGAGTGAAGCAACTATCTAATACTTTAGCGTGAAGTGACTGGATGCCTAGCAGCTGATCTTTCAATCTGGTTTTGAAGTCGTGTAACAGCTTTTTATCTTTTGCGGCACTGTCTATCATTTGTCTAACTACAGTTACGATCAATTTTACG
Source organism: Xenia sp. Carnegie-2017 (assembly GCF_021976095.1). Lineage (NCBI taxonomy): Eukaryota > Metazoa > Cnidaria > Anthozoa > Malacalcyonacea > Xeniidae > Xenia > Xenia sp. Carnegie-2017. Next base: position 5,679,538 of record NW_025813484.1, on the reverse strand, counting down.
ATTCTCTAATGACCATTCTGTGCCGAATTATTTTTTTTCAAATTTTTCATTTCCTATTTCTTTCAATCCAGTCTATTTTCATGACAATCTAACTCAAAGAACAATGTGTCGAAAAAAAAAGTATCTTGTACAACACTGATCATGTTATCAATCAAGAGGATTAAATTGTTGTTCTTATGATTATGTTTTGTGCGCAAGGCCTGTTTTGAAGGACTTTATAAACAACAGATATTTCAGAGGTAAAACTTTCTGGCTGATTCCACGCGCATCCTGCCTGTTTTAAAGAACTTTATCCATGAGTCTTCTTTTTTGATGCACCTTGTATATTTTTATCTATTTATACTAGCGGTGTAAAAAATGATCAGTTAAAATAATCAGAAAAATTGTTTACCTCAGATGTATTTAACAACTTTAACCAATATTTTTATGCTTACTTTAATCAATCCTATAGTTATTTTAATCAATCATTTTTTGCAGAGTAATATTATTTTAAAATAAACACGAGTTGATCTTTCCTTTTACGTCATTTGCAATACTTAATCTTTGATTGCGTTTCAAGTTCTCACGTTTACAACTAAAAGAAAAATTGATTAAACAAAAAAGAGCTTACATAACGTACTTCCTAAAGAAATGTAAACGAAAAATTAACCTAGCAACAGTGTTTTTATTTCTATTGTCCTTTGTCCATGCAAAATTTTTAATAAATTTCTCACATTGCTCAGTACATTTGTTATAATGCAGGATTCAATTGTTGCAGCCCGTATTTAATTTAAACTAAACCATTTAATATAAGCTTTTAAAGCTCTGTAGTATATTAGCATTAATGAAGCTGTTCTCTATTGTTTATGGAGATAAAGTATATATAGGTAAGGTTTGGCAACCACAGCGCGACATTGACGAGGAAGTTATAATGACGTGGCATTGCGTGTTTATATTTTCTGCCATGTCTAAGGTCTCGGAGGGCGTTTTTCTGGATGTGAGAATGCAAAATTGTATGTCTTTTAGGAGGTCTTCAGGCACTAATTCTCACAATCAATTTTTCCACTTTAAAAGACAACCGTTGTTTCAAAATATAGCATAAAATATTTTATTGCTGTCTTCTATATTGTTTGATGTTATTCGGTAGTTATATGTTAAAATATCCGACCAGCAAAATATGTTGATATTTATGACAGCTTATAGCGAAGGGAAGGTGTCTTGAGCAGTGAATTATTTTCTTTTGAATCGGACCACAGCTTGTGAAACAAGTTGCTTTGTCATGTAAATATTTGCAAATATATTGAAAAATTCAAATTTCCCCCAAATCACGCGTTCTTCCTGGTCTATCATTTTTTTTGACAAATTATTGTTGTCTACATCGATAATGCGTGCGCTATCTGCTTTCGTTTTGCTTTAATAACTTAAAGCAATTCACATAATGAGTGACAGCACGTGGGTTATATAACGGCTTTTATCGCTTAAATGCCAACTGAGTTAAGCTTTTGCTTATAACGCGTGGGATTATACATACGGCTTTCTGGTGCCGACTCACAATAGGCATTTAATTCGCAATTTGCACTGATTTTTAACGTAAATACGAGTTTATTGAACTTAAGTTAACGGAAGATAAGCAACAAAAATCCGAAATCGCACAGTCAATAGAACGATTGATGGATTATGTTTGTTTTTTGATACAATTGAACATAGCTGAACACACAAGTACAACTTGTCAAATTTTCCAAATTTCAACAACAGTTTGAGCAATAGTTTTCATCAATTTTTACGCAAACAGGAATATTTCTCATCAATAATAAATTTTTGCGACAAATAAACATAATTAGACATAATAGTGCAACCATACCTCCAGCTGCCACAATGCAAGATTTATTATAGCACACTTTATCGATTTTGGAATGCCTAAATGTTTTCCCACTTGTTGTAGGCACGTTAACCACTTTCCTAGCTCCAGGTGAGTTGCCAACATTTGCATCTCCAGTATTTTTCTCATGAATGTAAAGAACGACGAAGGTAATCGACAGAACAAGCAACAAAGCAACAAATGTTACTAAAATCCCGGTGATAATTCTTGATTTTGAAGGGCGAAGAGTTCCTGTAACAAGATTGTAATTCGATCCGTCCATTTCCTCCATGTCAGAGCAAGATGATGATCAGGATAGCAAACTCGTACAAAACTATTAGTGTAAGAACAATGTATATGGATTATAAGCCAGCTGCTAAGTTTTACATGATATAGAACGAGGTGTGACAAAGGAATGCGGAAGACCGAGATGCTGCAACTGTCTCATACTGAGTCTCATTCTTGTAGTTCAATGGGTTCTACGTCAAACTTCAATGAATGCTATTTTTATTTAATTATATTAAGACTTAAGAAGGCGTGCCATCCAAATTCCTATAATTCAGCCTGACAGTTGTGTCAAAAACATGGTGAATTTTGGTTACCAATTTCATTGGAAATATGCAGCTGACAAAAATTTTTTTGGCCCACATGAATTTTAAAAGCACTCGTTTGCGATTATACAAAATATCATAACGATTATTTAAAAAACAAACGAAATTTTAAAATTTTATTGCTGCCATGCACCAGCATAGAAGCTCACCATTTTTGATATGACTCGGCCTAGTCCTTTTCTGACCTATATAATGTTAAAATCTCGATTTGTGGATGTCTGTTGGTATCATTATCAGCGGGGATTTTACGGATTGATGGGGGAGTGCACAGGGACGTCGGAACTGGGAGGCAAAGGGGGCAACGGCCCCCCTTGCCTTTTCTGGAGATGGGCAGGGGGGCAAAAGTTTCCCACAGGTTGAAAATTTATTGTTTTTAATCCAAGATAAAGACTACTTAACCGTTGTGGGATATTGCATTCTTTTGAGCTTAGCAATAAAATTGTCGTAACTATGTTAGTTTCACTTTAACATTTCTTTGTTTTAAGTACGTTTTTGCAAGTTCTTTGTTCGTTTAGTTAGTTCTTCTTTTTTGTTGCAACGCGTGAGAAGTTGAAACGCAATGAAAGAGTGAGTACTGCTAATGACGTAAAGGAAAGCTCGACTTATGTAATTACCGATAGTATAAATAACATGTAAATAATTAACTTTAATAGATAACGTAAGAATACTCCAGTGATGTACTTGTAGATTGTTTGGCTTGTAAAATAAAAGGTTCAAAACGAAGAGTGTTAGTGAACAAGCTGAGGAGCGGATTCCTCGACAACCGTGAAACGTCATTTTTTAAATGTAAACAACTAAAAATCACAATACGTTTGCAAATTCCTTTCATTATTATCCAAAATAGTGCCAGGAACATGACGTATAGCAAAGATATTTTTAATGGTAAACATCTGCTGGCATAAATGGCTCAGTTACCTAAACACTGATGATTTTGAAAGGGATATTTATTGCATCTTATCGCTTTTTCAGCAATGCCAAGAGCAGAAAGATGTAAAAAAGATTCAGCAAAAGCATTAGCGAAAGCAGCGGCTAAACCAGGTCAATCTAAAATAACATCGCTGTTTGCAAAAGGAAACACAGGCCATGATTTTGATTCTGCTTCAACAGGCGGAATTGACACTGTAATAACTGTCAACACTGAAAAAGTCTCAGACTGTGAGTCACAAAAATGGTCCAAACCGAAAAGTCTGATTTGTAAAACAGAAAAGATATGCATGAAAACGACATGGGTAAAACATGAGAAAGACTTTACAAGTGAAGACAAGAAAAGTAGTGTGAAGCATGGTCGATATTTCCAAGGTCAGTGGTTACGAAATTATGAGTGGCTAGTGTACAATCAAGAAAAAAATAAGGCTTTTTGCGAAATTTGTTCTACTCACTCTAAGATAAAGGGAGTGTTTGGCAGTTATGAAGTTGGATTTGATAACTGGAAAAAAGGCTGTGAGAAATTCAACGAACATGAAAACAGTTACGCTCATAAAGAAGCTTATGCCACATCAGACAAAAGGCAATTGTCTATTAGCATGGCCTGCAGTTCGCTTGCTCTTGAAACGCAGCAGTTAAGACGGAAAGGGTTAATTTCACATCTTCAAACATTAAAAACACTATTACGCCAAGGTATTGCGATTAGAGGTAGAACGGATTTTGAATCTAATATTCATCAGTTCAATCTTGATAAAGCTATCAACGACAAGGCACTAAAACTTTTACTTGACGAGAACCGATACGTTACTGCACACGACATCCTGGACGAGCAGAAACAGATGATTGTATTAAATGCTCGAAGACATTTGATTGATAAAATTCTCGTAAGAGAATCATTTTCAATTCTAGCTGACGAATCATCAGACGTATCTAAGAAAGAACAGCTGTCTTTCTCCGTAAGGACCTGTGATGATAATTACGAAGTATCGGAAGATTTTGTTGGAATTTATGAATGTTCGCAAGGACTTTCATCTGATGCATTACTGCACTACACCAAAGATATCCTTCTCAGATGTGGCATGGAAGGTCACAAAATGGCAGCTATGGGCTTTGATGGGGCTTCAGCAATGAAATCCCTCGCAAGAAAGCTCAAGGAAGATATTGCACCAAACGGAATTTATGTTCATTGTTTCAGTCACTGCAATGAACTTATTATACAGGATGCAGCTAAGCAATCTAATTTATTGTCTACATCACTGGATTTATGCCAATCTCTGTATGCAATCGTAGGTGCCCATCCAAAACGTATTTTATTGTTCGAAGAAATACAGGCAGATTTTAGAAACGAAACAGGAACAAACGATTACAAAGTTCTACGACTCCAAAGTCTTTCTACAACGAGATGGACAACAAGAGTAAAGGCTGCTGACGTCATTTTCGAGAAATCGGCTGAACTACATGCAACCCTTGAAAAATTGAAGGAAGATCCTAGCATTTCGGCAGACACAAAAGCAAAGATTAGAGGAATATTAAGGCGACAACTGTCTTCCTTAATCGTCATCTTTAACTTAAACGTGACAAGAAAGCTATTGGCTTTACTCGAGAAGCTTTCTAAAGAGCTCCAAGCGGTTTATATTTCAGCTGAGTACGCTCTATTTTCAATAAGACATGTCCTGCAACGTCTTCATGAGATGAGAAGCGAAGAAGAGTTTGAGCGTACACTTGATGACGCTAAGAAAGTTTTTCGTGTTATGATGTCGTTTCCACTGGAATTTAGTGAAAATTTTGGCACTGGCACTACACTAAGAAAAGTTCCAAGATGGATGAATAATGAAGAAATGTTAATAACAGAAAGCCTTCACGTCACAGATGCCTCAGTTTACAACAGTACGAATATAACACCAATGCGAAGCTCGTACTACCAAGCCATTCATGCAATCATCTCAGGTCTAGGATCGCGATTTGAACAAGAAGATCTTTTCCAGATCAAATGTATCGAGGAACTGTTACTTAACTCTATGAAAGAAAGAGGAGTATCTTTAGATGGATTAAGCTATTCTTTGATTGATAAAGATGTTCTAAGAATGCAGCTTGATGATCGTCCCACCATTCTTGGGCTTTACAACGCGGATCAGAACAAAAAAATAACAGAAGTCACGCGTATTTCAACAATAGCAGAGATATTCAATGCCATGCCATCAGCAAAGAAAAGGTACTCAGAGATCCACAAACTAATTATACTATACTACACAGTGCCACTCTCATCTGCCTCGTGCGAACGCACATTCAGCGTAATGCGTCGTCTCAAAACATGGCTGCGGTCAAACACTGAAGGAAATCATCTGAATGATATTATGTTCTCCAACATTCAGAAACAGCACATGAATATGGTGGAAATAGACGTAATTGCCAAAGAGTTTTCACAGAGAAATGAAAGAAGAATTAAATATTTTGGAAAATACAATACATGACAAATTGTAAATTAGTGACGTTACATCGTTTGATAGTTATATTATCGTTAATATTTATTGACCAACACTGCGGACATGTGCTTCTGTACAGTGTATTGCATGTAGCACATCTCTTTGCTGTTTATCAATATGAGATTATTTTTAGTATATTTCACTAATGTGCCCTTCCACAAAGGCTTGCCCCTCCTGCCCTTTTGCCGTTCCGTCGTCCCTGGGAGTGCACAATCACAAAAAGTAGAACTTTTCAGAAGGTTTGCTTCATTTTGGGATCCTAATTGATATAGCATAAACAACGTCTTTTTTAAGTCAGTAAATACTGCAATCGCCAACATTAATTCCATCTTGCTGGCGAATAAAACATGAAGATTTATTCATCGTTTCATATTTAGCAAGTTCCGTGCTTAATTGCTCGCAGTAACGTAGCCAGCTTTCAGATTTACATCCGCAATGTAAATTCTGAAAGATTACCATCATTCATTCCTTTAGAAATCTAATGTTCTCTGGTCAATGCACACAAAACTATTTGTATAGTGGTGGGAGTAAAAAGCCGCTTTGGCTACGTTGCAATTTCCCGTTTCGTAAACGTTCGTTGACACCATGAAAAATCGATGCCAACACGATACCTCTTTATTTCTCTATGTGTCCATCACTTCTAAAACCAAACGAAAACAAACCAAAATGGCAGAGAGACTATTGAAATTAGAAATAAATTTTAACGTGTATGTGCTAATAAACTCGGCTCTTAATGAAGTGCAATATCGTTATAAGTTCAACAATTTATTAAAAAATGATGAAAAAGAAAATGATGCCAGTATTCTAGAAAAACTGCTGGAGGACACATGCTACGAAACAGCTTTAATGGATGTGACGTATGACGGCAAGTTTTTCTTCAATATTGCATTCACACATGCAAAATGCATGCATATGGAACAACCTTAGTATTAGCCTGCTTGTAGTAACATTATTTAGAGCACAGCAATTTCCAGGTATAAGTTACACTGCAAAAGTATCCGTTAGGTTTTCTTTCGTAATCCTCTGTAATAGTAGAACGTACGAACGGTAGCAATGAATGTCACTATTTTAAGGCGTTCGTTGCCTTCTCCAGAAAATAATGCAGAAAGATACTCAGATTGTTTTCTTTACACTTTTTCAGTTGTCATTTCATTTGCTTGCTCGACTGATTCTAGAAAATTTTCCAAGAGGCAAAGCTAAGTTTTGAAAGGCAAAGAGCAGTTTTAAAGAACAAATGCAACGATTTTTTTGTTGACTTAATTTATATTTTATAGTCTCTAATCACACGTATATTGTTTACTCGTTATAGAAATCAATTGTCTTGTCGTAAGAAGGGACACAAATAGTTCCAATTTTATGAGATGTCCGCCATTATGAAGAACATGCTTAACTCATGTTTAACTCAATATTTGAGAAAAAAAATTAAATAAATTTGGAGAAAGGAAGTTAGACCTCAAGCTCTTACTCCTTTGTAAGCAAAACCAGGTCTATTCAAAATTTGAAAACATCTCACAACACACCTTATGCGTGATGACGTCAAAAGGCCGATGCGCGTTGTGCATTGTGGTCTTAGTAGTCCCGCGAAAGTAAACATTGCACTATAGCTACTATTGATAGCTAGTCTGCCGCTGTTTCTCGACGTGTATTACAAGCTTTTAGTTTAAACAACAACCTTAATTCTCTTATAAATTCTTGCACAGATCTTAAGGAATTTCTACCAAATAGTAAAGAGTACGGTGGTTTCACTTGTTGCGTTATTACAACAGCAAAATGCATCCCGAGTTTTCTTTTATTTTCTGAACTGTAATCGTACAGAATACACAGATCTATAAGTGGAATAGGTAATTATGGTATCACAGAAGAATTTTTGTCTAACGTCTGGTCATAAAGTACAGTTTGTTGACGGTAGGAGTTGATTTAGCCACTTAAACTAAAACACTCGCGTGTGATATTTATAGTCTTTTAGGAATGCGAAATGACAGCTTACTATACGACCGGGCTTTTGATAAAAATTCTTCTACGATACAAAATTTACACATTTCTTATAAAGATTGTGTATTCTATGTATTTACATTTTGGAAAATAATAAAACAAACGCTCGGTATGCAATTTGTTAACGTAGGAACACATGAAGTAAAGTCACTGTACTCTCCACTTTGCTCGGCCGAAATCGGCACAGAAACTGGACTTTTCCCGTTCAGAGGGAAATTAAATGAAGACAGCCAAATCCCTGATAACCCGTGCAACAGTTTATAATAGATTTAAGTTATTTATTTGGATTAAAAGCCCGGAAAAGAAAACGAGAGACAGACACAGACTTATTATAAATTATATTAGCCATATTTTTATGTTTACATTTGCGTGATTACTAAGACCACAATTCACAGCACGCATCACCCTTGACGTCATTACGCATAAGGTCTGTTGAAAAAGAAGAAAGCCCAAACATGATTAACTTAATAATGGGCTTAAAGCCAGCAAAGATCTGTCACTATTTGATTTCACAGGCTCACAATTATCTAAACCCTCCCATCCAATTCATATTTTCCGCACTTCCGTTGAAATAATGTAACGCACATATAAGTAGAGCACCAGTTGCCTTGTAAATATAGTCTGATGATGAATTTGTAACAAATTCAAAATATAACTTTCCAAATAAAAGATTTCTTGTTTCTTTGTCAAATCGTGAGTCTTCTATTCGTATCATGCTTCATATTATACTACATAAAGTTGTTGGCTGGAAATCGTGTTTGGTAAGTTTTTTACTATTGAAGGAACAAATATTTCAAAAAGGGGAAATCGCAACCAATTGATATAAGTTCATTTCCACATGAAAAGCGAAAAAAAGGTCAAACGCAATGCCTGCAATATACGTAGCTACATTGTCAAGACCAAACAACTGAAGATACAACAAGTTTCAGTGAAAAATCTAGAAACGTACTCCTACTACCGACAGAAGACATTATGGAGCGACTGGAGCTCTGCCTCACCTCGACTTACTTCCAGTACAAAGGTACATACTGCAAACAACTACATGGAACAGCAATGGGCTCACCCGTTTCTGTTGTAGTTGCTGAAATTGTAATGCAATCTATAAAGGAAAGGGCGCTCACGACTTACAAACATGCACTACCTTTTTGGTTTCGCTACGTAGATGACACAATCACAGCACTACATGCACACGAGATTGATGACTTTCACACTCATATCAACAAACAGAACAGGCACATAAAATTTACCAAAGATGTTGAAGAAAACGGAACTCTTTTTTTTCTCGACTGTTTGGTAAAACATGACAAACAAAAACTACGAACAACAGTTTATCGTAAGCCAACACATACTGAACGACAACTAGACCAATCCTCTTACAACCCTACATCACACAAAGCCACCACAACCAGAACATTAACAAGACGTGAACAAATCATATGTGATTCACTGGACGCTCTACACAACGAAAACAACTATCTCAAACGTGTTTTTGACAAAAACAACTATAACTTTGACTTTATCAAACGCAACACTTACAAACCCAACGAACCCAATGAAACGAACAAATCAGTGACAACAGCAACGATACCTTACATCAAAAGTACATCTGAGACTATCTCGCGTATCTTACGACCATACAACATACGTGTTGCATATAAACCAATCACAACGTTACGACGAGTGCTAACGAACATAAAGGACAAGGAACAACCCAACGAACGACAAGGTGCAGTTTACAAAATAAACTGCTCTGACTGCCACGCCTCCTATATCAGGAAACTGGCAGGAACTTTATCATAAGACTTACTGAACACAAACGAGCTACTAAGAAACAACAAAAAACTAGTCACATTGCCGACCATCACCGAATCACAAAGCACAACATTGACTGGGACTCGGCAAAATGCATTACTTGCAGTACTGACTATAAAAAAAAGGCTTACATTAGAAAGTTGGTATACCAACTTGGAACAAACCCCCCTGAACAAATCACAGCAATTACCGGCACCTTACAAACGACTTATTCACAATACAAACAAACGATCAACTAAAAACATCACACTTCACACTAATTCACAATGAAAATACACAAATGACACCCACACATTACAACTAAAAACATCAGACCTAAATCACACATCACAATTAAAAATAAAAACATTTCACTTCATACTAATTCACAATGACAATACACATTTTCTGTACCCACAATACAATGACCTAAGAACCAGATAACAAATACGTCTAACCTGACGTTTACTCCTCATTTCACTCTGAAGATGACTACCGCTAATGTTGTCGAAACGTCAGTCAACAACAACAAAAACAGTCCTTCTCAAGACTATTCCAACCTGGACGATCTACATTTACAAACATGTAATATTTTTTGTCAAACGAATTTATTATAACCTTTTCACACTTTTCCTTCATGAAAAAAATATCCTCAGTGCAAACTGATTGGTGAAAACGCCCTGTAACTGCCTCACCTTTCTTTAAACATAAACAACTCTCGTTTATTATACGCTACACACCTATGTAACAGTACTCATTTATCCCAAAAGTGCCGAAAGAATGCTAGCACAATGAAGAAAGACGTAGCGAATACTCAGTACTCACAAAAAGTTGAAAAAAGTACATTCTTTCTGGCTTTACATTTTTGTCACCTACGCACTGTGACAAGAGCAAATAAACCAAACCGAACTTGACACATAGAGCGCTTTATTAAGAAACTTGTTATTTATTCATGAATAGAATATTCAAGATTTAAGAAAAGTTTCGACGAATTACAACCACGGTCAACGTTCATCGAGGATTTTTCAAGGTAAAACGTTATTATCACATAGAAAGCAATTTTATCTTGCCAATTTTATATTCTTGTTTCACAGCATTTCGTCCATAACATGCTTGTAGATGTAGATCATCCAAGTTACGTACACCGTCAAGCCACATGTTTCTGCACATGCAGCAACACCTTTCAGAGAGTTCAAAAAATGATTGCATGGGTTGATCGATGAGTCACCAAGTACCTTATTGACTCGTGAAAGTACTTTTCAATCATCATAATTCTCCTTCATTTCATAGCAACTTACTCCCATTTAATGAATTAGGTATGATGCATAAAATGCTGAATCACTGTCTAGTTAACTGCTTCTTCTTTTCCCATTAGCACAGCATGATTCAAGTCTTGGACACATGGATTCGTGGAGCTAATGCATTTATTATGCGCAATGTGTTATTGCTCCGTAAGAAGCTCAGATCAAAACTGCTTACTAACAAACTTGAACTATTCCCAAGACATATCTTTGTTTGTAGTCGTTTGATAAAAAAATGCATGTACTGTGCGCAAGATAGCATGCATACTTTTTGTCGTTCATATGAAAAATTTTTACTGATCGGCATGTGCTAAAAAAGTTAAATATTATCAGTTAATTATCATATGTATCAATTATTTTGGCTGAGATTTTAGCAAATCTGTTCTTATTATACGTTCTATGTAATGTGATTTATGTATGATAAGCAGTCATTTGATTTACTTGAATATGCATGCATTCATTTTCATAATCAGTCATAACGTTGTTGCCATTCTCTTGCTAGTTTGAAAATGACTGAAAAAATTGATGACAGCATTCACTTAAAGCATAGAACGTATTTAATAAACATATTTAAGATATGGCTATTTTCAAAATATTTATATATTTTTTTCTAATTGCAACACATAAATGGGAAGATGACTGTTCTATAATTTGTCACTTATCCTGCATGAAAACCTCGTTAAACCTCAAAATCGCGTCCTGCAGCTGCCGCCCAGTTACAGTTGAAAGCTTTCAAATTCTCTCTGAATTCTCTCTGACCGAAATTGAAGACAAGTGTAAATGTTTTTATTTAGCAGCTGGAAGATCTGCATTGAAAAATATTTTCTGAAGTCTTTAAAAAGCACGAGACTGAAGGCCAAGGGACGTTTTTGAGAATGGGGAGATCTTACTCTCCTGACCGACCTATGAACGGTACATATCGTGTTTATTTTTTTTAAAGCCAACGATATTATTAGATTGTGTAGTCAGATTCAACAATGGCGGCAAAGAAAACAATCAAAACTTGCTGTTCATTTTACTTTGAAAAACTCAAAATTCACTTAAAAGTAGATTATTACAATTAAGCGTCGGCCTTTCCTTTTTAAAACAAAACAACCCTTCCCGTAAATATTTAGCTATAGGAATCCGGACCGCAGTCGGAGATAGTAAAAATCTGCCTGCTGCTACAACCAAGAAGATTGTTAAAAAGGTAAGATTCCGCCTGCTACTGATTTGTAAATAATTTGAATGTGTTATTTATAATGAAACTTCTTTATAACATCTGCTAGTTTAGTTACTTGTCGTGAAAGTATAATGTACATCATTTGTTGTGAGTGCTTGATGAAAGTTTGCACTTCAAAAATCATCAATATTCGTGTGAAGACTTGGCAAAACGAACACTAATAACGAGCTGGCACGGTTTGAGGAAATTCGCCAGCTGGGCAGCATGCTGCCAGGAAATTTTTCTGATCTCACAAGAAATTTTTTGTGATGCAGAAAAACCTCAGCTACATCAATGTAGCTTCAAATAAGCCACGTCTTTTACATTAAAGAAATTAAAGGCATATGAAGTAACGATACATACGCAGTACAAATAAAAATTTCCAGCGTAATCAACCTATAGTCGAAGCACTTCTACTTTTCTTTGGTGCGTAACGATCGTTTTTTGGATTGTATTGCGCATTTGCAGCTTTATTATTTTCAGTCTGTCATTATAAAAATCGTCTGATGAAGATCCGCCTTCATGCAGAGACAGGTGTTAATCGTGAGATTAACAGAAAACAACATTGAGTCAATGTTTTTGCGCCGTTTTTAATTATACATCATCTTCCGTAATAAATCTGAAAAAGAAATTTACGAACTGCAGTCTTACGTTTGTTATAAACATTCCAGCAAAATCTACGTGGCGTGAATTTCTTGAACTGCTTCCTAACTGAGTGCGACGAAATAAAGTGCGTTCAAATGAAGCCGACATCGAAATCAACACTCGATTGTCCTGATGCAAAGATTGTTTAAGTTTAATATATAAGGGTAAAAATGTCTTCTTACGATACGTTCAACTTCAAACTACGTCTTTTTTAATAAAGTGTATTTATGCGCTGAAGAGTGGGATGGGTTGTGGGTGTCATATGTAACAGTTTACACTTGTTTACTTATGTTTTGAAAAACTGTATTGCTATCTTGTAGACAAAATCTTATAACACAATTATCCTTTTACCTGTTTTTTAGACGAATTTCAGTATTAATTTCTTCAAATTTCATCGAAAAATTTTTCCACAATAAGACAAACCATAAATGGTAATCGATGTCGGTGTCGTCGTTTGAGTCTTATACTATAGCTTCTACTTTTGCTATCTTGTTTATATTTGGGTCATTTTTGAATGGCTTGATCCTTTTGACTTACGCATGGAACTGGAAAAAGATGACGATTCAGCCGAAGGACCTTATAATTCTCAGCATAGCCGTTGGTGACTTTGTACAAGCTTTCCATGAATGCCCTTTGGCTTTTACTTCTGCCGTCTCACAGAAATGGATCTGGGGCGATTTTGGTTGTGCTTGGTACGCGTTTGTAACGACTTGGGTCGGTTTAGCATCCATTTCTCAAATTTTAATCTTTACTGTTGAGCGCTTCATAACTCTAAGCAGTCCAATGCCGAATATGATAACGATTCGGCGCACTTGTCATCTGATACTGGCAAGTTGGATGTTAAGCCTAGGTGTATCTTGCTTGCCGTTATTTGGCTGGTCTAACTTTGCATTGGAAGGTCTTGGACTCCATTGTTCAATTAATTGGGAAAGCAGATCAACTTCAAACATTACTTTTTGTCTCTTTCTTATAACGTTTTTCTTTGCCGTTCCTGCTGTTACCATTGTGGTTGCCGGTATAAAAACTTTTATCATCGTACGTCGCATGTTTAGAAATGCAAACAGAATATGGGGACCTGATGCCCAGGCTACAAAACAGAGTTACGTTGCTCAGGTGAAAACGGCAAGGCGACTTTCTGTGTCGATTTTTGTATTTTTTTTGGCATGGACGCCCTATGCAATCATGGCTTCCTGTCAACTTATCCCTTACGGTAGAAGCTTATCCGTCAGGCATCGGGAATATCCTTCAATGTTTTCTAAAACATCAGTTTTGCTCAATCCATGTATATATTTCTACATGTATCGTTCCTTGCGTCAGAAAGCATTGTGGACATTAAGGTGTCGATCAACTGATTCTTATCCTGAGTAACTCTACGAGCTGGTTTTGACAAATTGTTTTTTTTTTGTGGACTGTAGAATGTTCACTGGCATTACTATGTAAACAACTAAAAAGAACGCCACCAAGACTGTCATTCCTTTCACTACTGTAGTAAACAGAAATAACATTTACTTAAACTTCCATTTTTCGCGCCCTGAAAGAGCGTTTTAATTAAATTGGGCGACGAACAAGCGATGTATAGCTAACAAGAATGGTGTTAATCCTTTTTAAGTATCGAATTTGTTATTTCATTTTTTATCATTTGGTGCAACAGTTGTTGGGTGGTGGCATTCCTTGCAAGAAAAGTTCAACGTATAGCTTGTCGATACATGGAGAAAATTCGTAGCTGTTTTTAAGAGCAAAGAAAAAATCGTGTCAAGTCACCTTTTTGGTGGATCACTGAAGTAGCTATGTACAATCGAGTCAGTTTTTTGCATGTAAATGAAGTTAAAAAAAAACTACCTTCGAAGACAGGTTTATGTCTGTTGTTATTTTAGCTACTTTTTGTACGTCAGAACGGTCATTAAATTATACATAGATCGTAATTCACCTGGTCGTTTTGATCTCTTGAACGATATTCATCTTCAGACTCTTGGGGGAACATTAATTTTAAGTTAACTGATTTACGCATGGTTTCATGTAGCTGGATCATGCGTCATATGTAGGTGTACAGGATATATATGTGTTTATTCTCTTTTGATAATTGATTCTGTAATTTCTCACCAAATTATTAAAAAAAGAAATGGCAAAGATAAGAGCAATGTGTCACTGTCATGCTAAATAAGAAACTATTTTTATAATATCTGTTTTAAGTGGCGAACTATCTGGTGTACGTCAAAAGAAATTACTGCTGCTTATTCTTGGACATAATTACAATTCCAGACTCATTAAAAGCATCTCAATCAGCATGAATACTATATTTTAGAAATTTATGACCAAATGGCGTGCTGGCAGGTGGCGATGCTGCCACATTTATCAACGTACTGTTAGTGTTTTAGAGGTTCTTCATTTAAAACTTTTCCAAGAGAGTATGCCCTGGGCTTCCCAAGTTTTATATTTTTCAGGGCATTCATTTAGTGAAACGCAACTGTGCCTTTCCCAGAAAAATTGTTTCTAAAATGGTGCTGTCATAGCCCAAAGCATCATTATTAAGAAAGCCATTATCAGAGAATAATCGTAATATGAATGCCGACGCGGTTTTATACGCACATGTACTTGGACGAGATTTAAACTCACACCTTTTGAAAATCGTGGCAAGAATATCTCTTCAGCACGCAGTTTAAAAAGAGATTTGACTTGTCTCCAATACAAGTGGGCTTTGTAGCTCAAGAGGTCGAGCGGCGTGCTACAATTTTGAAGGTGAGAGCTCAGATCTCGTACATGATCTTTTTTTTAAACGAATGATTTCATGAATTTTAAATTCATTTGCGCAAAGAGTTAGCAAGGCAATAAAACCAAATGGATGAAATACCTTTAGTAGTGCACTTTTATGGTAGAAGCTTAAAAGCTTTTTAGAAATTATAAAGTTATTGGATTATATTACCTCTATATCATCAATCTCATGAAAAGAAATAAGAAGCAAAAAATTGTGGAAAAGCTTTGAAAAGTGAAAAAACTTTTCTTTAAAAAAAGCAGCAATAATGCATATGATAAATCTCCATTCTGTACTCTAATAGGTAAATAAGCTCAAACTTTTTCTTAAAGCAGAAACTGTAATAATGAAGAAATATACAGTACAGTAACTTTAAAGGTTTCATAACTAAATCTTTAATGCTTCAGTACAGTGCATTAGATATTAGTAACATTTAAACAACACTCAACTAAAATATTTTGATAAAGATATGGCATGATTTAAACATTAAGTTATATAAAACCCAATGGCTTAGACAGTTTGAAGCTTTACATCTGCATCAAGCCATCATCAATCTCAGTACAAATGTTTACATAGACACAAACTTTATGGCCTTCCCCTTTTATATGTTTGTGAATTGAAATTTCATTAAGCATCAAAACACACAATACCTTCTTGCCATTTTTCTTTGCTTCATGAACTTTCACTTCAAAGCATTCAAGGTTTCATTAGTGAATCCATTGTCTCCATCCATAGAATTTGACCATGATCAAATTAAATAACTCTGGATAGGGAAGACAATAAATCAATTACCTTTACAGCATTATCATTTTTATAAGACTCTGCCTGGTCAATAACATCTTCCAGTCATCTTTACTCCTTGATCTTCCCTGCATGTTGTCAGCAAATAGAACATAACAAGCTCTGCTCCAAATCATGGGTACTGTTTGAGCTGATCGTTTCTTTTTGATACTTACTCACAGAGCAAAATGTGTGCAGGGTCTTTTTTGCTTTAGGGAAACTATTTTGCAAATAGACTGGTAAGTTTACGATTTCATGCATTAACAAATGACAGAAAAGTATGCTAAGTTTTATAAAAAAAAACAGGAAAACATCAGTATATTTGGCGTTCAAGTCAGTCTTAAAAAATACGATCTTTAATTTGTATTTTATGGCTTTTCAAGTGCATGTATAATTGCTTTTCAATCGTTGACGGTCTAACAAAACAAGTAGCTATCTCACCTGTGAGAAGCGATATGTTCAGTTTACAAAACTTATACAACAGAGCCGTTATGAGTAAAAATAAGCAAGCAGTACATATTACACCTTCTATTTATTAAAACATTATATTATTCATATGTGATACTCACCCATACAATTATAACAGTGACGTGACACTGATCATCAAAATGCCAGTTAATTAAGAAATGATAGTATTAAATGAGCTTTATATGGAAGTTGATATTCATTGGCTACTAAACAACTATGTTTATGAAGGGCATAACATCTTCTGACAAATGCATTTAACAAAGTTTGATATACAGGTTTTTACTTTTCAAAATCTAGAGAGTGTAGTTTGTAAAGAGTTTGACATGCTGAAAGATAATTATAGAAGATGCATTAAAAAGCGAGAGTTGGCATCGCGAATATCAATCAATGTTTTCTAAAACATCAGATCTGCTTAATCCATGCATTTATTTCTACATGTATCGTTCCTGACGTCAGAAAGCAATATGGACATGAAGGTGTCAAACAACAAATTCGTATCGTGAATAACTACTGCCTGATTTTGAAAAACTGTAGTTTTTGTTGACTGCAGAGCAATGAGCGTTCGAATTATTTTATGAGCGACTAAAAGAACACAACCAATTGCAAAACTGTTATTGCTTTAAATACTTGTAATGGAAATTATGTGTATGTATTAAATACATGTATTAAAATATATGTATTAAAAACTCACATTGTCTTAACACTAAGAGAGCGTTTTAGTTGATTAGTTGGTGATGTTACGAAAATGGTGTTATTATTTTATTAGACTCTAATTTCGTTTGACGATTGTTGGGAGATGGCATCCCTTGGCAGAGAATTTCCTCACGTATATATCTTATTGCTAAATTGAGAAAATTCATGGGTGTAGTATAAGAGTAAAGAAAAAATTATCTCAAGTCAATTTTTGGTAAATCACCGAGGTATATGCAAATAACAACTCAATTTAACTTTTTTTTCACATGCTTCCATGTGAATGAAGTATATATAGTAATCTAAAGACAGGTAAATGACTGCAGCTGTCTGAGCTCAGTTATTGAGTTATTTTTTGTTCGTCAAAACGGTCATTAAATTATATGTATAAATTTTTAGATCATAAATCAGTCGGACGTTTTGATCTCAGATGAGCGATATTCATCTTCAGACTCTTGGGGAAACATTATTTTTAGATTAACCAATTTATGTGTAGCTTGATCATGCGTCATATGTAGGTGAGAAGGATATGTGTTTGCATGTGTTTATATTTTCTTTTAGTAATTGGCTCCTTAATTGCTTAGCAAAACATTAAAAAATAAAGAGCAAAAATAAGGACATATATGTATCATTTTGCACACAGAAACTCTCTTTTAGCTAAAATGGCAGATCTACGGTATGTTAAAATAAATTACTGAAGCTCATTCTTGCATTTAATTAAAATACCAGACACATTAAAATCCACTCGATCGGCAAAATTTTATTTTAAAGAAATTCATAACCCAGTGGCGTGCTGCAAGCAGGGAGCGATGCTGCATAGGCCTATGTGGAGTTAATGGCTGATAGCTTTTCTTCAATTTATGAGAGGTCATTAACATGCAATAAATCATTTTTCACTGAATGTTGATTTAGGTCATTTTAATTAGGGGTAAATTATTACGGATGCGTGACATATATATGTATGAGTGATTTTGCGTGATCTACAGGTATATAAAAACTATAATGAGGAATTTTATCTCATTCTCTTTTGTTTTAAATGCATTCGGCTCAAGTAAAATGCGACGTTTGAAACAAGCCTTAGTAAACTTTAACCGTAGTTTAACATTTCAAAGATTTATGTTATTATGGCTACTTTCATAGTTTATAGTATTCTCGATTTGATCTATATATGACAATAAAAATGTAAGATTAAATGAAAAGTACACAAGATAAAAGAATGCTTATATGTTTATATAAGCACTCTTTATAGTTTATATAAGCACTATAAGCACTCACTCATATGTTTATAGATAGAGCAAAATACAAATTTAGAAAAGTGAAGTAAGTAGTATCGAAATACCGGGAGAGCGGTGTACAGAAACTGCATTCCAAATGGTTTGTGGAAGCAGGATTAAGATGATAAAAATCAATTTTGTTTTCTTGTACTATAGGTTTTAATGTTGGTTTACAAAATATGAAAATTTCAGAAAATGTGATGAAGAGTAAAAAAGTAGTCGCGGGAGATGCGTAAACTTGAGTTGTTCTTTGTTTTAACTCAAAGCTTTTATGTTCTTATTCTTTCAAGAATGTTTTTATGTATTTCAATGCATTTACGCAAATAGTTAAGTATTTCATCTAATTTTATTATACACCCTATAAAAATAGTTTTTCCATTCGAAATATGTTTAGAGGTAGATTCAAAATATCGGTTAAAAAATTCTTTGGGTTATACAAAGAACTACCACCTATCGGTTCGCTGATAAACATTGATTAAAATTATCAACAAACAAAATTATCAACAACCTTGGTTAAAATTATCTTGTTTAGCATAAAAATTGTACATAAATATGCAGTAATCCATATTTAGGAAGGTCTGAATTGCCCAAAATGGTTTTATGACTGGGTGATTGAGTTTGCTTGTGCAAGTTTTCTCGTTCAGCAGCGGACATTTTTCTCTGACAGCGGAAATACTAATGACGTCGTTGTAATGATGCTGATGACGCAAACTAGAATGAAAAACTCTTGCTCAGCATTTCTTGAGTCATCCCTCTAACTTTTCAGTTAAAGCTGAAACCTGACCCGCTTTAATTTTTGCAATAGCTTTGATTCTTCTTGAATAATTTATTTCAGCCCGCTAAGGCCCGTTTCAGATGTTAAGCTTTACATGCGCATAATGAATTGAAGAAAAAAGAAAATGAGATAAAATTTATAATTGTCCTTTGTTTTAAATGTGAATTCGGCTCATGTGAGGTTGTACGTTTAAAACGGTCCTTACCATTGTCAACAAGTAAATTACGATGAGACAAGTCAAACAACATGAAATACAGCAACTTTGTCACTCTAGAAAATGCGATAAGCTTAGGTAAACTCAGAAATTATTTGACCTGTGCTAAACCCAGGTTAATTTTAACTTGGGTTGAGCCCAGTTCAGTTTATGTCGTGTAAAGATACACGGGTCAAAGATTGTGTCATACGAGGTAGTGATCAGATGATAATCAGGTGTTTATCAGAGTCACATGTGTGTCATTAAAAGAACAGCAGTAGTCGTAATTGTGTAAAGAAGCTATATATGGCCATTGTGTTTGGAAAGAAACTTTCGTTGCCTGTCTAACCTATAAATGAGAAACCAGTCACTATAAATTACTGCAAGAACGTGATTCTCCAAGGGTAAGTTTTGCTTATTACGATTTGAATGAAATCATGCACTTGACAACACAACATAACAAGTATCGTTGATAGTTTTTTTCTGTACATGCATGAACAGCAATGAACTTATAAAGTTGGACGAAGGAACTAGACATTGAATAAATTGATGAATCAATATTGAGTCACGAACGACAAATAATCAAACTGATTAGTTGGTTTTCGTTATGCTCACGTTTTTGGCGCTTCGACTGACAATTCAATTTAAAATAGTCTGCAGAACTTTCAATTCTTTCAATAAAATGTCTCTAATTGTTGGTTGGAACAGAGAAAAGATGAAGGGATTTTGATAATAAGATAAAAAGGTTTCCACAAAAAGTCAACATGAAAATATTACAACCCTATGATATGGTTGAATTTTTATAAAGTTTCGTGATGTCACTTTTCAGCTTTCAGGAATTTCATTGAAAATACCATAAAACAAAGATTGATTTCTAACTAATTGTACTGTGTAAGCTAATAGCATTCGTGTGATGTGGAGTTGTACTTTGCCTTCACAGTTTATTATTCATTTCGGTCAACATGGTAATTTAATCTAAGAACTAGCTAGCACTCGATTGTCATGCAAAGAACATTCTTGTTTGGGCAAGATCGACAATTTGGTATGAAAATTGTTCTATTTATCTCTTTAAAATGTTGATTTATTCTCATTTGACTTCAGTTCCTGCAATTAGTGACATTGTTCTCTTCTCGAGCATTCAGGTTATTGCATGTATGTGTCCCTAAGTGGTTCTTAAGTGGTGGGGGCGTTTGTAATTTACAAACTATTGTGTATATTTGCATGTGAATACGTTATACCTACATAGACGCGCGATCGTGAATGATTGAGCCATTTGTTTGAAAGCCAGGTATTTTAAGAGTCATCAGCCACTACCTTATACATTATCAATAGTTCTTCTTCACAGTTCAATAGAATGCCGCGTAAGACGATAGCCGTATTTAGTGGCACCGGAGCTCAGGGTTTCAGTGTCGTGAGTGCGTTGTTGGAGCACGGTAAATACCGCATACGAGCTGTTGCGAAGTCCACCGATAACAGAAAAGCGTTGATCATTCGAGGGAAAGGAGCCGAGTTGATGAGGGCCAACCTCGATAGCATCGAGGCATGTAAGAAAGCTGTGAAAGATGCTCACGGTGTTTTTCTTGTGACAAATTTCTGGGAGCATCACGATGAGGAAAGAGAGTATCGGCAAGGAAAGAACGTCATAGATGCTTGTATCGAAGAAGGTGTACAACATTTAGTCTTCAGCGGCCAGGAATATGTCAAAAAACTACGAGGCTATCCATGCCGTAAGTTTTTTTGTTTAGTATTTTACACAGAAATAATTGTGACACTATTGCTAATTTTTACCACACTATTTTTATTTTCTAATTCAACTCTGAGTGATACACACAAGTTTGATAAGCTGGCATGTAAATGCAGCGACTGTTTTCCGGAGAACTATTCAAATCACGTATAATACTAATGCCAAATATGGCTCCCGAATAGTTTCTCTAAATGTCAGCAAATTTTGTTGGTTTAAGTGAAGTTTTAATGAATGGCATTTAAATAAGATAAAAGTCGAACGCATGGTTGCGTTTGTATCGTAGTCGATTAATTTGTTGATACTAGGAGGAATGTTTTATACAAATTTGTCACGACAGGAGATTCGCCAACGTATGAATTCCGCTCAAACTTTCCAGTCAGGAGAGTTATAAGAAAGAAAGCAAGCAAACAAAATAGTAGGTTGTAGAATTTACTTTAACTTTACGCTAGGATATTTCAATGAGCTTTTTCGCTGGACATTCTTTCACCTACGACGTCATCAAGATAATTATTGAATACCTCTTTGTTCATATCGAGCAGAATTAACATATTGTAAAAATGTAAAGTAGAATGCTTAAAGATTTTTGGTTACTACGGAAGTCTTTTTTCCTTAACGATCATAGAAAGGATATGATGTAATCAATGACTGAAAGGTTTTCGTTTTTGAGCTATCGACAAAAGAATCGAAGAAATTGACGTATTTAAACTACATGTTATTCTACGTGCATTGTTCTTGGGACTTGCTGTCTTTAAAATTTTTGTCAGTATCAGGAAATACTCTTCTTGTAAAATAGAATGAAAGAATTTAACATATTTGAGCAACATGTTATTCTACATGCTTTGTTTTCAGGACTTGCTATCTTAGTTTGTCAATATCAGGAAATGAACATGCCTTTTCTCTCAACAAACACTTCACATCGTAAAATTTCAGATATTTCCTGCAGAAATAAAGAAGTTAATTGACGATAAAATTGAGTAGTCGCCTGTGAACGGGCAGTTCGGACTGTTCTTTTGGGGATGGCGGCGGAGTAAGATCGCAGGATCTATGATATACGGACCAAATATATATTAAAGTGCAAGGCATTTAATAATCCAACAGGGTAACTGACTTGGTGGGCAACAAGGGCATATGGGTTTTTACTGACGACCATCTAGAAAATGTTTTCTTAACAGCTGTATAAGTGCATATATGGCATAAATTCGGAGCTTCTTTACTTTAATATGCGGGTAACTGATTTTAGTATATTTTGCTTTACTGTGGGACCTTTTTTCGATATAAGTCAACAACGTAGAGAGCTTTTAAGGGCAAATTAAATGACCAATGGCATAACTGCTATGAGCTCTAAGTGGGCAGGAGAGCAACAGGCCCGCATTAGTTAGCTTGCAAGGGGTGCCTTCTGGAATGTGCTCTTTATGAAAATCGAAATGAAAAAGTGCGTTCATATCGTTCGTGAATTTGTGTTCCTGTTTGCTTTTTGAAAGCACTATATTTGGTATTTTTATGCATACAAATTAAAATCCAGTTTATATTATGTCTCTTAGCAATTATTAAGAAGATGTTTTATATCGTCAGATTTTGGTGGAGGGGGCAACCAATCCCTGAATCACCACTGGAAGCCTGGTTCAAATTTACGCCACTGTTATCGGAACTTATTTAAATAAATAATAGGATAATTGTAATTCGATACTATGAACTTAAGGAAGAACGGAAATAGGAACTTATGAAAAACATTTATTAGTTGTCACACAATGTCAGGCTTCTTCCGTTCCTGGCTGTGAATGCAAAAGCTTAAAATGTTTATTTGTGATATAAAATAGTTATATTGAAATAGTTATAAGTAAAATTGCAAATTGTGTGTCGACTGCGCATACAAATTGGAAAGCATACAGTCCCAAAAACGAATCGGCAGACTCATAACTGCTTTGTGCCAACGCGCAAAGGAGAAAATTGCTACAACTATAAATGACCAGGGTTTTTTGAGATGCCTTTCGTTTTTGACGTTGATGGAAAATGAAAGATTTCCAGATGGTTCCTTCCGTAAATTTACCGATGATACTTTTCATGTAACTATATTTTTGTCGTGTTTAGCTCACTTTGACGCCAAAGGAAGAATCGAAGAATACATTCAAAACAATTTCCCGTCAACCAAGCACTGGACAATTATTCGATTACCGATTTATTTCAACACCTTTCTGACATCTAACAAACCTCTTCCAAGCTCAGATGGTACGAGAAACGTCGCAATACCCATGGGAAATTCTCCTTTGCCTGGAATTGACGTGCGTGACGTAGGAAGATGCGTCATCAGTAAGTAATACACCAACATCGATATATAACAATAATTAATCCAGACTTGTCTGTGGATTGAATTAAAACTTAAAGAGTGTATCTCGTGTCACCTTCAGTTGATTGATATTTAGTGCTCAATAATCCGTGGTATTTTTTTATTAAATAAACAGCGATTTTGGATGATCCAGAAACATACGCAAAAAGAGTGCTGGGATTAGCTGGTGGAATCCATACGGTGAATGAATATTGCGAAATACTCACAAAAAACCTTACTCCTCTTGTTTTCAAGGTAAATATTGGAATATTGTTTCAATTAATGAACCAAGCAGTGATCTTGACGAGCAGCCAGGCTGTTGAAGGAGAATCAGTAATTGGGGTGGGAGTGGGCAAAATTCATATAGCGAGCGTAGTTTTTACGTGTTGTAACATGCATTTATGCATGTAACCCCCCTTGTCCAGTAGCATCACTCCTTGCTTTTCTTTTCTTCACATGTGCTGTTTTTGCCCTTCTTTTCATCTCCTGTAGACCAAATGGCGTCAGTTCCGTAGCTAGCATTGATAATTCGAGGGAGGGAGGGCAATATTCACTTTTGTATGCCATATAATCCACAGAAAACAACTGATTTTCAATGGAACTTAGCACTCATAACTGAACGTTGAGCTAGTCTAGCGTTGACTATGGCAAACGTGTAAATTTTGGTAAACAAACGATGGATTTGATAGCTGTTATTTGCTGAAAAAATGCACATATGTTCACATTCTCCCTTCAAATGCCCTACAAAAATATGAAACACAACCTTCTCAAAATATAATAGCCGAAAAATTTGAGTTGTTCATTTCTTTCGCTATCCATTATTTGTCAATGGATCACCATGATTTATCACATTTGGCTCTGGATAACTATTTGCAGACTCTTGCAAATTTTCAACCAAGTTTGCATTTAATTACCTGTTTGTAGATGTGGATTGCCTTGGTTTAGTAAAGTCTTGAGAAGGACTGTTTGTGTTGATGAAGAACTGACTTTTCTACAACCTTATTGACTCTTGACTCAGAAGATGACTAAGGGTGTCGAAACGTCGGTCAACATCAACATCAACAGTCCTTCTCAAGGCTCTACTAACCTTGACAATCTAGATCTACAAATATGCAGCAATACTCTCGGGCTCAAACTTTTTTAAATTTATTGCTGTTAATGAAGGTAATTTTTTTAGTTTCTAAACGTTCAGCAATCTTTTTCAGTTGTGGAAGTTACCCTCAATTTTCATATATGGCAATGCCCAATACTATGATACATCCATTGTCAGCAATCACGATATCGTGCAGTTTGTTGCATATAATTTACTACAATTCACTTCCTTTTTAATTTTTCCCAACTTCACCTTGGTTAATGTCTTTCCAACGCCTTGATAATGTCATAAAAATAGGCACGGTGGGGTGAAGTATAATAGTACAATATATCACAACTAACGCGATGAATTTATTTACTCTTTTCGATTGGTAAAGTTTTAAATTAAAATTATTGTGACGAGGCTTATCAGCGTTTATATTGCCTAAAGGGCATAATCATTATGAGTACACTAAAATTTTGAATTCTTTCTTAGCAGAATTTCGACTCAGTCAATTGAAGATGGCGAATATCACGGATGTGATTTATATTAGCCAGTATGACCAGACTTGGTAATTTTTATTACCAGATCTAATGAGCTTAGATAGCTCCAGCTGATTAGATTATTGCAACATTTGGAAAAGGGAGAAGCGTTTTGCACCAATCAACGAATTTTTTATTATAAACTATTCATTAACGGTCGCACTGATTTCAGCCCGATTTAGTCAATAAAATCAGGTTTTTCATTTCTTATGCGCGCAGAAAACATGCGCACACGATGACCCTGCTCCTTTAAATGTACAAATAACATGCCTTTATTAATTTTCTTAGGACTCGAAACAGACACTCGAACGACATGCTATGTTACCTTATCCTGCTGGCGTGGAGATGGCAAGTATGTATCGATTTTATCAAGAGGGAATTGACTTTGAGCGAAGTGTTGAACTAACAAAGAAACTCAATCCCAAAGTCTGCTCCTTTGAAAAGTTTGTTCAAAGTCACAAAAAAGAACTCACCGCATTGTAGAAAAGCTTTCATGAAAAGATTTTAGTTACATTTATTAACGTTTTCGAGGCATGGAATGTTGTGATTTATTTTAGACTTTCTAACTTTGTCAGTCACGCAAGCAAAGCAGTGCTAAATAATACGAAAAATGAAACTTTTAACTGTAGTTCATCACTGAAGGCAATAAATTAATTTATTTATGCAAAACACATGTTCACTGTAAAAGATAAATTTAATTATGACTTAACTAACTTAACTAGCAAAAATACTTATTTATGAACTTAGCGATAATTTACAGTTCTCAATATATGTAAAAGGGAAATATATTTTGCACTTATTTGTTGCTATCAGTTTTGCATACTATAATTGATGTCCTTCTAATACAGGGACTTTATTTGAATGTAAATTTGTGACATAAAAATAAACATTTTTCGACTGAGAATTTCGCCGACGAAAAACTTTTGAAACAGCTATAGCTCTGAAAATTGGCATAAGTAGAACGCTATTGTCACATTTGCATTTTTATTTTTCGACCCTTTATATTGAACAGTTGTCAATTGGCAACAATAACTAAACGAAATGAAGTCAGTCAAAAATATTACTGTGAAAAGGTTTAATTTCCAGTTTTATTAATTATGCATGATTTGTTATTGAATAAACCTAAATATATGAACACGCTTACTTTAGGAATGGCATTTGAAAATGAATTCGTGATTTGGATGCCTAGTGTTTGGGTACGCATTAGCCAGATTTCCAGAATTTTGATACGTCGTAAATAGCATATGCTATATTTTACACCACGTGTGATCCAATTGCTTTTAAGTTGCATCATTGTCTGGCGCAAGCACTGCACAGGCTATTTTAAAAGAGTTTAATGTTCTGCACTATAATTTCCTCTCTCATTTCTGAAAATGGTTAGTATTTGCAGAAATTTTACTGTCAATCTTTTTTACTCTAAAGCAATTAGCTACCCCTCTGGATAGATTTTTTACGCGATTGCCTTTGCACCGCACCAACGGAGTATAAAATCTTGCGATTATATTTAGACACTGATTCATTGCAGTTTAGATGTAAACTTTAGAGTTTATCGGTTTTTCGTACCATACGATGTACTCTTGGATTTGACTTTAGCTCTTGCTATAGCGCTTCAACAAAAATTTACGTTCTTGCGTCGGTTGCACGAAACTTTAGAATGGATAGTTTGTAAAATTAACTGATAAAAGGCAAAGAACTTCATTTTTAATTGAGAGTTTACTTGAACTCCCTCCTCCCAATAAAATCTAACTGTAGAAATTGTTAATTGATTTAATTAGTTGGCAATAATTGCGTTAAATGATTGGTTAATGATCACGTGGGTGTAATGCATATACGTATTAGATAGGAGCACCAGAGGACAGGCACTTGGTACATTTAGTACGTAAGCGTGATATTTGCAAAATCAAGACTTTTCATAGTTCCAAGAGTTGAGAGACAAAGAAAACAAATTGTTTGACCGTTTAATTTGGGAAGTTTTTTATTTTATTATATAAAACAAATAGATGACATTTAACCGTTGTCTATACAGTTAGAGATATACGGGTAAGACGTCATTTGTGATAAAAACTAAAAGTGACACTCGCCCCTGCAGCTCGTGGCCACTTTTGCGTTTTATCACAATTGATTCTTGTATCTACAACTGTATAGACAACGCTTAAATGTTAACTATTTGTTAATTAAATCATACAAGAACATTGCTCTGAGTTGATTAGTTTCAAGTTTCCGAGCCAAATTTAGCGTAAAATCAAAATGTACTGTAAACAGTTAACTATCATCAATATGGATTATTTCCATTAATTTAAAAAATAATTTTATTTTTAGTAGTAACGTTTTGTAGCAGCTTAATTTTTTTTAGTTTTCAACTTAAATGAGTATGATCACTTGATCTACAAACATCATAGCTACGTAGAAAGCTTTCTTCATCGTGCATGTATTTAATAACAAAAACGGCGAGAAATTTTAGTCTGCATTCTTTTAAATTGGCTTTGAGAAAGGCAGGGACACCTTCACTCGTCCAAGTGTCGAAAAACAGCCGGACGTCGTATTCGGTTTTGTTTATATTGGCGCTTCTTATTTATTAAGCTCGTTTGTGAATAAATTTCTGTCGTCAAAAGTACGTAATTTAAAGGATATCAAAAGAATTTGTGGTATTTTGGTATTTTCCAAATTATTTCTACCACACTTTACTGTGGTCTTATTACAGACAGAGTGTATAAAAAACAATACCTTAAACAAATTGACGTTTTGTGATAATTTGCTATGTGCATTATGCGCTGCATAC
The DNA here is from genome assembly GCF_021976095.1 of Xenia sp. Carnegie-2017. NCBI lineage: Eukaryota > Metazoa > Cnidaria > Anthozoa > Malacalcyonacea > Xeniidae > Xenia > Xenia sp. Carnegie-2017. The sequence goes on along the minus strand of NW_025813484.1, from coordinate 5,651,364 downwards.
ATAACGTATTTTTCTAACAAGCACACGAGCTTTTCGGCTTCCAGCCCTAAGGAACATAAAATAACTTCTAACAGCAAAATCTGCACAGTAATACACTCATTCCCATTAAAATTTCAACAATAAACAAATTTCTCAAGGTTTTTTTGAGACACCGTGTTTAGCAAGCAAAACCTGAATTTGCATAACGGAAGTGACGATTTTTCGCACAATATTCTCCAATATTCAAATATTATTTTCCTCTGTCACTATTTCTGGTGACACTATTGTTGTTTTCAAGCTCTTTCTTCGAACAAAAGGCCGCAAACCATGGCCCAATCTATGAATAGAAACAAAAGCTCGGCTCAAATAACGGATAACCCTTGCCCGAAGCTAAATGCTGCTATTTCCGAATTTGAGAAGTTGAGAGAGAAGCATCAATTGTTTACACGCGTCTCCTCTCAGACGACCGGTAAAATAAACGAGAAGATAGCCTTTCAGGAGTTTGGCGATGAACTGATTTCTTGTTTGGGTGTCATGAGAAGACTCATGGAAGATGCAGAGAACGAAAATAAGAAACTGAAGCAGGAGAAATTCTTGATATCGACAAAATCGGCACTGCTTTGGGTGCAGTAAATCGCGACGTTGAACAATTACGAGCCGAACTTCAGAAACAAGACCGTCGTTTGGGTGCGCTTCATATAAAGGGCGAAATGAAGGATATTTCAAACGAAAGAAACTCGGACGACTACGAGCTACGAAGAGTTTTAGCCGAGAAGGCCGAAATTCAAGCGAAATATGATGCTTTGAATGTCTGTTTTCAAGAACTTTTGGTTAAGTCTGAAAACGTCGAGAGATTGAATGAACAAGTTCGCTCCTACAAGGACGACATCGCTCGTGCACATGAAACGATAAACTGTATCAACAACGAGCGAAGAAGATTGAAGTCCGAAAAGCATGATTTGCTTGGCCAGCTGAGGGAAGCTTATTGCATTATTGAAGACAAGGAAAGCGAACTGAGGGACTTCATTACGAGTTACGAGGCGAGAATGCGAGAGTCCGAACGACAATTTGAAGATATCACGAACGAAAGACTTTCATGGATGGAAGAAAAAAAACTACTGCATAGCACACAACCGAATCAAATATCACAGCTTAAACAAGTCTTGGACACTAAAGATATCGAAGTAAAAGTACTACAAACAGAACTTTCAGAAGTCAAAGATCAACTGACGCGACTCCAGTTGACTTTGAACTGTCCCGTTTCCAAATCGGACAATCATAAAACGAACCGTTCTAATGCTGCAACAACCGCCCACGATTCGGGCATTTTAAGCCACGTTGAAAGTACAACTCGTAGAGAAGGTATGTAGGCGTAATATTTCAGAAATTTACTAAGTTTACCAGCCGTTTTGTTTGGAAATTTATAGGCAAGGATTTCGGATGTGCGTTTATGTGTGCAATACATTTTGCGATTGTTTACACTATTGTTTAGAAAGTTTATTTACACTAGACTGCGATTATCTTTGCTATATTCACGAACTCCATTAGCCTCGTCGTTATTTTACTAAATTCGATTGATTGCTGTTTGAATTTGCATTAAAGCTGTCTATCGATATTGATCGCTGGCAAAAATTTTTAAAAGCCTTTTCGCATATTTTGCTTGTCGATATTACAACGCGTGCTTTCCTTTCTTTTCCCTTTTGTGCTTCACACAAATCCCTTTCACAACGAAAACGTGGTAGAAGTTCATTTGTAAATAGCGACTTGATTTTCACCCTATGCGGTCATTATTCATGCGGGAGACAGTCATATTCTGATGAAGGTTTCATTTTCTGTTTGAATTATGCAACGATAATCTTGTATTAACGAGATACATCGTATAAAAATGCATTAGCAACAACGTAAACATTTTCCAAAGCCGCGCGAATCAAGATAAATGTTATAATATATGGCAAAAGATCCTTGTATGCGCTTATTTTCTCCGAACTACATGGGCACAATAGCCTTTTCCACACGATGAAGTTGAAAAGACAGTACATAAAATTTAAAATTCATGTCTGCGGTAATCATATTCGCTTGACAAGATGGATGATTCTAGAAATAAAGAACGTGCTCTCGCTGTACAGTACTGCTCAGAAGTAAGTTTACCGAAAACGCGTACCGAACTCGTTCCAAAATGCGTTCCAGTTGCGTTCCATTGATCGGTAATTATCATTTACACTCGCTATATAAGTGTTCAATTTCGGAAAGTTCCATGTTATACCGAGTTTATTTGAACAATCGGGAGCGCGTTCAGACCGTGTCCTCAAATTTTCTTGGAACGCGTTCGGGACGCGTTCGAAACGCAAATGGAACGCGAACGCAGTTACTTTTGAGCAGTACTGTATGCTTGAAAGGATTTTATCGTTAAAATGAATCTGGTGCGGTTTCGTTTCGCATAAATTTTTTCAAGAACAATACAATGAATATTAAGAAAGTCGTCATTTGTAATATTTCGACAACAAGTTTGAAACATGTTCGCTAACACTATTTCGTCTAGATTATCCGAATAACCTCATGCTAATTATATTCGTAAATATATACTTAACATAACATAGTAAACAATTAGATAACATTTAACAGTTGTCTATACAGTTATAGATACACGGGTTAGACGTCAATTGTGATAAAAACGCAAAAAGTGGCCACGAGCTGCAGGGGCGAGTGATCACTTTTAGTTTTTATCACAAATGACGTTTTACCCGTGTATCTCTAACTGTATAGACGACGGTGAAATGTTATCTATTTGTTTTATATAATAAAATCAAAAAAATTCTCAAATTAAACGGTCAAACAGTTTGTTTTCTTTGTCTCCCAACTCTTGGAACATTGAAAAGTCTTTTGGAATACAATTCAAGTGACATCAATTCCAAACATGATATGTCTATTATGTCGGTTTTTGGTGTGTTCAAAACCACAAGAGAGGTTATAGAGCTGCCAACAAGATCTATGCGGTTTTTAGGTGTTGGCTATTGCTTGCGATTTCTGTCTTTCTGAAGTGCAAAAACCTTGTTTTGGCGATGGCTTCTTTATGTTCATATGATGGGTTATCATTTATCTTTGTTTTTGCTCATCCTGATGTTTCTACGTCTGTGTGAAACATCGTGTACATAATACGATAAGTTTTAAATTAAAACATCGTCGACAATTGTGTATTGCTCAAAATTGTTAATGAAGGCTGTAAATCGTTTTATGTTATGGTCCATAGTTATAAAATGGAATGTGTTATAAACAATTTGCTAAGTCTGCATTTATAACATAATAAGAATGGCAAAAAAACCCCGCAGAGCAACGTGGAAGTATTATAGAAATACGAATAATAATGTTGTGGAAACAAGATTAGAATTATATCACACTTCTTTCATGATGATGATGGCTTTAGAATATTGTGGTACTTTTGTGGTATTGTGGTACTCAACAGTTTTACAAGTTTCCTTTTAAAAGCTGTGCAAAAAAGTAGGATTTTAAAATAGTACAACGACATGGGAATATGTTGTTTGAATTTTCCTGTTTTTGTGACGTGCTTGTGATATGCACGGATATTGAGCTAAATTTGTCACAAATTGTACAAGAGTCGGCTTGCCCCACTATGTCGCCTTGCCCTTCCTGATTTGTATGACAATGCCGTGGAGTATATTTCGTCACACAAATCGGCCAAAACGTTCAATGAGCTCAAAACTGCATTATATTGATGTGTTTAAAGTAAATGGTGAATCTTGGTTATTTACGGTTGATTTAGTAGCACGCACTCTTGGCATGTACTCGTTCTCCGTGGGAGACTCAGCTGTAGTCAAAATATGTTACACTTGCTCAATTCTCATTCAAAATGCCATAATGACAGTGATAGCATGTATTGTTGTTCAGTTTTCAAAGCATCAAATCTTTGTTGTTAAAACTCCATTTCAGGTCTTTAAACACGATGTTTTGAAATGTCTATATTTTGAAGAATGATGTTCTCTTAAAATCTATTTGCTAAATGTTAGATCCTGAATGCATTAGATAGCCTTGTATCAATTTTACCTTACTGTTTGTCAATTTATTTCATGCAAATTTCCTTATTTTGTCATGCGTTTTCTTTTGATTGTCTTTGCAATATTTCTAGATTCATTGGCATCTGAAAACACCATCTGCGAGGTGTTTTCGAATCACGGGAATGCTGACGAAAATGAGTCGACTTACTTCAAAAAGAGGAAACGATACGGCCGTTTGGGACTAGTACGAGTGTTCAGCCGAAGTAAAAGGAAATCGGTGGACTTAAAAGGTAACTTAATCGATGAAGTGAAAATGTAATGATCTTTTAAAGACAGAGTATTTGGATGTTATGCAACAGTGGCAGCGCACCGTTTTTAAAGATGGGATGAAAATCTGACTTCCGTAAAAATGAGGCAGGGCCAGCCTGGCTCACCTTTTCGTGCGGACCTGTGTGTCATGCCAAAGTGCTTTTTCCGTAAGATGGTGAAATATCTGAATTTTGCAAAAATTTGACATTAAGTTCTAAATTTTTAAACTGACTTCTTAAATTTCACTCAAAATTAATTCGAAATCAAAATGCAAAGCAGATTAAAATTAATTCAATTTTAGTGTACGCTTTAAATGGGTAAAATTGTGTATTTGGCTTCTAAGAAACATGAATTTCAAAATTTCGCATCATTTTTATTTTATAAAAGAAATAAAAAAATGGTTTTCATGTTTGCACTGGCTTTTAAAAATCACGGAGATGTTTAAGAGGACTCTCGAGCAGATGTAACCCTCGACCTGCGGTCCAGGGCTTTCATTGGTTTAATTGGTTTGCATAATAAACCTGTACGAACACAGTAATTATCTTATTTTTAATTTAACAGCCTTACATTCACTGTAAAAAACCTTAATCTTCCCTCCATCGTGACAACTCTCTGTCTTAAAGGTCTTCCGGTATCGTCTGTTAGCGACGATTTCGACAGCGAAGTGTCGGATCTTGTTCAATTGTGGGAGAACAATAAATCGAATCCTATATCACAATGGAAGTCACCCGCAGTCATCGCTTTTTTACATGTACACCTTCAGATGCCTATGTATACAGATCGGTGTATGGAGAACGTGAAAAGTGGCCGAATTCTTGCTGACATGAGTGACGCCGAGTTATCTAGGAGTCTGGGAATCATAAGTTATATGCATCGAAGGAAGATACGCCTGGCGATCGAGGATTTTCGCCATCCCGCCTCTGTGTATGTAATTTATGTGAGTTTAAGCAATCTATAGTTTCCTTGGCGTGATGGAAACAATTTTTCACTGAAAACGCGCTTTCAAGATATGGCATTTTTTTGAGTCTGTGTCGAGCACCAAAGGTGTGAGTCGTACTAGGGAGGACTGGGGGCATGCTACTCCCAAAAATTTTCATATGATAAAGCTCTAAAATGTCATTTCTTGAACTCTTGCATGTAAAATACTACTTAATGTATAGTTTCAAATACAATAAATTCAAAATTTGAATTTTTCCAGCAATAAATTCAAAATTTGGCGACCCTTATTCATTAGAGCACTCCCAGCCTCTCAGCCAGCATGCCACTGTTTAGTTGTTTAATATTCAAAATTTGACGTGTTTATTCATAACAGTGCTCCCCCACGGCTGCCTCGCGAACACGTCCCTGTTTATTTGTATACGAATTGCAAACGCAGCACAAGAAACGCAGTCCTTTAGAAAGCCTTAGCAGCTAGTTTTTCATTTTTTCCACACTTAGTGTTTTCACTCGACTGCAGACGTATGCCTGTCGCATAAAGCAACGATCACAAGCGCCATATTGTGATTATCAACCATTATCATATACAGGCACTAAAAAGAAACTGCTCATCGGCATGAAAATAGTTTGATAGGTTAGTGATGGGACAAAGAGCCAATAGATTATAAACAAGTTGCCAAACAAAGAACAGTGGTATGTATAGTAACTACTACGTACTATTTTGCTTTAATTAACTACAGTTTTGTATCGATTACCCATGCTGTATGTCAAGTTAATTAATCTTTACCGAGTACGATTATCTTTACTATCCCATTTAACTCTGCCTGACCAGTCCTTTTTCACTGCCTGTGTATGAATTGCAACGATGTTATCCCGAAGAAAGTCACGTGACCTGTATTGCCTGCGCTTACACCTTATATTTAAGAATTTATGCATGCGTGTTTAATGTAAGCGAGTTATATTTGTAAAATGCTTATTATATCATGCTCTCTTTCTCATTGATCACAAACTTGATCACAAAACTAATGTAAACTGCGCGACTTCTAAATTTATTTATAGATGTGTTGTATATGTATGTATGCAACTTTGCGTTTGTTGACCATTGACCAGTGGTGTGCTGGCATGCGGGGAGAGGGCCACCCTTTTGATGTTGTTTTTTGTGGAGGTTGGCACAAAAAAGAATTTAAAGCGTGGAATTTTAATTTAGGTTAGAAAATGCATTTGAAATAATGTAAAGCCCAGGCAATTTTAGAGCCTCTTAAGTTAAAAATTTTCTGACGGAGCATGTGTACAGACCGCCTTACGACTCCCATCTGCAGTACTCGACACCGGCCTTAGTCGCTCGTTTTTAAAGGGGCTGGCTACCTCTCACCCAAGCAAAATTTAATAAAGAAACAAAATATATGTATGTATGTGTTTTACCAGCATGCCACTGCCGCTGACCTAACCCTATTCCTCTTCGACAAAATAACTTGGGAGCAATTGACATTTTTATGCAAAATATATTAATTTAGCCTTACGGTTGGTGTTTTCTAAGTACTAAACAATCTTTTATGATGCGATTTAACATATTGTGCAATTTCTAACGTTTCTATAGAAAATACTCGAAGATAGGTGAAATCAATCATCATTTTATCGCTCACGATTGGCTCGCCCATATTGGTCTTAGCCAATACTCTTTCACTTTCGAAACGCAAATGGTTGACGGTCGAGTTCTCACTGCATTAACGAGAAAGGATATTGAAAAATACTTGAACATTACCTCAAAGTTTCATCAGGTAAGCTTAGTTGATCGAGAAATATTTCCGAAACTAATTTTTGGGAAAAAAGTGTCTGGCATTGGTTTTTTCAATTTAGCCTATACCTTTCTGGAAATGTTCTAAATAAGTTATCATTAAAATTTCAGTTTGTTAGAAGTCATCAACTATACAATCTTCATTTAATCAAAATGCGCAAAGTTCTACCGATTTTTTGGAGGTTTGATGTCTGTCTGCTCACTTTCTCTTTGTATAGAACCTAAAGTTGTTAGATTCTCTTAAAGCGATTGGTTTGCAAAACATTGAAGTCGCAAGAAGTTGATGTTACCATATTGCTTATGCCTAATCTGGATATTTTCAGATATATTAATAGCCAGCGAAAATAATTATTTCATTTTTTGTTCTCTACAACATGCAAAACCAAACAAAACAACAATACTCATTTTTTCAAGGCTATATAAGACATCGCATTGGTTTTTCCCAACCAAAAAAACGGATGTAATGTTTGAGATTGATTCACTTTCTTGTTCGTTTTATTAAATACCAGTCATTGAAAGTAAACATCATATCTCAGTAATCCCTTTTTATAAAATGTACACTTTTTTAGGAAAGCATACTTTTTGGGGTTGATCTTCTCAAGCATCTTGACTACGATCGCGAGGTAAGAACTTGAACAAAACAGTTACTTCATGTAGCTATGGTATATATCACCATGATAAGTACGAGAAATAACTGTGTTGTGCAAACTAAAGTTTCTGCAGTAAACATTAATTTATGAAATTTGCTCGCAAGAAGGGGGAATGTTTTATCCAGGACTACCATGAATGCCTCTCTCCCCCATCGATGTGCAATTGTATCGACTTCACAAATACTTGCAGACGATGCATGATTTTGTCTAGGTTCTTGCGAGACGTAAAGAGAAGTGCGATGAGTACGATCATGACCCGTTGGTTTGGAGTAACGAAAGAGTGATTCGTTGGTGTGATGCCATTAACCTCAAGGTAATCATTTCCTTGAAAATAATTTACGTTGAACGATCGGAAATGTTTTCCAGCGAGTAAATTTTACTCTTTGATATGGATATGCATTGTGATGTACGTGTATTGTAGTCTTTTTGTTTCAGTTATAACTAAGTATTGTGACTCAAACACTATCTTAGTATAACTAAATATTATCGATTTCATTTTATTGGGAAGTGTTTTTTTACCAAAAATATTTTCATCACTGACTTTCGACAGAGTGCAAAACACGTCCAAAACTAAGTACAAATAAACTTGACGTCATTACTTGGTCTATATTAAACAACTATGAGGTGAGGTTGTGGATAGTGTCAGTAATTATTCAGACCGAGGACAATGTTATCTGCTTTCGCGAATCTGAGGCGGATGACTTTGACCGAGGTCTGAATGATTCTTGATATCATGGGAAAGCTGAATTCAATTGTTTTATAATACAATTATAAATGCAAAAGACTTTAAACTATTTTGTACGGAAGTCATAAAGTTTTCCGTGCCTCCACATAAACTAATCTTAGTCGTTCGCTTCCTTGTTTATCTCGCAAAAACTTTTCTGATAGACAGTGTAGCTATGCTTGTGTTTTTTTGAGTCATTATTCTTAAAAATCCTATCCAAATTTGTTTGCAAAACGCTTGCAAGTCTCAAAAAAGATTGAAACATAATACGTTTAGTGCGGTGTTGGTTGTAACATAAAAATTACGTCACGTACAGTGAATTTTCAATGTTTTGTAGCTGGTAAACATTGAGAATCATCAGTCGGCTCTTAACCTATCACAATCGAGAATGCAATGTCATTGTTTAACAACATGGGTTATTGGTTATAGCTTTGACCAATCAAATTGCTTCATTTCTCAACGATTTTATGCTCCATTTCTCAACAACTATATCTCTGTTGTACAGGAATACTCCAGTAATTTACGCTCCAGTGGTGTCTTTGGTGGTCTTCTTGTTTTAAATAATTCGTTTGGTCCCGAAGAATTTGCCAAATGTCTAAATATTCCCGAGGAGAAAACGGCCATACGGAAGCATTTAGTTGGAGAACTATCGTCATTGATGATCAATGCAAGGTATTCTTGTTTAGCAATTTATTGCAACCTTTAACGTTAACTGTTTTAGCCTTCCTCACGATGGAAAATAAGCATAAAATAATAGACGCCAGCATTCGCGTATGAATTGTTTGATCATCGAATGGCTTTGAATTGAAAGATGGAAATCTGGTATGCATATAAAATCCATGAAAAATCCTTTGAAAACATCCTAGAGTAGAAGTTCAAATTTGTCGTAAAATGATGCACATTTCGCAAAGCTAGTGATCGGGTTTTTCAAACGTTGTTTCCCTCGCTGTTTATTCAATTTTGATTATTCTTGTGCACTTAAAGTTCTTATTCCAGGGTCAGGAAAATGACTTCTTTTTTCAACATATTTGATACGTCGAAAACTTTATATTCCTGGACTTCTCGAATTTAGAAGTATGACTTGGCCCCAGAAGTGACGTAAAAAGGAGAAAACACTCGTTTTCGTAAAGTATAAATACCGTACAGTAAGATTACAATTCTGTGGGAAATAGCCTCCGAACTGTTTTACTTTTTAAACGTTTTCTTTGAGTATTCGTTCAAAAGATGTTGTTAAACTATACACCTTTTCGGCATATGAAGTTTACATTGCTGTTTTTTAAGAAGATTTTCTAACAGCTTAAAACAGCTTTAAACCTCTTTATAAAGCTACATCTATAGCTCATGTATCTTTTTTACGTCACTTCCGGTGCGAAGTCGCCTTCTTTTACCCTTAAAACGTTCACAAAGATAAAATTTTGCACCTATCAAACATACAGCAAATGTTCTTAAATTCGATCTAACATTTATGTAGGCACTTCAATCTAAAACAACTATATCAAGAAGGCTCAAAGCAATGCATTTAACGAGATTTGGCCTTGCTATTGACGCTCTCATTTTGCAATTTCACCATTACTTTTCTTAAATCAAACTGTTTTTGTTGTATAGAATTAATTCGAGCGGGTGGTTACGATCGCGAAGCTTCAGTCGACGTAGTTTTCGTCCAAGATCGAAAAGTCTTTATCGTCACAGTCAACGTGCAGGAGAGTATGAAGTCACTGGTAACAGCCAAGATGACAATGTTACCAAGGTTAGTTGATAGTCGGGGGCGAGTGTCACTTTTAGTTTTATCACAAATGACGTCTTACCCGTGTATCTCTAACTGTATAGACAACGGTTAAATGTTATCTATTTGTTTTTTATAATAAAATCAAAAAAATTCTCAAATTAAACGGTCAAACATTTTGTTTTCTTTATCTCCCAACACTTGGAACATTGAAAAGTCTTGATTTTGCAAATATAACGCTTACGTGATCTATAGTATTGAAGAAATGCTGTTGGCTAGCATAATTACGTGATAATATTTTGGAATACAATTCAAGTGACATCAATTCCAAACATGAATCACGTGATAAAATGTGATTGGCTCACAAAATAAACAAGCAACAAGCAATGGCTGATCAATTTTGTTGAAATTTTGTTATCGAAGACGAAGTACAAATTAATGTTTGAAAACCGGGTTTTTTCTTTTCTTTTTGCTCAAATACGTTAACTGCCTCAACTAGGTCTTCGTGAATATCTTTATTTTCCCATTCAGGGAGGTATTGCGATAAATTTTCAAATATATCTGCCATTTGCTTGTTTTTATAAACATGAAATTTTCTGTGACGTCCTTATGTCCTCTTATAGATCATAGCTCTCGACCAATGAAATTGCTCAAATTCTTCTAGTTATTATATAATTATTTCTTGCAGATTTTTTACAGATATCCCAGAGGGAATCTCTGTCTACTTTTAAATTTTTTGTGATGAACGTGGCTGTAGTAGAGAAGTTAAGATTTCGTTGCACGATAACAACTAACGGAAAAATTTAAAAGAGCGACTACGAACATAAATTCATAACATAACATAGCTATGTATAATGCGTGCCCTGGTTAGTCAAAGACTGTGCTTGGAACAGGCCATCAAAACACGACACGGCAACCGTTAAAGTGTCTCTACCAGTAAAAGCGTTTATTTGCAACATTGAAACTTGGTGTATATAACTTATCAGTTTATCGAAGTTGGTCAAACTGTCTTCTTCTTATGACGGTTTTAAGTTGCGTTTCAATGCACTTTGTCCGGCGTAGCATGAAATCTGGGTCTAGCCAAACTCTGACGTCATCCAAGGTAGTTGGTATATGCATCTTGCATCGATGAGTCCTTTGCATGACGTCACAAAAATAAGTTATTTCAGACTTTTTGTACGATGGAAAAGGTCCATTACAAGAAGCATTTTTTCTAGCTTTAAACAGCCTTAAAAATGGGACAATTTGACCAACTTAAAAACTTTTTTCCTCTAAATTTCACTAAATTTCGAAAATTTGCTATTTTTGCCAAAAGGGGCACTTTACGTAATTCTCAAGACCAGTTGAATAGTTTCTTTTCGTCGATTTTCGTTCCTTTTTGTCGATTCACACTTCTGTGCGCTGTCGCAGTGCTCTGATTTTTAGAAATGAAGATTAGAAGCAGTTATTCTGAAAATGGTTTTGCTAGACCAGGGACGTCACAAAGACCTTCAGTTTGGGGGGGGTAGCAAATATCTACCTGGGGCCGGTTGTACGAAAGGCGTTTAAGTCGCTAATTACCGTTTAAATTGCAGTCCACCCTATAAATTTAAAACACTTGAAAATCCCGTTGTACAAAGCCCGTTCACCAGTTAAATTTTGCCAATTCACCGTATAAATTTAAACGGTCTCATGAGACCGTTTAAGTCGCTAAACGTCAGATAAAGCGTTGTTGTTTTGCAGTTTTTTTTCTCAAAAGACTTTCAGATTACATGGCATTCATTTCTACGCTCTCCAAAAAGTAAATAGACCGGCTGATCGAATTTATAGGTGTGAAATGCGATGTAAAATAGACGACCTGCGCTTCAACGTACTACAGTGGCAACGAGTAACGAGTTGCATGAACGCTGTCGCTTCAGTAAAAAAGCTACTGGCTATACATAACACGTCTTGTCAAAAACCATGTCCAAACAATAGGAGTAGAGTAAAAAAAAAATTTATCGGCGTCTTACAAGACTCATATGAAACTTTGAATCGTATTCTATATTTTATATGAAGATATTATGTCTTTTTGGCAGTTTCTTTACACCATGTCGTATGAAAAAACGAAGAAAGTCCACTAAATTGCAGTCAGCCAACGTCTGGGACAAAATAAGCCTTCATAACGCTACAATTTTTTGCACCCGAAGGCTTTCAGCAAGTAAACAAATTTACTGACTGTAATAAATATACTAAAATTATATTTCTCGAGTTTTCCCGCCTAGTTGCCAAATGATTAAACAGTAAAAACCGGTTTTTTCTTGTTTTCCTCGTTTAAATTTCAGCTTATAGTTAAACGCTATTTCAAACGTGCAACTCAAGTTTATCCATCGTTTAACTATCCGCCGGATAAGAACTTTATACGGTTTATAGAGGCCAAACGTCGTTTAGTTTAAACGCATTACAACCGGCCCCTGAACATTTTTCCAAATTTTCCTGAAATTTGTTATTTTCCTGTAATGGCTTCCAAACTTTCAATTTTAAAAAATAAATGATCAGTTTTAAAATATTTTATTCCGTCATAATGAAGAATATGCAGCCGTATATGCCACTCAACAATTGAAGAAGTGAAATTTCTGTCCTAAAAATGGTAATAATGATTACGGCATTGACAACCATAGGCGTACGGCAGCTTTAAGTTTTGAGGGGGTAGTGGTTTACTTGCCCAAATTTCCTACCGATCTAAAAGCCATTGCAGTGATTTTTACTACCATGCAGATTTTGTATTATCAATTGGTCGTGTAAACTAATATCCACCTTAGTCGTCGAAACTCGACACGTAGAAATGATTGAATGTTTTGCTTACATTGTGTTTACTTTCCACAAAGTTTTAATTGTTTGTGTATTTATACTGAGTAAGCATAGAGCAAAGCATAACATATCATTGTCAGTGTTGTTCTGTAACTATTGTTTCTTTGCATATTTTATTATTAAAGGTAAATTTTGCATGTTTATTTTTAACTAGCATCAAAAATTGCTTTGTCATACCTGTTAGATGCCAGTAATTTAAGAATGGCAACAAACGCATGTGCAGCAATTTAAATTTACGTATAATAGTACGTATTACTTTTTTTGACATTTGGTAGGAGTTTGTTCAAAATGAAAATAAAAGTAAACAGACTAGTATTAGAATATTATTCTCGAGTTGCCCGACCAATGCTGTCGTGTTTAGAGCGGCAAAATCTTCATTTATGTAGAATAGCTTCGGGAAAGTCACAATTCTCGTGTGTGGAATGGGAATAATTTTGCAATGAAAAATGTTCACTCTACTTAGTTTTCATTCACTCGCAGAGGTTTTCATTCCCATCTTATTTTCCCCCGAAATAAAGGGGGGTGAGAGGTAAAATTAGTCATGTGATAATTTGAATTTTTGAACAAAGGGCCTGAAAGTGTAATTTATTGAACAAATCAAGTATAAATGATTAAACATAGCTCAATCTCTAGTGTATTTTGTGGGGGTGGGGGAAGCTATGGTGCCTCCTCGCTCATCTAGTCTCTATTCGTGTAAGTCTTGCGTCGATCCATTATAGTTTGCTTAGTGACAATAAAAATTACGTAGTATAACATAAGCTCGAAATTTTCATGTATTAATGCAAAACGAGTTTCTTTCATGTAGCTAGCTATAAACTCCTACTTGTTCATATCAAATTACTGCAGAGCTGTGTTACATTGATTTTGTGAAACTTTTCTTTAGTTACTTGAATTGAATGGATGTAACCAGGACGTTTATAATGTCGCGCCGGGCGATCCTACGAAGCGAAATTCCTTCGAGAGGTGGTCATTAAGGATACAGCGACCCAAGTCTACTGATTGCGAACGTCATCTTGTGGAATAAAATATGTGCTTTTGATGGCAAATCGCATGCACTCCAAAACGAACCACTATTTGTACAGCAAAACTTAATTGCACTGTAAGCGTAGTTAGTGCTTCAAACAATGATTTCGTTGTTCAAATTTTTAAGCCTTGCGTCGTGCACAAAAATTTTTACAGCGCTGAACCGGGTTGGAGAAATCGTTTCTTCTTGCAATGTTGCGTTCATATTGTTGCTCTTGATGTACTTTTTATGACGATGCTTTGAATTTTTGTTCAGTTTAATAAATAAATTTTGTATATTTCCTTTTTGCTGTGAATATCGCAAACATCCGATAGTTCGACTTGATGATGCTACCGAAACTTTCTTTCTCATTAGAAAATTTTGCGAAAAACGCTTGCCACAACCTTCATGAAATCAGTTTACCTTGTTTTTTCAGCCTTGATGGCTTTTGCCAGCAATGGCGTCTACCAGGGAAATGCGGCGATGAATGAATAGATGAACGAACGAATGGATAAATGAATAAATAAATGGAAATCTTTATTTTGACACGCTGTGTAAAAAATCTTTATTTAGACACGCTATAAAATATTGCATGGAAAACACTGAAGACGCGGAGAGCAGTTTCAACAGAGATTTATGAATATTTAACAGGTTTGATATCCAATCAAATTTCTTAGATACATCACATGCACACCCACACATACCCTGTACCAAATAGTCTTATAAATATTGTTACCATAATTTCGTAAAAGCACTATCGCTAGTGCGCATTTAATGCAGACCACAATTTTTTTTTAAATAGACATGTGTCGACATCTCAGAATGCCATCTTCAGTATAAATGAATAATTACATATATAATGCAAAGTTTATATAAAAGTAAAGGCCGGAACAAACGCTTTCAACAACACGCTCAACATTGTCTTCAACATTGTTGAATCATGTTGAAAGTTTCTCAAAATTTGTTGGCCAAACGGACAAATTATGTCATTCAACATCATTCAACATCGTTCAACATTTTTCAACATATTTCAACACATGTGGCCAAACGCACTCAACGTGTTGAATTCAACAATTTTGATTGATGTTGAATGCAATGTTGTATGCGTTTCACCCGGCCTTGATATGATACAGTAACATAAATATATACATATTAACTAAATATTGTGTTGAATTTAAAAACTTGAACGTTGAGGTCAGGGTTAGTTTTGTTAATGTGGGATGCTTCTTTAATTTTAAGGGAGAATGAGGTGTCTGCGGTGTCTATGATTTTGAAGCAAGCGGGTGAATAGTTGGTTTTACATAAATGAGATTTAAGAACTGTCGGTAGATATTTCTTAAATCTCATTAGATTGATTCCCCCGTACGATTGATTGCAAGATAAAAACCCACCCGTGCATCTCACCAATGAGAAATAAATCTCATGCGCGGTTACGATGTCTATCACAAACCGAGCCAACTGAAGGAAATGAGAAGTGGCTTGTTTGTACTTCGATAGCCTCTCCAAGTAAAACTGATGTGGAAAAGACTAGTTCAACTGCTTTTAAAAGTAAGGCTTTCCATTTACAGCTATTACATTACCAACAAGGCCAACGAAATAAACACCAACTCTATAAGATTAATAAGAGAGCAAATAAAGAATCTTATGAAACAAATCTGTTGTTCACCAAGAAAATAAATTAGCTTTTGAAAACAATAGCAATAAGCATGTAAGTCAGCCCAACACCATAAAATATCCTACGCTCAGAAAATATAAAGATCACAGAGAAAGAAACAATAACTATGAACCTCGTGAAGTCTATAAAACCAAGAGAATTAGGTTTAGTTGTTTCGAAATGTTTGTCAAACGCTCGTTATTTAACCACCTTTCAAGTATTTCATTTCTTACTTCTATTGGTAAAGCTTTTCCTTGCTTACTGAACAGATTCATTGCCAAATGTCTACAGGGTACAAAGACCTTTCGCGTTTGCTAGTACTTCGCAACTTTAGTTCACAACTTCAGTACTCAAGTACACAACTTCAGTACTCAATTACACAACTTGTCAACTCAAGTTGACAAGTTCATATCGAATATTCCATATTTGGAAATGTAACTGGCAACATTAGAAAGTAACTTGGCAACCGCCATTTGAAAAGTTAACTGAAATCGACAAAAACAATTTACCACAATCGAAGATCTTCAACATGTATCAATTTAGGAAAACCACCGCTGCCGTAGCCAATAATCGTGTATGTACAACAATGTCAAGAGAATTTGACTGCAAGCTTAGGTACTGTCAAACTGTCTTGACACTGTCACTGAGCACATCTTTGTCCATAACTCGTAGATGCTCCTTCTATAGACTAAAGACAAAAAATATGTAGGTTATGTTGACAAATACATTCAAGCATGTTGACACATTCGATTGAGACAAATTGAACATGGAAAGTTTTCATCACCAGCGAATGTTTATGGAATGAAATAGGCGTCAGAAGTTGAGAACAGTGTTTCCACTTTTCGCACAACTCCAACGAAAGTCCGTCATGCTCACTGACCTGTATAGTAATTACCTGGACGGGAAATCCTCATCCAAATTATTAGACAGTTTTAGCAAACGCAACGTGACGTCATCTACGACGTCTAAATGTTGAGGAGAACTGAGTCGAGGGCGACGTTGTGTTGTCAACTTGTTTTGGTTTAGCATTTTTGAGACGGGGAGTCGAGGATGTGAAAATTTATAGTTCACTTTCAAAGAGTTTATTTTCTTCGATGAGACGAGTAAAAAACACATATTGCTCACGAAATACAAATGTTTGTTAAAAAAATAGTGAGTTGGAATTCATGATCAATGTGTCGAGAAATGTCCCTCCAAGTTTGTAGTCCTCGACAAGTCACAATCGATCAAAGTAAACTAAATAAAATCACGCGACAGTAAGGTTTACAAAGGTATTTTAACTAGTAAAACTCTATAAAGTACATTCGTTACTGTATTGTGCAATGGACTCCGTCTCGGTCACATACGTCTCACAACAAACTCCCTTCTCTGACTCTCTCCCATTTTCACTTCCTTAAATCCTCAAAAACGCCATCCTAAACTTGACCGGAAACACAAGCACGCCATGCCACGCCATTTTTACGTTTGCGTCGACGTCGCGTTGTGTTTGCTAAAGCTGTCTATTTTATTAACGCGCGGCCGGTTATCAAAACATGGCTGATTTTAGATGAAATGTCAGCGGAAGAGCGCCGGCTTGCAAAATTAAAACTTTTTCACGCACAGGAAAATTTTTAAATTTCATATTTTTATTGTGCGATAACGTACTTGCAAACATCTTCAAAGTCTTTTTTTCTTCAAATTTCAAAATGCCAATATATTGTCCTTTACCTGGGTGTCGCAATAATGATAAAAACGGAAAGTTTTCAATGCACCGGTAAGAAAGATGGATTGTAACTTTTATAATGTACTGTACTTTATTACTTCTTTTTCGTATTGTTCATGCTTTTCCGATGCTTTTTTTGCTTGCATCATTTCAATTCAGTCCAGTAGCTTTTTTCAAATGCATCATTTCTTTATCGTTTTTCACATTATAATTTATCTTTTGTTATTTTATGGCATATTTTCAATTTTCATGACTTTTTCAACAGTTGGTAATTTAGTTAAAACATTTAAGCTTTCCAAGTGACACAAAAAACTCCTCTCTTTTTAAATTGTGGATGACAAATATTCAGTAAAATTTGTCCGCTGGTGCAGAGATTGGTTTTACCCCAAAAAAGTGTAGTAGGGTTTGTTCTGAGCATTTCTCTGAAGATCATGCAAAGCAAACAGTGGAAATAGAGTATTGCTAGAACCAAAAGCGGTGCCAACAATTTTCAAGAGTGATGTGGTATGTCTCACAAAATGAGAACATTTTTTTGAATTTGTCATTTTTTTTTCAGTTATTTATTTCATATATTTATAATTTTATGACAGATAGTAAAAAATGAATCTGATAGGGGAAAAGATTTTTCAATGTTTAGTCTATACATGAATAAAAAAATATTGTCAAGTTAAACTGAGAAGGAGGTAATTATTCAAACATGTATCTTATACGAACAAGCATATAAAGATGCTGTATTGTCAAATGATGATTATGTAACTTTTCCTAATTATGCTTTGGTTGATCACAATTACTGTTGTAAATATCCACTTCGTCTGAAGCGTCATTTGGAGGAGGCGTTTGAAAAAGTTGATTCTATGAAAAAGAAATTGTGCATAAGCAGGGCACAGAATTGTAGTTTACATAGAGAGGTCAATGATTTATCCCTAATAGTCTGTAACTTGACAGAAAATGGCCTTATTAATAATATCAAGCGGAAGTTCTTAACAAAACTGTATCTGAAGTGCCTGGGGATGTCATGAGTTTGTTAATGTCTTAAAAGCAATGTAAAAAATTTGCAATGCATCCAGCTGAGCTAAGGTCATTTGCACTTACTTTGAAGTTTTATTCCAGGAAAGCTTATGATTATGTTCCTGAGAAATAAAAATTTAGCATTGCCTAATCCAAGAACAATCCGCACTTGGTACAATTCTATGATGGTGATCCAGGATTCACACGGGATGCATTTGTTGCAATGAAATTAAAAGCAGAAGCAGAAAAAAAGAAAGGCAAAGAACTTGTTTGTGCTTTACTGTTGGATGAAATGGCCATTCGCAAACACGTAGAGTTTGATGGAAATTAAATTCTTGGATATGTTGATATGAGAACAGGTGTCAATGATAATGATTCGTTGCCTGAAGCAACAGAGGCTTTAGTGTACATGACTGTTGCACTTGACTCTTCGTTGTCCCTGTTGGGTATTTCCTCATTGATGGCATTTCAGGGCAAATAAAAGCTGATCTGTCAAAGGAATGTATTTCAAGACTGTATGATGTTGTTGTGACAGTAACCAGCATAACTGCTGATGGTCCATTTCCTCATCAAATGATGATGAAGTTGTTTCACAAGATGATTTTCAAGCATGCTTTTTGCATCCATGTGACTCACAATCAAAAATTTATACTTTTTTAGATGCATGTCACATGATCAAGTTTGTAAGAGGTGCATTGACTCAGTTGGGAGAGCTGAAAGATGCAATTAATGATTTTATTAAGTGGAATTACTTGGTTAAACTGGTAGAGTTACAGGAATCAGAGGGCTTCTAGTTAGCCAACAATCTCTGTACTTCTCACATCCACTGGCAATCTCAAAAAATGAACATAAACCTTGCAATACAATCACAGAGTAGCAGCGTAGCGGATGCTTTAGTATTCTACGCTTGTGTAGTATAGTATTCTACTGTGAATGTACGCTTAAACTTCCTCAATTCAAAGGATGCGTTGCAACTCATTCGCATATTTTATCGTCTGTTTGACGTTATAACTTCACGAAATCTTCCAGCCAAGGACTATAAGGCACCCATTAGACGGTGTAATTATGTTTGTCAAAGTAATTTCTTGAATGAGAAACGTGATTATCATGGGCGAAACTAGCACCTTTTTAACGGGGAGACGCTGGGGATGAAATTTCCCTACAAGGAAACAAGATGCCCCGCAGATCGTATGGAACAGTACTTTTTCAATAATGAAATATTGGGTTGATTGAACAGATTTTCACTATATATTTTTGTAATACATGTTGTATTCTTGTGGCAGAACGCACTTTAGCGTATTATTAAATCTTTAATAGCAGTTTTCGCATCTTTGCAGTTGCAAAATTTTTTAAAATAATATTTAAGTCAACATTGTCCGTAAGATCTTTCTCACATGCAAGAACAATTAAGTCATTTAATGGCGTATCTTTCATTGTGGATCTCAGGCAGTTTTTGACAATCTTAAGCATGCTGAAACACCTTTCATCTTTTGCCATGGACACTGGAGTGGTCAGCAATAATTTATACGCCTCGCACACCGTTGGAAAGACTTCTTTGTGTTTGGAAGCAAATAAAGCAACGTCTTGAAACGATTTGGGTTCTGACTTATATTGTGATGACACAATATTATTGAAAATTTCCAACTCATACAGCAGTCTTCTGCATCAACATCTTTTACTGTAGCATCAATCAGGTTAAGTGCATCTACTATATTTAGTTCCTCCTTCTGCAGTTGTCTGATTAGGATTTATGTTTTTGTTATTATGATTCGCATGAACATAAGAGCAAAAATAAAGTCAAAACTAGAAAATTTCTTTTTTATTGCTTTAGCTTTTACTTTTTATTCTACATCTCGGTCATTAATAACTTTCAGACTAGCATTTGGTATTACCTCAAAAAAATATTTTTTTTTATTTTTTGACTCTGAAGATGACTACCGCTAAGGTTGTCGAAACGTCAGTCAACAACAACAAAAACAGTCCTTCTCAGGACTATACCAACCTGGACGATCGACATTTACAAACATGTAACGATACTCCCGGGTTCAAACCATTTACTTTATTAAGATCTGGATTCTTGTAATTTTCGATGAAGTTCGTGGTGTCGTTTTTTTCTATATGCAGATGTTGCATTTTTGATGGCTTCATAAATGAATTTGGCGTCTGATTGATAGTTTTGAGTATCATTCTATCTGAGGATGACTTTGAAATGTAGTCGAAAATTTACAGTTTACTTTGCGTCGTGTTCTGATTCATATTTTGTAATCTCAAGGTGTCTTGTTTGTTCGGAATTTGTTTTTTACTTTATTTTTTTAAATTGTCTGCTGGACATGGTTTTTACATCAGAAAATGTTTTTATATTTCAAAGTTATCCATAGACAGAATGATATTCAAAACCATACATACACATATATATTTACAACGCGTGGATTAAATAGTACTCTATTTCATTTTTTATTGCTTGACTTCCGTATCTCCGTTCTTTAATGGTTTTTACATAAGAAAAACACGGGTATTCGGGCCATATATCCCAGATCTTGTCCTCTAAAATGACTTCACTAAGTAATTCACTTTGACGCGCCATTTTGTTTTAGTTTATTGAGTTTTTACGCAAGCGCTTTATTGATTTGTTAAAAGTATACTCCTTTACTTTCAGCGCACACACACTGGAGATCGTTATTCGTGACGAAAAAAATTCAACATGTTGAACATTTGTGCCACTTGTTACAAATGACAAAAACTCGCAAAATTCAACCGCACACTGGAGCTTCCTGCATAAGCACGATACCACGAATGACATATTGCCGAGCAGATAAAGCTCCAGTGTGCGCCAGGCTTCAGATCGGTTTGCACAGACTAATGCCAACTCAGCTAGAGACCAATCAGCGCATGCGTATAATTGTTGTTGTTCACAGAGATAACTTTTCTTTTGCATTGCGATTATAAAGTTGCTCATAAATTTTCACTCAATTTGCATCGTCAAAATTTATTGCGCATTTAAACTGCTTTCTACTATAGACGAAGACGTTACATTCACTGAATGGAATTCTTTATTAATTTTAAATATATACCATCTTTTTATACATATATATTTACAGGATTTTTCCATAATGTACAGTTTGCAATTCGCAAGTCCTGAATATTTGCTTTTGTAACACTTTACCGTGCTTTTCAAGCCTGGTTACAAATATTCTGTGTATTGCAGCAGTATACATCTAAAACATCTTAATCTTAAATACAGAGCATATGCCTGGCTTAGTAAAAAAGCTAACACGTAGGGACTTTATTATAAGATGCGACTGTCCCGGCTATCCTGAGTATTGACTATACTCAGTAAACTCGACCCTGCAGGGAAAAAATGCTTCATGTAATTATTCCTCTTTAAATGCCAATATCAGGGTCAAGAAATTAAATTCTTTTAACAGTTAAATCAAATTCCTGAACATTTGCAATATACATTTGACAGGAGTAATATTTTATCTTTATGGGTTTTTGTAGCCTAGAAGTATGTGACTCCGTACCGGATGTGACGTCAAAAGGAGAACGTATGCATTTAATACACACTTATCATACTGAACAGAGCTGTTATTGCAAATTTTCTTAAAAAACCACACTACAAGTTTAAGATGCCGCAAAGATTTATAGATTGACTACGTCACTTGAGTGAATAACAGAAGAAAACGTTCAAAAAGTAGAGCTGCATTTTCTCTGTTTTACGTAACATACAGTGCAGAGTCCCCTAATTCAAGGCACCAAAGGCCCATGAAGATGAAATTTTTGACGAATCATATATGTTGCAAATGTTTTTAAAATCAATTTTAATGATCTAAAAAAGATATTTTTCTCACCCTTATATGGGTACTTTTAATGTAAACCCTTCACGACTTAAAACTGTAATATCTAGGTTTTTGTCAACCCTTTAGATGGAGTCAAATATGTAACCAGACAGGGTACTATGTTGTTTGAAAACAAGGAAAAATTATTACAATAAATATGATTTTATCATGCGGGACTAATAATATGACATGGAAGTCTTTTAAACGCTTCAGATCACAAACAAGAAACGCAAGAAAAGAACAACTTATGTCACACTGCAGTACAGTACAGTGCTTACAGCGTTTCCTATAGTTCATCAATCAATGGTGGTACTGCAATATAATTGTTGAATATAGGATGAAATGTTTACAATGGAAAACAGCTCTTATCCAGAGACAATTTTTCTGTAATAAACCTGAATGAAAGCGATGGTAAATCAAGCAAGAACACATTATTTCCGAGGCTTAAGCCCCCCAGTTGAATTAAATAAATTTATCGTCTAAGTTTTCTAATGTAGACTCGTAGATGACTATTTCCAAATAGTTCTTGTTAAAAGAAAGACTTTCAATGCTTAAAAACTCACAAAACCTGAGCCAGTTGACTCAACATCTGAGGATAGTTATTTTCAACGGCGAGTGAAGGCAGCTCGATGCAATTACTTCCAGTAGTCAATGTTAATGAGGAAAGTCTCACGTTGGGACTTCGATGGCTTTCGATGGAAAGTTGTGGAAATAACCTTCCCGTGAGATTTTCGACAATATAAGGATCATCATCGTAACTTAATGTCGGTAAAGTATGTTTTTCCGAGTGAACTTTTTTTGGTCTAATAAGAAAAAATTGCATTTGTTATTGCACGTAGCTTCCTTTGTAAAAATAAGGAGGCTGCATCATTAATTAACCTAAACTAGTAAAAGCGGAAAACCTGTGGGGTAGCCAGCTCACAAGTTTAGTCGTGATAGGTAAATATTCTGGTCTTCTCTCACTGTAAAACAATGAATTTCTACCAAATAATGCTAATTTGGTTGGAAAGCTATTTTTATTTCATAGAAATCAATAGGGCAGATCCGAATATATGAATATTCCTCTTTTCACACCTAATTAGTGGCCTCTGAGAAAATGAGTTTATAGCTACATACCTTCCTCTCTTTATGAGCTTTTTTTCTAATGGATTACCATTGACTTTTTCAAAAAGACTGAATAGTAACTCAGTGTCCGGTGCTGATGTGACCACTCTCTTTGGTGGCCTGGGATTTTCTTGTCTCTCATCAGAAGGGCTGACTGGCCTCTCGATCAATTCCTTGTCGGGGTTGTGATCTTCCGGAAAAAGTGGGGGCAGGCAGGAATACGTATTTTGAGCCATGGAACTTGACTTGATCGAATTGGGCTGAAGCCAAAATGATTGTGGTAGCGACCGTTGTTTCATTGGTAATGGTTCTGGTTGGTTGGAAAAAATATTGTGATCTTATAACGAGATTTTCAAACACGTTTGAAATGCAGTGAAACTTGAAGTGCTCTATCTATTAGCTATATTAGTCACAAACGGCCATTGTTCAATGCAGCAACGTTGAATTGGCATCTATAAGATAAAGCAAAATTTCCAACAGGAAAAATTTGCGTAACACTTTACTGCACCATTGATACGCTAAAAGTAAAAAAAGGAAAACAACCGAAATATTTCACTTTTATTGAGCGCCATTTGCAATCGGGTTTCCAAGGAGCGCGATCATCCGGCGGATAAAGTTGACATCTCCCATATCAACAATAAAATTGGAAAAGACATACATTTTTTTTAAAACGGTATTTTCTCGTATTTAAAACAAGGCCATAAGGTCCCGCATTTCGACCGAAGAGTTAAAATTTAATAATGGAAAAGCTACAACGCACAGGCTTACGAGGGACTACAAGCAAAATAAAGGTTATACACCACAGCAGCCTTTCCTTGCGTGTACAAATAGACTGCGCTTCTCGTGAAATGATAGCAAACAAGAAAAACCACAAGAAAAGGCTTCCAAAGGCTGATTTCCATTCAGTGAAAATTGTCGCGCAATCGATTTTTTGCGATCAATTTCTTTTGAATTGTGCGAATGTGAAAATGTTACGGCCGAGAGCTTACAACTGAAATGAAAGTGATCTCAAAAAGTCGATCGCGCGACAATTTGCACTGAATGAAAATCGGCCATAATAAAGAAAAGGTGTGGAAGTTCGAACATTGCGTAGACGATTGTTCAACTAAAGTTTGATAGCAAAACATGAATAAGAAACTGCATTCGGACTCATTATAGAAGACCTGCTGTAACGACGTGAGAAATGTACAATGAAAGATATGCCTGTCGTGATAGTTGTAGTTCCCAAATGCATCTTACCGTGCGATAATTTAGTCATATACTAGAAGTTACTATCGTGCTGCTCCCCCCATTTTCACTAAAAGGGTGAGTGCTCGGAAGAAACGAAGTCACGCGCGCGGATAGCCGACGGTAAGCTTGAGCGAGCATAAGTACATCCGCTTCCGGTGCTCGGCTTGCATTGATTATAGAGACAGCCTCGCAAATTTAACATTAAATTTATTGCTATTTTCATTGAAAACCATTTCTATTAGATAAATACTGTATCTTCATTTGTCATTTAGGGGCTTTGTGAAGAGTAAAATTGTCGTTCACGGATAAATCGAACAAAATTTAGTTCTGTATATGAACTGAGTCAATAATGTTTACAAGATTATATACAACTGACTGTATCACTAATGGGGCACAGGCCGTGCAGTTTTTTAGTATTTTCTTACTTGTGTATGACTAAATTGCACTAGATGAATCATTGTTTCTAGGACAATAAAGGTCAATTTTGAGAGCTTTTACTTATTTGTAATAACACATTAAATGTACTTTTGTCCACCGTGCGGTCAATGAAATATTCGTGCCGTCAATAACATAAAAGCATATTGCTTTCTCTTCGAGTTGATCGACTAAAATCAGAAACCGTTAATGAAGCCATTTTACTGCTAGTAGTATTAAAATGTATTTTAGTCTACCATGAGTGATTCGGTCAATGAAATGCTCTTGCCGTTAAAAGCGCTGATAATAACATGAAAGCACATCACTTTTCGAACCGAGTGAATCGCCTTAATGCAAATCAGCAACCGTTGATAAAGCCATATTACTGCTATTATTATAAAATGTACTTTTGTCCACTATGTGTGATGCGGTGAATGATATATTCGTTCCATTAAAACAGCCGATAATAACATGAAAGCACTTTGCTTTTCTATCCGAGTGGATCGCCTTCATGTGCAAATCAGCAGCCGTTAATAAAGGCATACCACCACTAGTATCAGATAATCTTCGCAAATTTTCTTCCCGTTTGTTCGTTAAATCAAAGTTACAAAAAGTTAAGTTTTAAAATGATCGTTTATGTTTATCAACCGTATTGATTCAATACGAATGGAAGAACACATAGGTACTGCGTGCGCATTGCAAAATCTTTCTTCCAGCATACGCTCCCTCTCATTCCGTAAAATACCCCCCTGAAAAGTCCACTGACAGACAGACAGAAGCAAATCGAGATTTCACCAGCATATAAGTCGGGCGAAGAACTGGGCCGAGTCATTTCACGATTAATGTGATAACATTTCGATGTTCACTGCCTGTCATTACTTGATATAACAATAATTCCTCAGTGAACGCCGAGTGGGCGTATTCTTTAATAAGAATATTATAAAGGCCTCGCCCAAATACAAAGTTTTTGCCAGGAAATCATTGATTTGTGAATGCTTTTCATAAAGCCCACGCAAATTTCTCACAACTAAACACAATCGTATATCTATTGCATATCACGAGAAACAAACGCTTGATCTCATGACGATGAGAATAATCGATAATTTATAGAATGATTGGATTATAGAGTAGTCTTCCGATTGAGTTAAAGCAATGGTAATAGGTTCGAGAAGAAATTTTAAAACTTCGGATATTCTGTATTACAACAAAGTGTGTAAAATTTTCTCCCCCGAAGATATAGGCTATTTGTCACTATTTTTGCACCTGCTCCATCAGAAAATATGTCTGCGCGAATTCCCTAACTATATCAATTTTCCTTGTGCCTGGACATAGCCAACGCAAATCGCGTTGGGCAATAACGATGTTTGGGAAAAAGATCTGCATTGTGTTAGAGAGATTTAGGGCAATTCTGAAATATTCCTAGAAAATAACAGCGTTTGAATAGAAATGATTGGCGGCTGAAAGTGCGTTGGAGAATTCTGGATGAAAAATTTTGACCACATGCAAACGATAAATCTTGTTCATTTGTCCACGTATTACAGGAGTATTAAGATATGCAATAGTTTAATGAAACATGCAATGTCAGAATTCGAACGATTGTGACGAGGTGCGCATTTTTAATTTTAAACAAAAACGTACATTGAGAAATCTTCAGTCAAATGAAATGTATGTTTTGTGGAAACACTGGCGAGTTAGAGCAGAGGATCGTCTTAAGTTATCGACGAAGCAAAATGCACCTAGCTATCACAAACATTAAATTTTGCGAAGTATGTTTCCGTAATGATTTTTTAACCAGATTACGTACAAAAAAAGTTTGAATAACAAAAACGACATTTGAATGCAGCCTACGTTATAGACAGAATAGGCTGTCATGACTCATGTCTTCTAATGAAAGGATGCTTTATAAAACCATACAATTTCCATCGTCTATACTTGTCGTGGAAGACATCAATTCGAATTTTCGTTATAACTCTGGAATCGTTTGTACATAAAAAGCAATTTTCAACAAATGCGAGTGGAATCGCTGTGTAAACACAAAATTTGCTCTTCATTACAATGTTATTTGACGATCCAATATCCTAAAATATGCATTCGATTTCACAAGTGAAGTACAAAGAAAGATTAATGACCCATTAAAATTTAAATATCACTAGAACAGGTATTTAAATTGAACGTAGCCATTAGAATTCGCTCGTTATGTTCAAATATCTTCGTATTTGTTGATAATACCTAGTTATCGTTACTTTCTCAACTCAACTATCATCAACCATTTTCTCACATCATACAAAATAGTGGTAGAACGGAGTCGCGAGAATTGTTATTACATTCACAAATTACGTCATAGCAATTGTGACATTTTATGACGCGTACTCAATGATCCCCCATCAGAGAAATGCTTAGAGCAAAATTACTCGAGAACTCCATGCGAACTTTCCTCCCTCTAAAATATTTACCAACTATTTGCTGTGCAGCCATATCCTATATAATCAAGGCGAATTATTTTGCAATACTCAATCTCAACGAACGAATTAAATATACGTCGTCAATGGATAATAGTCGCTCGCTACGTTAGGCATGATTATTATGTATTTCGGCACGTTCGAGTTAGAACTTCTCGTAGAAAGAGCACATTTGTAGCCCAATAAGATCTCGACGGTTGAATATACAACGTTTTATAGGAAAAATGGACCCAAAAAAATGATCATATGTGATATTTTCTACAGTGAAATATATTTAATTGTAGATACTTACCTTTTCTAGCAAACCTGGTTTTCATATCGCTGCTTGACGTTGACATCTTATCATCAATACGCTTCCTCGACGATAGTCGAGCCCCTTTCGCTGAAAGGTAACACCTTCGTTTTCGAGTCAGTCTCGACAAGTCCTTCAAGCCAGCCGAACTCTTGTCTTGTACGGACCCAGGCGAGTGCGGTTTCCCTTCTTTGGGAGATTCAGGTTGCCTCCAGTGATCAAAATCCTTGTCAGGAAAAACTTCTCTGAATTTCAAGTCGTCATGAATACTTACAACGGCCATATTTTTGATAATTCTTTACATAGTCTTGCAATAATGCTGGATGTTCGCCAAACGTTTCGAACAATTATGCGACAATGAAATTCTTAAATGATTGTTCGGTATGATTTTTGATTTTGGAGTTGGGGTGATATAAACAAAACCCCTACAAGTTTATAAGACTTTAGTGCCGCACTTCCATTACAACTAAAAGGCAACACACACTGTTTACATGGTTTCCACTGCAACGGAGTAGCAAGTGTCGGCTGCGTTTTAATTGGTTGGAATACGTCATCATGAATCTGATTGGCCGCTCACTGTTGCTTGATTATGAGATTTCGTTTACAATTTTCACACGAGTTAGAAAATATTTACTTCATGTACTCATTAATTTGTGAAAAAATTCAAAAGAACGAACGCCTTGTTTGCCTTGTCATCAGCACACGCTGTATCACCTGTAAAAATAGAACATATCAATTGCAATTAAAAGAAATGAAATTGTGTTATTACTTGTGTTTTTCCATTTAAATTTGCATTTTCAATTTAATAGATCGTGTTGATATCCTAAGGTATATCGACTTTAGTTCAGTTGATGCGGAGCAGAAATTTGACCTTTCTCCTTAGCGAAGCAAAAAATACGTCACTGGAGTTGAGTCTGCATTCAGTATTATTGGTAACACAAGGCCTGCTTCGAGACGGACAAATTATTTTTTAAGCTATAGTTAACAAGATTCATCCTGATTAGCCGGAAAATTAGGAAATTTGGGCAAAAGTGTATTTTATTGCGATTGCCGCCACGTCATGATCATATCTCTTGAAAACATCTACTATTCGAGGCCATCGTTCACACAGTCGTTTTTTAAGATCGAGTGTCCGACAGCAGACCGATCCTTGTGACGACTGTTTAACGAGCGTACGTCATAAATGTAACAAGTTTTATTAAAGGTTTGTGGAAGACGGCGAACTAAATGTCAATTGTCAAAAATGTGAATTTATTTTGGAACATTATTTATATTTAGTCATGTACTTGGAGCACTACTTAGACAGTAAGTATTTTGAATTTCATATCGAAAGTCATATGTCGTTATTTTTTTCATCATTGAATAAGATAGCTTTGTAGGTTCCCGCCATTTCATTTGTTTTGAATTGTGAAACTTGGATTAAATCCCATTGTTTTGGCGTCGGTAACTTTGCTTTTTCTTAACTCTGCGTATAAGAAGAACGAAAAATCTGACCTGTGTGAATATAGTTGGAAATATAGAGCAGCTCATAGGGATATCTTATGCCGCAGCGGTTCATTTGTAGGGCTTTGTCTTGACATTTGGCGGCTTGGAAAATTGTAAAGCAAATGGTCTAGGTTGTGTCCAGGTGTTGCTCGTAAAATGTCCTCGGGTCGTTGATAATTATATAAAAACTTGCCAAGATTCTGCCAGTGAGGCACCTTTCAGAGTTAAATAAAATTGTGTAAACTTTTCCAAGTACGTATCAAGGATCAGTGGATCACTGCTAGGATATTGAAACCATGCCTTTGTTTACATTGCCTGGGGAGTACTAACATGCCACAAATAAATCAGATAGCAATAAGCACATCCTTTCTTTTCAACATTGCGAAGTAATATTCTTCAGAGTTAATTGATATCAAGGATAAATTTTTGAAAATCTAGATTTTATTTTCAAATGATATGTATATACAAACTTTGTTTTGCAACAAGTTTTTCATAAGATTTGCAAAAAGTTGAAAGTTTTTTATATTGAGATTTTGTTATCGTTACATTGTTGGGCCATTTGGTGGAAATCAGGTCTTTTATTAGAAGCCGGCACCCAGCAATTTGTACTTCCAATGTCACTGCTGGCTACTTTGTATGTTATATTAAAATTTTTAGTTTTAATAAAAGTTTAGTTTCATTACAAAGTTTTAAATTAGTGTTCTTCTTCTATTAAAATGTCTTGCTGCAAGCTCTGATCCATAACTTGGTTCTTTTAATAATGAAACCACTGAGACTTGCCACCAACTCAAATGTCTTCATCTAGTGGAAGGAGTAAATTGGATAACTAGTTGATTATCTTGCCCTCTGTGTGTAAAATATTGAAAATATTTTTCAGAAAGCTTTTTTGTAAATTAAAGCATGTCATTTCTTTGCAATGTCTTACTACATTGATTTTGACCTATTTTTGGTAACTGTCTCCCGAGAAGCAGCTTCTTCACTATGAATATCCATTTGCTTTGCTTACTGTATCATTTTCTCACTCAGTCAATTTTTTCATTTATTTTCACATTATAACAAGGTGCGTTATTTTATTGTTTAAGGTATTGAAAATCTTCCTTATGAACTTCAAAGAAACTTCACACTCATGCGGGATCTTGACCAGAGAACCCAAGGTAATAATGTTTGTATTGGTACTAGATGTGATGTTTGGCAAGAAATATGTTTTCATATTGTTCTTGCTTTGAAACATTTATTGTACGACATACATTTCTGTATCCATGTGTAAGATTTGGAATGCAGTCAGGATAAGTGTGCTTGCCTCCTAGCCTTGGCTAGAGGGTGTACAGATGGGGTGTGCATGCTTCCTAGCCTTTGCTACATGGGGTACAGTTGGGATGTGTATGTCTCCTACCCTTGGGTACAGGTGGCATGTGCATGCCTACTAGCCTTAGCTAAAGGGGGGCAGGTCGGGTGCTGATTTCCTTACAAAATTGTAATATACCAAGAAATAGAAGTAGAAGCAGAAGCAATTAACTTCCAAAAAATATTTTCCAATCAAGTTAATGAGTTGCAGAATTTAACAAAATATGTTTGAAATGGTAAGACAAAACACCCACAAAGAAGTGGCAAAATAGTCATCCTGGTACCATTTCTTAATTTTTTTTTCACTATCGAATCTTTGCCTTTTACCTTATGATCTAAAAATCACAAGATTGATGAGGCATTTGGAAAAAATGATGAAATTTTTTAGCATGAACATGTTTTGATTTAACATTAAGTCATCTTTGTTATGAAGAAGTAGAATGTGTTAGGTATATTAAGTGTAAGGATATACCCATAAGCCCTTCACATATGCAAACGCAAACCTGATTTAGACAAATATATGCAACATTTCATGACTATCATACTCATACACATGCCATGTAAATATGTTGCCTAACACATTTTCACAATTCATCCTTTTACTAGTTAGTAATTCATACACATCATATATCCTTACAATGTGTATAACAATGTGCTCCGGCTATCACCATAGTGCAATGGTGACTCCTGCACTTAGGACACTTGATGTACGGTTCATAATGAAAATATATCATATATCCTTATTTTATATATCTAACACTGTAATATTCTTCTTCATTAAAACTAAAGAAGACTTATAAAAGGCCGAAACAAGTTTATGTTAAAAAACTTTGTCATTTTTAATTTACTTTACTTTTTCGTTTTGAATTGTTTCACAAAAATTTGTGACAAGGTTGAATGAGATGTTCTTTATTAGACTATATATGTAGATAAGGTAAAAACATTGTTGGAGTGAGAAAATGAAGAAAAAAAAGATTTATGGTTATTGCAGAACACTTGTTTTAACCAATTTACTCAGTGTATGGCTGATAATAATTTAGCATTTCTTTAAAATAAGCGCAAAAATGTGTCCGAGACTTTTTGAGACTACCGTTTATGATGTGCGCTAACGACATCACCTCATAATAATATCATCAAACATACAAATAGAAATTTACATAGGTGTTGATGAATGAGCCAAGCATTTTAATCAGAACACTACATGAAAGCGGAATCGAAGGCCTCTATCCAAGCTCACCCAGCACATAATTACGAAAGCAAATATTGTTTTCTCTAGAAAAGTTGACGTTCAATACTTCAAATAAAGTTACAATAAACATCGAAAAAAAATCGATGAATGATTGTTTAGGAAGACTTGATATGTGACTGTCCGTTATTTTACTCCTGTTTAGCAGAGTGGATAGAGTTTATGAACTTGCAGCCAATCATGATTCACAACATGTTGTATCACGGAACAATCTACAGTTTTTTTATCATTTATAATTACAACCCAGTGTTTATTTGAAGGTTTTAATAATTTCGAGAAGTAAGCAAAGAAACAGTTCTGTAAATTGGTTGTTAGAACTACGTATTTTGCAAGAGGGCAGACATGTGGTTTGGTTTGTGCCCCCACATTATTTTTCAAATAATCACATACGTATCAAGTTTTTTTTTTGTTTGACTTGAGTTGTTTAATTAAATTATTCTTTGAGCCCAATGTTTTAGCCTCTATGTTCAAATCTTAAAATTATCAATTAAATCATTTTGCCCCCCCCCCTGGTGTCCGTCACATGTTCCACAAAGTACAAAGTGTCGGACTACTTACTATAATGGTTTCCCGATGATTAAAGATTATGTACGCTGATATAACAACACACGTAGGCTCTGTTAAAGTTCGCTTATATTAGGCAATCAATAAAATCATGTTAGATCGTGCATAATATTATGTGCAATTTGGCTTCACACTAGATTATTGAGGATCATTGAGCATCTGATAAATCCTGTAAGATCATAGTCTGCATCATTTTCGGATTTCTTGATTTCTCGCACTAAAATACATACGACACTTTAATTGAGATTATTAATTATCTATAGAGATTGATCATTGAAATGAGTTTTATGTAAATTGCAACATTGATGAATGACATTAATTAAATAACATCTTGATATTTATCATTTGTAGATATCCTCAAGGAGATTGATGACATGGCTGATAATTACACAGAATGCGCGAGGAATCTCTCTCCAAGTGAAAAGACAGAGCAGCTGACGAAGATCGAGGAATCTTTTGCAAAGGCAAAAGAGTTATCAGAAGACAAAGTCCAGCTTGCCATGCAGACATACGAAATGGTGAGTTGAATTACTCGTTATTTAGTTTGGAAAGTTGGTCGGTGTATTTATCTCGGGGAGGGGAGTGTACGTAGTGCTTGGCTACGTAGTGAAAAACTTTACTGCAATTTTTCTATATTTCAAATACCTCCACTCCTTTATTGGTCGAATCCCTTCTCTTTTGCGTGAGCTTTCTTACATTCTAATATTCTGAGTTCTTTTTTCCTTGAAATTTTGTAGGTTGACAAACATATTCGTAAGTTGGACTTCGATCTTGCACGATTTGAAGCAGACTTGAAAGAGCAGCATGAACAAGAACTCGCCGCTTCTGATGAAGGTAAGCGACATGCAACTCTTGATTCACGAAATTCACAACATCTCAAAGTGGTTCCGTCTCTAATTGCATGATTGAATAATTTTAGAAAATAAGGATTCCAAGTCGAGGAAGAAAAAGCGAAAGAAATCGCGCGGCAAGTCGACTGGCGCTGAAAGTGCACGAAAGAAGAAACGGTAGCTATGTTATGGCAACCATAATTAAAATCAGTTTATCATTTTTGCTTTTAACATTCTAAAATAGCGAACTGATGTTTAGAGACAAGAAAGACTACTTCTGCTTGGCAACAACGTTTCGTGAGCATACAAATAACCTGGTTTGCATGCTAAGGTGGCATTTAGAGAGAGTTTTACACTTGGTTTTTTCTGGAAAAAAACACCGGACAAATATATTGTTGCTTTCGAGAGTTGCTCGAGAAAAGTTAACTGCGTTTCTTTTAAGGAATGCACTCCTTAATTAAACGAAAGATATTTACGTGTATTTTTCAGATGTTATCTTTCCTTACCATTTTGCGCCTAAGCTATACCTAAGACTACGTTCACACGGCGATACCGCTACTAAACTCTGCTGTTAGAGTTTCATACAGTTTTGTACTGTTCACCATGCTAGTGATGGTGTGAACAGTATTTGAGTTTTGCTCCGTTTTGGCGTTGTGTTCATACCACCCTGGATTGACGCTGGCTTTAATTTATTTGAGTTATATTTATTTGAAGTGTATCTATTTTTTCTCACCACATCTATCGTCGTGACGACTGCGTTCCAGTATTTCATCCTGGCATTTTTATCAGAGAAAAAAGTTTCGCTGAATCGTAATGAACTTCTTACGGTTTGGTGTTCACACGTAATTAAAACGGTATAGCTTTATACCGTTTTTAAAGTATTACGGTTAGCGTTACGGGTTCATATTTTTTCATACGGGCGTCGTGTGAACATTACCCCATGCTAACCGTAAGAGTTCAGGATCGTTTTCAAACTCTACCGGTATCGTGTGAACGGGGTCTAAAATCCCACCTACGCCATTCTCTTGCATTAGAATATCATTAAGTATACACATCCATGACGATGTAGAACGGCAAAAGCTTAAGTTTTAGTAGTTTTTAACCTCAATTTAGTCTAATTATTTTAACCGCTAATAGTTTGGGCATAATTAATAATTGATTTTTTGCATTTCAGAAGTGATGAACCTGTCATTCCACCACTAGCTGCAGTCACGGCATTTTTACCCAGTCCTGATGTACAAGTTTTGGATATGCCTGTTGATCCAAATGAACCCACCTACTGTCTTTGTCACCAGGTATGTACTCCCGGTAATTCTTGCAATGCAGGGCGTGTAAAAAATGAGAAGTTGGGAAAACGTCAACAAAGTCATCAGTGCGCAAGATTTGCCAAAACTCTTGGTGGAAATGGTGTGGCAGTAAAATTGTTGTAAATAATAAGCATTTTTAAGATGAAAAGAGTTGCCGAGAAGTACTTTTGAAATAGCTTTTACTCCTAAATGAAACCGCTAAAAAGCTATTGGAACACAGGAATTTTGTCTTTCGCTTACGTAAACGCTTAGCCTTTCAAATTGCAGGTTATTTTGAATTTTTGATTTTTAAATATCATTTTCATCATTTATGCATGAACGCGAGCTTTATTTGGTCCAAGCATGAATAATAAATGTCTTTTAAAAAATTTTATTAAAAAATGAAAAGCGAAAAATAATCTCTCATTTGGGTGTCTAGAGTTCGTTCGTGTACCCTTTGGTCAAAATTTCCACAACTTTGTTCGCTATAATGTGCCATATTATAACCCTACGTGTTCCAATTGCTTTTAGCTTTGCAATTTTGGTGCGCAAGGTATTTTCAAACGTGCTTTTCTCGGTAGCACAATTTTCACTTTAAAAAGGGTTACTATTTACGACAAATTTACTATCAGATTAACCATTAAAAGTCCAACTACCCAACCAAACCTTTTTATACACCCTGTATGTAGCTCAGTGAGAATTAAATGTAGCTACGTAGGTTTTGGGTGAACACGAGGTTTTTCGTGAGGGTCAGAAAATTTCGATCAGATGTCCACATTAAACATGCGTAGACACTTTTTACCTTCATAACTGCAATAGGTTTTTGCCTCGTGTAGTAATCTCCTCACGTTTGCAAATACTTTACATAAAACGACTTTTCTTACAAAAAGCTTGTTCGTGCTTATCTATATTATAATAACAGCTATTGCGATTGTTTATGCACAGTTTCTTCCGCAGTGTGTTTGTGTTTCTCATATAAATGTGCATTATCTGTTAATTTATATAGTAGTGTTATCTACTATATAGTTTATCTTAATGTAAGGTTTATCGGAAACAGGAATCCATTCGTTTATTTCAGGTAGTCGAATTGCAAAATGAAATAATTTTCAAATTAAGTAAAAAACCTCAATATCTCTTCAACGCTTAACATCGTTTTCTGAACCTAGTGCATGGGCTGGTTTTTCTGTTTTATACTATCTGCACAGGAAGGTAATCAGTGGCGGATACGTGGGGGTGGCGGAGATAGTTTCCTCAATTTTGCAATGTCTTGTTCACCTGTTTAATAGATCAAAGAATTGTAAAGCACGCATACGGGTTTAGCGATTTGTACAATTTGCATTTAGCTTTCACATAAATATTGCACGTGGGGTATTCGCATTTATACTTGCACTGAACAGTCAGTCCATTGCTTTGTGCTTTTCTTTTCGCAGGTTTCTTATGGAGAGATGATTGGCTGCGATAATTTGGAGGTATAGTTAAGAAATAACGATAAGTTGAGATGAATTATTAAGGTGCAAATCTGACATTTTAGTATTCTGTGTAAAGGCCCGTTCACACGATCTGATTTGTCGGATCCGATTTTTTTTGGATCCTACAAAACGAATCGTTGGAATACATATAGAGTGAGCTTCCGATAGTCGGATCCGTCAATTTAAAAAATCGCATGGAATAGAACTTGCTCTATTTTTATCCGACAAGATCAAAGGAAGGTGACTCGTCAAGTTGCATAGATTTGAATGACTTTGAAATAAGAACAAAAATGCGAAAATATATCAATAAATGTACTGGATAGCACAAATGGCTTCTCACACGACTTTAAAAACGAACATAAATATCAACAAAATTATCGGTCCGTCTGAACAAGTAACGAAAATTCGGAACCGAAACAACTGGATTGTGTGAACGGGCCTTAATGTAGATTAACGAATTAGCGCAAAAGTTCAGATTTTCTTGTCCATGTTTTAGGGGCTGATTACATGAGCCCGGGTAGCCGAGATTCAAACTAGTATTAAATGATTTTGGCAAATGGAAACGATTCAATACTCGTCATTCTGATTTAATAACTACGCAAAACATTTAAAATTACAATAACCAATTTGGCCAAATTTGTGAATTTCAACAGGAATGACTTGTGGCGCTTAACAAACAATTGTAATCTTTAGGCTTAAAGTTTTGTCTCCTTTCAGTGCCTCGAAATCGTTTCACGCCTCATTGAATCTCAGTTAGCCGGGATCATGTAAACAGCCTTTTAATCATAACTGGTTTTTATTTTAAGTAAACAATTTGATTGACTAATATTTATGAGCTTGAAAAGAAACACCTGAACTTTTAGAGAACTCGTAACATGTGACGAAAAGTTATATGAAATTTTGTGTCAAAGTGGAAATAACTTTATCTTTCAAAGCATAATCATCACGTCTATTGATTATCATGTTTTCAACAAAAGAAGACAAAACATCAGATGTTTTTTTTAGTGTCCAATCGAATGGTTTCACTTTCCTTGTGTTGGTCTGACGACGAAACCAAAAGGCAAATGGTAAGTTTTTCTATGTTCAACTTTTTCGTTATTTTTAGTAATTTAAATGAATTCCAGTTTGGAAAAGCTTACTCAGCCAGCAAATATTGCGTATTCGTATTTACTACCTGTCAAAACTGATACGTAGTTTTGGCGGTAGTTCCGTATGAGAGATTTCTAACAACTAAAGTATTTCTTTTTATGCAAATCTGACGAAGGTTAAGTTATATCTCTTCGCCTCCAAATCTACTTTTGTTTTTGTTGATGAAAGAGAAAACGTTCGTGATTCTTGTTTTCCGGGGTTTTTTTCTTTTGTGTTTTTGACCACGTTATTTTAATTTTCCGTTTTCTTCATTTAAATGGTTTCCTTTAACTTTTGAAAGGTATTGTCCAAAGTGCAATATTGAAAAGAAGAAGAAATGAGAGCATTGCTTTAAAGATGAGAAATGTACAACAGCATTGGAAGCTGCAAGTATTGTGCATTTGCATGGCAACGTTGTAATATTTTGGTGACGTTTACGTCTGGACCGCAATTCACCTGAGAATAACCGACAATGTCGATGATCAAATCGTTATTGGCTACATTATTTCGGTTTTTTTAAAGAACGAGTGTAAATGTATATAAGTAACAGTTACATTGTGTATGTAACGGTCTTGTAAATTCTCTATGCCATCCGTCCGGCATACTTGACCGAGAAGTAGCCAGGTCTTACTTAGGTATTTGGAAACTAGTTGAAACTAGCTCTCTGCAGTTTTTTTTGCAAAAATTTGTAAAGCATATGATTGCAATCAGTGGGTTCGATTAAAAAGTGCGTAAGCAATCTTGTATATTTAACGGTTTGTGTTTTTACCGACATCCATTTTTAAAATTCAAATGCTAATTTTAATATAGTGATCTGAGGGCCTGTTTATATGGAACCGAGTTACCCGGCTGAGCTAGTTACTCGCCAAGCCGGGTAACTCGGCCTTATATAAAATGAATGCATTTCCCGGTGGATCGTTTATATGATACATCCGAAAAACTCGCCTTGCCGGGAACTCGGTTTGTGTAAGCGAGTTACCCGGCTAGGCGGGATGAATTTCTTCATATAAACGCATTTGCCGGGTAACTCGGCGAGGCGAGAAAATTGGCTCTGTTGGTACGCATGCGTACTAAGCCTTGTACTGCAGTATTATAATACAAAAACATACACATGTCATAATTTTCAATTTCATATTCACCCATTCCATTTTTGCTGCGAAACTGTGAGGCTTTTTAAAATCTCGCGTCTTTACTCGAAGTTAGCATAGCCAAACTTCATTTAAGACAAATGAACGGAAGTACTAGCCGAGTTACCCGGTGCCATACAAACAGATCACTTTGTCAAACCCGGTTGAGCGGTAACTCGCTTAGCCGGGTAACTCGGCTCCATATAAACAGGCCCTAAATATCCACTTTACTTTGTTTTGATCAGGGAAACAATGCACTCTTAACACATACGTAGCATATGAAGCATTGTCTGATATTGAAGTAAACAACTTTAATCCGTCGCAAGCTCGTGTTTAGAGTAATGTAAGATCATTAATATTTTCTTGTTAATTGTATTGATCGTCATCAAACATTGCAAGTTGGCGTTATCTATTTCTAATTCATGTTTTTCCCTACGACACAAGACCACGATAAGTACTAACACTCAGGGCCAATTACATGGGTCGAGTTATATCAACTATTGCTGGGGTGAGACAAATTAACCAATACCGCAAGAAGCGGCGTAACTGAAAGGTAAATTAGTGGGTGGGTGGGTGTGGTGTATATTCGCATATTCAGTTGTGCCGTCCGTCGATCGATTTCTTTTGAAAGTGAATTTAACGTTCTAGTTACGTATATAAACGCTGGTTGAACCTTAATAAATACCAATGAAACAACATTAAGATTACATGCGTGGGAATTGGGAAACAAGTTAACTTGGTCATTACTTCCTTGTCCCGAGTTCTTTCGGTTTAGTGAGGTTGAAAACTGTTGAGATAGCTTGCGTAAATGAGCTTACATTTAAAACCAAGAGGCCCTCAACCTTATAATATTACGTATGTTCTTTCAATTGTCGCAAAACGGAGCTTTTACGTTCTGCTTGTATAAGATGATACGCATATATTCTTTTTAGGCGTTCATATCTACGTTTCTATCAAACTATCTTCAACTTTTTTTCAAAACTAATATTTTTTAGATTTTTGCCGGACCGACTTTTTCATCCTCTATCAATTTCTGAAACGACTTAAATTTTGTGTAAAACCTGGGCGATATCACCCCAGCTCCCCTTGATGTGCGTCTCTGAGTGTAAATATACCCTAAGAAAAGAGTGCTCAATACATGAATGGAGCAAAATATGCCATAAACTATATATTTTTTCGTTTTTGTCTGCCAAGAAACAAGTGAAACAAATGTTTGAAAATGGATGCTATGCCTGAATAAAACGTAGGGTATTAATCTACTTACAAAGCGCAGTGCAGCCAGCTTATTAACGCAATTTGAACAATTTGAATTTACATGTCTATGTCGGTATATCGTTGAGCAAACAGTTGCTATATAAAGTATTCATTTCAAATTACGATCGATTGTAATACACATAGCTTACTGGCGGCTTTGAGAGTTGGTACCGCCAAAACATCAAATACCCAGCGTGGCAAAAGACAAGTTTGTAGATGTAGATCGTCCAGGTTGGTATAGTCCTGAGAAGGACTGTTTTTGTTGTTGTTGAATGACGTTTCGACAACCTTAGCGGTAGTCATCTTCAGAGTCAAAATGTAGTAAGGACAAACAAGGTAAGTCGGGTAGTACTCAATGGTCGTTTCGTGACATTTCATATTTATTCTTCGACATCCTAATGAGCTTATCGATGATTAAAGTAAATATAAAAGCTTTATTAAACATCCTATTTCTGACTTTCGGTCTCGAATAACGCGCGCAAGTTTCTCGCACGTAGCTTGGATAAACAGCGCTGTAGACAATTGTCAAGACCTTTTCGCTGAATTTCACTTAATTTCTTTTGCCATTACGAAGACAGTAATTTTTCGATCAAAATTCTTATATATTCAGACATGACTAAAGCTTTATACATATTCTGTATTTAATATTTTAACACAAATGGTAGATTGTCACCAGAATATCAGTATCTTAGTACATTTTGTAAGTTAGTAATATCCCGGATTGATCAATTTAATTGATCATCAAAATTTTATCGAAAAATTTTAATGAGGTTATGGAGTAACCAAGGATAATAGCAAAAGAGCGGCGCGCGGATATGGGCACGAGACCCCCAGCGCTTAGCACGCAGTATAAGATATATAATAATACGAGTGTAGGAGCTTGTCTTTAGAAAGTACGTTGCAGAATACACAGCATTATTATTTCGTGCTGTTGTTGTAGCTTTTCCACCAAATAATTGGAGTGATAAGGTGCAGACGTGTGGTAAGACACTAAGCCTCGCTCAACCGCGTCTGCACCTAACCATCCAAATATTATTCACGTAAAAATATCTATTTATCCGTTTTCCGTTGCCTGTTGTTTTGCATCAAACAGAAAAGAATTGATGACGATAGAGTAACCATATCTTCATCACATCGTCATGTGATGTTTCAGTTACAACACGTGACGATTATCGTCATGTGATGCTTCGGTTACATCACATGATGATAATCAGATAACAGTTCATTTCCAGAAGACGTGATCCGAGCAACACCTTGTTTCTGAGTGCGTAAAAATGCATACCTTGTACTTATGTTGGTTTTGCCTCAGTTTATTAATTCTCCAATGCTTCTCTTTCCGTACAAACACCATACCTGGCAGCCAAGGATTCTGTTACTCCGATCCGGAGCTAGACAAAAATTACAAGGAAGTGATGTAAGTTTAACACAGAAGTAAAGTTGTCTTCGCTTTGTAATGTATAAGGAACGGTGTCTTGATTTCGACGTTTATTATAAATGCGCAATGGATAGATTGCGCCAAACTTCTTTCGATGTATCAATTACTACTTCACTTTTTCAGAACGCATTTTCACGTAATTTTTGTCGACAATAAACCGTCAATGTAAAAGCCTTTTGTCATATCCATAATCTTGCATAATTATGTATAATACGATATTGAACGTAATCCTCATATAATCATACCCCCCATTCGAACTGTACTAAATATAAAACTTTGATATACGTAGTTTTGAGTGTTGATATGTGACACCTACACATGATAAATTTTTTGAACTCCACGGCGTGTTTACAATTTCGTATTCATAATTAGAGTTTTATGAAACAGTTTGCAGCTGCTGTTCTTTGTAACGATTTTTATCGCGCATTGTCTTTGCGTTACGAAGGGCCTTTTATATGGCATGTAGTAAAACGCGGACTGCACTGGACTAAGAAAAAGCGCACTGTATTGGACTAAGAAAATGCGGACTGGACTGGACTAAGAAAAAGCGCACTGCATTGGAATAAGAAAACGCGGACTGTACTAACTTGGTAAAATGATGACTGGACTCGATAAGTAAAACGCTTGGACCAAAAGTGCGAAACATACAGAAATTGAATAAAATGCCATTTGTCTAGAAAGATAGTCACTTTTATAAACCCTGTTTATCAAATCACTTCTTTTTGTTTCAATTTGCGGTTCTTTCTACTTGCACACAACGTAACAATTTTTAAAGTTTGTTCTTCACTTGATTCATTGACAACGACGATGTTTTCTTTGCATTAAGTAAAAGTCCTCGACCTCACGAATATCTGAAGCTTGAAGATCTTCCAGTTACATGGGATTGGAGAAACGCTAATGGCGTGAATTATGCCAGCGTTACACGAAACCAACACATTCCACAATACTGCGGTTCTTGTTGGGCCATGGGAACGACCAGTGCACTATCTGACCGCATAAATATTCAGAGAAAGGGAAAATGGCCAGTAAATTATCTTTCTGTTCAAAACGTCATTGACTGTGGTAAGAACTTTAATTTGTTTTGCGGCTAAGCTGATTTAACACATCGAAGAAAATGAAGCCAACCCTGTCGAGATTATACAACAGATACACTAAAAACCCGGTTTACTCGAACACAAAGACGGCAAATTGTTTTATTTAATGAATTTTGAGTGGAGAGAGTTCGAGTTATTTGAAGTGTATCTATGGGTTCTTCTCTATATGTAAAGTTGAATTTAAAATTTGTATTCAACTTAAGGTAACGCGGGCTCATGTGAAGGAGGTGCCATGATACCTGTATATGAATACGCCAAGAAAGAGGGTATCCCCGATGAAACGTGCAACAACTATCAAGCTAAAGACCAGGATTGCGATAAGAAACATCAATGTAAAACTTGTACATTTGCTGGACATTGTTTTGCTTTAGCGAACTACACAAGATTTAAAGTCCAGGAATACGGTTTGTGTGATGCTTGCAATTTTTTCGATTCTTAGTCATGATCGTTTTTCACTCATTTGGTTACTAATTGTCATGGGAGCGATTTTGTCAGACCAATACCGTACAGAGAACTGAGTATGAAAATCAACGTTATTTTCTTAGGTCGTGTCAGTGGTCGAAACAAAATGAAAGCGGAAATATACGAACGCGGTCCAATAGCGTGTGGCATAATGGCGACTCAGAAGTTAGACAAGTATAGGGGTGGGCTGTACTCTGAATACAATGTTGATATAGGAATCAATCACATTATTTCTGTTGCCGGGTGGGGCGTGGATACCAATGGTGTGGAATACTGGATAGTACGCAACTCCTGGGGAAGACCTTGGGGTGAGAAAGGATGGTTGAGAATTGTTACTAGCGCATACAAAAAAGGCCAGGGTAAAAAATACAATCTTGGCATCGAGACAATGTGCACCTTCGCCGTTCCAACCACTGCTGAATCATCTCCATGATTTGACACGAATGACGTCACTGCAATTATTCTCATTATAACTGTAATGGAATAAACGCTTTAGTTTTTTTTATCATTTACGTACAACTATTGTTACTTAAAAATTAACTAATTTTGAAAACAACTATAAATTTCAATCGAAAAAACAGTCGTGCGATTTTTTTTCTTAATAAATGTTACTCGGTTCAAGATTGGTTCAAGCGGCTTACTTCTCAAACTTTAACGTTTGAATTGTTTCAAGACCAAAGTTTACTATGATGATCATACTATGTTTGTAGATGTAGATCGTCCAGGTAGGTATAGTCCTGAGAAGGACTGTTTTTGTTGTTGTTGACTGACGTTTCGACAACCTTAGAGGTAGTCATTTTCAGAGTCAAATGAGGAGTAAACGTCAGGTTAGCCGTATTTTTATCTGGTTCTTACGTCAGAACGTACAAATAGTATGCTTACTTTGTGAGTGAAAACTAAATTCCAAAATCCCATTCAACTAAACAAAAGGTAGTAGCCCACCTTTCTTTTTGTACACAAATGTACGCATTTATCATATACTTTTTCCCTTCCCCCCATTTCTTTCCATACGTACTAAATGAACGACCGCTAGTGAAAATACCTAGTTGCCCGTTTTCCGGCATTCCTGTACCCGTATTTATGCATCAAACTAAAAACGGCTTGATGATACATAATCACAATGTGTTATATTATCGTCACACACGTCACATGATGATAATTACGTTAATCAGACAGTAATTCATTTGAAGTTTCGAACCGGCGAACGTTAACTGAGCGACATCTTGTTTATAGAGTGCGTCAAAAATGTTTACCATGTATTTATGCTGGTTTTGCCTCTGTTCTCTAATCCTACAATGCTTTTCTGCTCGTACTACAATAAAAGCAAGCAACAAACATTCGTGTTACTCGAATCCAGAGCTGGACAAAAATTTCAAGGAAGTGATGTAAGTCAAACACAAAATTATAGTTGTCTTTGCTTTGTGATAAAGGGAATGATATCTTGATAATGACGTCTAATATCAACGCGCAATAGAAATAGATTGCAAAAGACTCCTTCAACTCATTCTTTTGGTGTAGGAAGGCGCGCATTTTCACAAACTTTGTACTGTTGTATGCAGCAATCTGCTTCTTAAAAAATCTTGCTTCAAATTTATAATCTTGCATACTTATATAAAATTGAGCGTTGGCAGACCGTCCATTATACACAAACACGCGCGTGTAAAATAATACAAATTTTTATTGCGCATTGTTTGAACATTTGGGTATTGTGAAGAACAACCGCACAAGGTCAAACAAAGTATCTATTACATGGCTAGTGGTAAAACGCAGACTGAACGCAAATGGTAAGACGCACTCGCGAAGAAGATTTTTCTTGTTCAAGTCGGTGAATGTTTGTCGAGCTTGACTTCTATGTATCGTGGCAGGAAATAATCGGATGCATTGCAAATGTTATTTTTTTTGTAAGCTCAGTAAGTCAACTGTTCAACTTATTTCTTTGCTCCTTCACCATTTTATATGAAACATGATAAATTATCATACTATATTATTAACTGACAACGATGATGTTTTCTTTGCATTAAGTAAAAGTCCTCGACCTCACGAATATCTGAAGCTTGAAGATCTTCCAGTTACATGGGATTGGAGAAACGCGAATGGTGTGAATTATGCCAGCGCACACGAAACCAACACATTCCGCAATACTGCGGTTCGTGTTGGGCCATGGGAACGACCAGTGCACTATCTGACCGTATAAATATTCAGAGAAAGGGAAAATGGCCAGTGAATTATCTTTCTGTTCAAAACGTCATTGACTGTGGTAAGGACTTTGATTTGTTTTAGAGAAAAATTCATCTCATCAACTTTTGGTAAGGGCTACAGTAGAATTGCTGCTGAATAATACTCAATAATAGCTCCAGTTGAGAAACGAAAAATTATGCAAGTTTCTGCGGGCTAAACTTGAGCAACCTGGGTCCTACAGCATATGTGATTGCAAATTTCACCTTCAAATTTTAATTCAACTCGCAACAGGTAACGCAGGCTCATGTGAAGGTGGTAACATGATACCTGTATATGA
The DNA here is from genome assembly GCF_021976095.1 of Xenia sp. Carnegie-2017. Lineage (NCBI taxonomy): Eukaryota > Metazoa > Cnidaria > Anthozoa > Malacalcyonacea > Xeniidae > Xenia > Xenia sp. Carnegie-2017. The sequence continues at coordinate 5,606,468 of NW_025813484.1, read as the reverse complement.
ATACGCCAAGAAAGAGGGTATCCCCGATGAAACGTGCAACAACTATCAAGCAAAAGACCAGGATTGCGATAAGGAACATCAATGTAAAACTTGTACATTCGCTGGACATTGTTTTGCTGTTCAAAACTACACAAGATTCAAAGTCAAAGAATATGGTTTGTGTGATGTTTGTAATCTTCTCCATTCTTCTTTTTGCAAAGTTATTCAAAACCGTCTTCTTTTCCCATGGCTATTAAATGTCCAAGAAGGAATTTCGATTAAGTGGTTCTAGATCAAAAGTTTATACCATACAAAGAACCGAGTGAAGAACTGAGTTTAAATATCAACGTTTTTCGTCCTTAGGCCGTGTCAGTGGTAAAGACAAAATGAAAGCAGAAATATACGAGCGCGGTCCAATAGCTTGTGGCATAATGGCGACTCATAAGATAGACCAATATCACGGCGGGGTTTATTCGGAGTACAGTGACGATATCGAAATCAACCACGCCATTTCTGTTGCCGGGTGGGGCGTGGATACCAATGGTGTCGAATATTGGATAGTGCGCAACTCCTGGGGAAGACCGTGGGGTGAGAAAGGGTGGTTGAGAATTGTTACAAGCGCGTACAAAGAAGGCCAAGGTAACAAATACAATCTTGGCATCGAGACGATGTGCGTCTTTGCCGTTCCGGAGGTCACTGATGAATTATCTGCATGATTTTAACCGAAGTAAATGAGTGTAATTATTCTAATTAAAAACTGTCTTTAAAAAAAACAAAATATAACATTCAATCCGAAGTACAGTCGTGCAATTTTTTGTTTATTGAATGTTACTCAAGTGGCTTACTACTCACACTATAGCATTAAAATCACATAAAGGCCCTGTTTTTAGCATCTACTGACTTTGCAGTATTGCAATGTGATGAATAGGAAAATTAGCACGAGACCTAAACACAAGTCTGTCCTCAAAAAGTCAATATTTCTGACCCGAATATCAGGAAACGCCCCAGTTTACGAAGAAAACCAGACATATCGAGAACGATTGAGAAGTGTACATGAAAATTAATATACACACCGTTACACGAATGTCAGAGAGACATGAATGAGAGCGGCGAAAATGACGTTGGAAGCGCAAATATGCATACTTTCTTTTGGTTGTACGAAGACGAACGCTTGTATTGTAAAAATCCCTAGCACTCACGGTAATTGAGTGGAGCATCAAAATCATTGCAAATTGCTTTTCCAAAGCGGTATTTTCTCTCCACTGATTGCTTAGCCGGATTAGAAACATTTTATCAAAAATCCTGCCATCCAATGGATTAGTGGGAGCGCAATTTCTGTGTCGCTATCAGTGAATGTGAATGTGAGTAAGGATTGTGTGTCAGTGTAAATATATATTCTTTTTTAACATTTTAACACCATGCGTTCAACTTGAAGTGGTAAATTCTTCCCAATCCCTACACTATTATCTTGATGTATCTTGTACTTCGTACATTGGTATATCTCATTATATAAGGAATAGACAGTCAGACCACTTCGTTCTAAAACTCGCTGATTATTGTATGCTTTTAGCCATCTCAGCGTTCTTATTGGTCAGAAACTACAATCGAGCGGCTGTCATAATATGGTAATCACATGCGTATAATAAGATATGCGTGACACAAGAAGTTGTTTCTTTACTTTGTTCCCTGTGCCGTGGTGTTATCCCCGATTGAAATTTGTAAATGAAATCATAGTAATTTCACTTGTATTCACTGTTTGTAAATATAGTTAATACTAGTCCCTGTGTGTTACGCCAAACCAAAAACGGATTGACATCACTCTCTTATGCAATGTTGGCGCGGTTATCACATGATGGTAATTCGTTTCATACATAGTCCACAGTTCATCTCTACTTGTGAGAAACATCTTAAAGTACCTTTGAAAAATAAAATGCATACCTTGTACTTATGTTGGTTTTGCCTCAGTTTATTAATTCTCCAATGCTTCTCTGTCCGTACAAACACAATTCCTGGCCGACGAAGATTCTGTTACTCTGATCCAGAGCTAGACAAAAATTACAAGGAAGTGATGTAAGTTTAACACAGAAGTAAAGTTGTCTTCGCTTTGTAATGTATAAGGAACGGTGTCTTCATTTCACCGTTTATTATACATGAATTTATAATACTTGTAGATAGATCGAGTGGGACTCTTAAGTCTTTTAATAATGATTCTTCCGATGTAATTTATTGCTCTTTCATTTTTGAGCTCAAGGACGATACGCTCTTTCTTAAAGCACGAGTGATCTCATTCGTCACGAGGCGAGGCACTTAGCAAAAGTTACTGTAAGCCTAATAAGTGCTTTCCGGAATTTTTCCATATTCATTTATACTTCAAATTTATAATAATATGTTTTTGGAGAAATTTCCTTTCTTGTATTGTGTTTAATTTTGGTTGTAATGCTTACATGTAGACAATCTTATCTGTGTACCGTGTGATACTAAGTTACAATGTTTCCTATGATAGGTCTTTTTAGTCAATAGGAGCAAAAACGATCGAGCGATTGACTGTGAAAATTCTTGCTTAAAATACAATGTTTGTACCATTGGGAATTGAAAGTGAGCTGTGCGGACTAAAGATTGCGCAATTGCTATGAATCAAACAGTTTATCATGCAAGAAAAGAAGTTAAATCAACCACGAAATTTATATAAATCGTGCGGAAGGTTGAGCTACTTTTACTTCAACATACCTCAGTGCCTATACTGATGCAGGTTTGACAGAATCGAAAGATGTTTCGATATGATTGTCAAATCATCGCGGGCTCATTGGTCGAAGAGGCCATGCATAGTCCTTGCATGATGCAACGCCATGATACAATGGCGAAACAACTCAGTCTGTGGGGATCCGTAACAGCACGAAATTGATGTGCTGGAGCCTGTCTTTAACCCATTAGTGTTCCCTCCCTTGCAGGTCAAAATCCGACTGAAATGCTTACGTTTCTTTCAAAGAATATTTATGGGCTAACTAAGCCTCAATTTCATACAAATCAAGGCAAACAGTGCCGGCTGTAACTCTCATGATAGTCAAAGCAGTAGCATTACAAGGCTGCTCGAGAGTTTCTCAAACATTTAATTCAAGCATATTGTTCATGCGTAAGGTAGCTTCATTGGCAATTTTCATTTTTCATGCATGGCTCTGTTAACCATGTTTCGGAAATCGCAACAGTTAGTGGCGCCGGCTTAGTTTTTATGAGGACGGGGAAGGGATGGGGGGTGAGAAAACGCCAAAAATTGCTCCGGACATGTACGTGATTAAGACATATTTAGTTTTCAGAGAAATGAAGAATTTGTCTTGAAAATATTATTGTGGAGGCAATCTCCCTGCAGGCGCAAATACATTCAGTAGTCACGTGGTCGATCACCTGCCCATGCATGCAGTAATAATAATAATGGACTCCGTCGATTTCGACATATGAGGGTTCCACGAAGTGGAACATCCTGGTTACTTAAATTATAGTGAAGGCAGCTGACCAGACTACAATCACTCGTACCTTTCACGCAACTACAACGCTGATATCAGCGTGACACATTGTGACAAGGCTGCAACATTGCAGATGCAGATACAGTCCATCCGAGGACATAGTTTCCTCTACCAAATTTCCCTCACATGGCTTTGGTCAACCCGGGCTAGGTTTACAGACACATTGCCAGATGTGCCACGAGCCGGGATTGAACCTGCGCCGTCTGGCTTGCAACTCACGCAATTAACCATTCAGCCACCCGCCCCGTCCCAAGCATGCAGTAGTCACGTGGCCGTTCACCTATAGTCAGAAGTTAAATAAATAATCCTGTTGAACATGGCAGATGATACTTTTACCCTGTTTGGTCCAGCACTTGAGCCAGTTGGGTGCATAGCAAGCCGACGTGCATTTCTTAAAATATTTTTACAATGAAAGCACCTTTGGTGAGTGCCTGCTTGCGGTTGTCATGGACACAACTTAACTAGCAAAAGCTGCTTCAGTATGCAATAATATTTTACTCTTTCATCATCTTACAAAATAATATTTTAAAATAACGTTTCGCAATTGAAAGGCGAATCAAAGAAAATTACTATGACGTGAACACAAATCGGTTTTCCAAGATTTTCCGCTTAATAATAACACTATATAAATGTATGCAAGACTTTTAGTGTTTCGTCTGTTAAATTTGTTCATGTATGAAGAAATGAGTTATAATAATACACTAAAATTTATATAATAGAACCGAAGACTTATTTTTTATTAATATACCTAGAGATTTTCAGTCGCAAAAAGCCGTCTATGTCGGTCTCTCTTAATAACTTTCTATCGCTTCAGCAGAAATCACTGCAATGGCTGCAAATAAGCCTCGTTTTCTCGCCTAATTTTGTGAACATTCACCAAAAACAGTACTTGCTGTTGCGCTTTTATTTGCGTTGTTTCACCAGTAATTCTTGAATTTTGGATAATTCAGTGCAGTTGTGAAAATTTCTGTTTAGCTACTTATTTACTTATAGAGTTGCCGCCATGTTTTTTTTTCTATTAAAAAGAAGCTTGTTAGACTTTCCACTGCTTTTCAGTAATAAACACATTTTTGCACAGTAAATACACATTATTACTGTTCAGTTACTGATAAAATGCACTGCAATCAATCCGTCACAGTCGAGAAATATCTTGAAATATATTATATATGGACTAATCTTGGTTGCAGTGTTTAAAAAACTCTCTCAGTTGCGTGTCTATCTTTAAAAAACTCACTCGTTACATGTCTACTACTCTTCCATTGCAGTCCTTAAAAAGCATACTCGCTTTTTTTATTCGTAGGGGCACTCAAAAACATACTATTACCGATACTAATTTTGTAAATAGCAAGGACTAATTTGAAATCTGTTCATCAACTCACTTTCTTTTGATCGGCTATTGAGCGATTCTTTCAACTAGTACATGACGTAGCCTTTTTTAAGTTTGCTCTTCGCATGATTCACTATCAACGACGATGTTTTCTTTGCATTAAGTAAAAGTCCTCGACCTCACGAATATCTGAAGCTTGAAGATCTTCCAGTTACATGGGATTGGAGAAACGCGAATGGTGTGAATTATGCCAGTGTTACACGAAACCAACACATTCCACAATACTGCGGTTCGTGTTGGGCCATGGCAACGACAAGTGCACTATCTGACCGTATTAATATTCAGAGAAAAGGAAAATGGCCATCAAATTATCTTTCTGTTCAAAACGTACTTGACTGTGGTAAGAACTTTGATTTGTTTATTGATCACATTCATCTCATTGAGAAAAATACATTTCATGTTATTGTTTATTTGTTATTTCTGGGGAATTTTTAACACATGTTACTGGGCCGTTATGTTACTGGATATTTGTTGATGCAGCTGAGAAGATTTTGCAAGTTTTGTCTTTCTATAAATGAAACTTATTTTATATTTTAACTTTGTTGGCTGGCTGCAAACCTTGAGAAGACAGTAAAGAGAAGTATGTTTACCATGATTTGTGCAAAAAACTAACCATGTATTCCCACCTTGGCTTGCTGATGGTTGACATTAGTTTTACTGCTAATAAAGAATTAAAACAGCTTGACTTTTAACAGTAGGAAAATTATTTAACAACCAAAACATCCAGCTAACGACGCTTTTACACAAAATTCACAGTCTTGACTCTTGAAAGAAATTACAATTATAATGTCAAGTATTCGCTTTAAAATCTCCACTTCGACATTGTTGACAATGTGTGGCACTGTGGCTATAAAATATACGCCGAAAGTTTGTTGAAAGATGAGCGTTTAAAAGGGGTGGGGGTGGGGGGTGGGGTAATACATTACACCAATTCAAATTTGAATTCTGATCGCAACAGGTAACGCAGGCTCATGTGAAGGTGGTAACATGATACCTGTATATGAATACGCACAACGAAAGGGTATCCCCGATGAAACGTGCAACAGCTATGAAGCAGAAGACCAAGGTTGCAATAAGGAACATCAATGTAAAACTTGTACATACCCGGGACATTGTTTTGCTTTAACAAACTACACAAGATTTAAAGTCAAGGAATACGGTTTGTGTGATGCTTGCAATTTTCTCGATTCTTGTCATAATCGTCTGCCTTTCTTGTGGTTAGTAAACATGAGAACAATTTCGCTACAGTAATTCCAGAATAAAAGAAATACCATGCAGAGAACTGAGTATAAAAATCAACGTTATTTTCTTAGGTCGTGTCAGTGGTAAAGATAAAATGAAAGCAGAAATATACGAACGCGGTCCAATAGCTTGTGGCATTATGGTGACTCCGAAGTTTGACAAGTATAGGGGTGGGCTGTATTCGGAGTACAGTAACGAAATTTTAATAAATCACGCCATTTCTGTTGCCGGGTGGGGCGTGGATACCAATGGTGTCGAGTATTGGATAGTGCGCAACTCCTGGGGAACACCGTGGGGTGAGAAAGGATGGTTGAGAATTGTCACAAGTGCTTACAAAGAAGGCCGAGGTAACAAATTCAATCTTGGCATCGAGACGATGTGCGTTTTGCCGTTCCGGTCGTCAATGAATTATCTTCTACGTGATTTAATCTGAAGGATATCACTGTAATTATTTTAGTTTCTAATTAAAATTGCCATCGATTTTCGAAAATTTTTTTCACCCTCCATAAAACAGGCATTTTGCAAAAGAACATTTTACATCGCAGGGGAGCATGCCAAGATCAATGGCAAGGGTCATCTGTGGGGTATCATCATCTTTCAGCTTTTCAGTACTTTTTCAAAATACTGGCTGTTCCTAACGATGTTGTCTTTGGCAGAGGTGCTAAGTGTGATATCCATTTTCCCTAATCAAATAAACCACCATGTTTTTTCCTCACACTCCAAAGTGCTCCGATAATCAAAATTGCAATTATCGCAAATCCTTTCGACTTCTCATTTTCGCCAATCAAGAGCAACGTCAGCGATAACGTATTTTCTTTTGCCGTTGTCAACCATAACTACATGCGTATTTTAGACTAAGGTTAGCGTTTGAGAAACTCACAAGGCCCCTGACCTAGAAATAGCCTCCCCGCCCATATATCTATAAGGACGCTAGGGGGCAATGACGACTGGATCTGCGTGGATTTAACCACAAACAACAGCCAGACGAGACATCTTCATCACAAGCTTGTGTTCCACACACGTTGTTTTGGTTCATTTTGGTTCACTCATTATGAGTTGGTGAATTTTAGATTATATAGCCACTGGTATTTTCATCATGGCACTATGTCAAGGAGGTTTGCCACTCATGACCACTGACTATTCCCTGATCATCAGGCAAGCTATGCCACGCCAGTCATTAACAAGGTATGGGGATTATTATTGCTGTCATTTTTGCTAATTTAACATTGTATTCCGGCTGTTCTCGTTTCCATCGTTTCCTTCTGCAAGGGGCGACGCCTAATCAATGACCAAAGTCTAACAGCATGTTCTCTCCTCTCTTTACGAGGCATTATTAGGAACAATCCGACGTCAATTCTTATCCCAACTTCTCAATTCACTTTTCATAGTGACATTCCCGAGGGTTCCTATCGCGACAGCCTCTACTTCCACAATTTTAGGTTGCCATAATCTTTCAACGCATTTCTTCAAAAGCTGGTATTTTCCCACTTTTTTCTTTTCCTTTTTCCACTGTTCTAACATCAGCTGCTCTACAATATCCATAATTATCTTCTTTCGCTCTTTCTTATTCAATTCAAATGGCATCTGGTCTCCGTGTGCCTCTAGGCTCTATCACATTTTCTTAGGGAAAATAAATATCCCACAAAAACTTCAACATTTTCATTTTCTCCTACACCATCTGGAACAAGTTCATACCGCTTCAAGTATGCTCATGAAATCCATTTTTCCTACGCCGTTCCCAATGGACATACTTTTTCGCCACATTATCATGTCTTCTTTTTGTTACTTCTGAGCCAATTTCTCACGTAGTCAGCTCGGAGGAGCTAGTGAGGTCTTTTAGTGCAAAGTGCCATATTAGGCCGACACAACTATAGGGCCGAACTAGAACGCTGTAAATGGAGGTTGGGGATTGAATATTCACATATTCAACTCTGCCTTACAGATTTCTTATAAAAGTACTATCGCTTTTATGTGCTGCTAAGCCTCTCACAGCCCTCCCTAAAATTCCTCTTCGACCCGCAAATACTTTTCGACCCGTCAATAAAATATCAATGCAAAAATCAAGTATATCTTTGACGGCTCCCCTCCAATAATAAACATTTTAAACTTTTAAACATAATGAAATAATCTAAGCAGACCTAGTGCAAGTTTAAGACATCTTCTACCGAAGACGATTTAAAAAAAGCACGCACGTCAACCATATTCGCATATATTTTTACTGAATATAAATATATTTATACATACGTTAATATACATTAATATACATTGTTATACGAATTATTAAAGTATACTTGACTTCATGAACAAGAGTTTTTTTAGGTCCTTTTTAGTTTTTTTATGCAAAATATCAAAAATCTACTCTATTGATAAAGTACGTTTAAATTATGTTTTAACTTTATATTAGTAATTCGAGCGAACTCTCCTGGGTGACAAAGATCCAATTCACACGACATAAAGTAAACTGAGTTAAACTCGCGTTCAAAACAACTGAGGTTAATTTTTTTTGCGCCTAAGCACTACTAACCCATGTATTACCTACCTCTCGAGATGGGTAGACTAAACCCAGAATAAACAGTAGTGTATAAACGACAAAATAAACCTAGGTTAATCTTGAACCTGAGTTGAACACAGGTCAGTATATGTCGGGTGAGTGGAAGACAGCAAGGACTACTTGTATTTCTTTGGCGACATGACACTTTGCTTTCGCGCGGCTTTTTCATACCAATCATTCTCCAGCAAGTACCATACGGGTGGCCATCGTCTGGACGCCAAACTTCTTGAAGTCTTCGCCGGGAGTGCGTTGAGAGCGGTCGTGTTAATCTTATCGTAATTAATGATGATGCAATGCTCGCCCCATGCCTTGAGCTGTGTTGCATTGTGCATCTCGGCCACCATAAGGTACTCTAAGAGAGAGGTTGCTGTAAGTCATGAGAGATATGCGTTCATTCTACTTAGAGTATATACAACAACTTATACCAGCCTTAAAATATATGTAACTTTAGAGCGCACACACACAGGCAACTGATTGCGCACAGCGGCGACACTAGCTAAAAAAGTGTGTGTGTGTGGGAGTGGAGTAATATTCAATGAATGGTTTGAAAATGACTATTGATTTTTTGACTGAGGATATTGACTCGGAAGATGACTACCGCTAAGGTTGTCACAATATGTCCAAAACATTCCTTCTCAAGACTCTACGAACCTGGACGATCTACATCTACAAACATGTAATATTCATGTACAAATATCAGAAGCATACCATAGAACATGCACATATATGAATAATACCCTCCCCCCCCCGCAACTAATTATCAGTTTTGTCTTTCTGCCACGAAAAGCTAACCAATGGTAATGTAAATTTTATTGCAATAGAAAATACCCTGATTGTCCTCGCACAAACACACCGTTTGATGGCCTCTCACGTGGGAAGAGCTGGCTAATATGTCATTATTTCATGTCATAAGTGACACTTACCAACGACATTATTTAAGTTGAGTATTTCACTCTGCAGTTCTTTAACAATCAATTTCTCGCACAGCGCAACCAAACGCGGAAGGCAAAAGAAGTTCGCGACGGCGAGTACGGCAACTTTACTTCCTTGATAACTTTGGTTCACTTCATCTGTGTATATGTACTCCAAAACGGCAAGAAAAGCTTTCAAATTCATGTCCGGTAGATTAACCTAAAATGCATCAACTGATTTTATGAAGAATTTCTACACTCGAACGCCAACATGAAGTTGTTGAATAGCACAGCAACATGAAAGTATTGTATAGCACAGCAACATGAAAGTATTGTATAGCACAGCAACATGAAAGTATTGTATAGCACAGCAACATGAAAGTATTGTATAGCACAGCAACATGAAAGTATTGTATAGCACAGAAACATCAAAGTATTGTATAGCACAGCAACATGAAAGTATTGTATAGCACAGCAACATGAAAGTATTGTATAGCACAGCAACATGAAAGTATTGTATAGCACAGCAACATGAAAGTATTGTATAGCACAGCAACATGAAAGTATTGTATAGCACAGAACATGAAAGTATTGTATAGCACAGCAACATGAAAGTATTGTATAGCACAGAACATGAAAGTATTGTACAGCAACATGAAAGTATTGTATAGCACAGAACATGAAAGTATTGTATAGCACAGCAACATGAAAGTATTGTATAGCAGAGCAACATGAAAGTATTGTATAGCACAGCAACATGAAAGTATTGTATAGCACAGCAACATGAAAGTATTGTATAGCACAGAAACATGAAAGTATTGTATAGCACAGAAACATCAAAGTATTGTATAGCACAGCAACATGAAAGTATTGTATAGCACAGAAACATGAAAGTATTGTATAGCACAGCAACATGAAAGTATTGTATAGCACAGCAACATGAAAGTATTGTATAGCACAGCAACATGAAAGTATTGTATAGCACAGCAACATGAAAGTATTGTATAGCACAGCAACATGAAAGTATTGTATAGCACAGAAACATGAAAGTATTATAGCAAAGCAACATGAAAGTATTGTATAGCACAGCAACATGAAAGTATTGTACGCACAGCAACATGAAAGTATTGTATAGCACAGCAACATGAAAGTATTGTATAGCACAGAAACATGAAAGTATTGTATAGCACAGCAACATGAAAGTATTGTATAGCACAGCAACATGAAAGTATTGTATAGCACAGAAACATGAAAGTATTGTATAGCACAGAAACATGAAACTATTGTATAGCACAGAAACAAAAAGTATTGTATAGCACAGCATGAAAGTATTGTATAGCACAGAAACATGAAAGTATTGTATAGCACAGCAACATGAAAGTATTGTATAGCACAGAAACATGAAAATTGTATAACAGCAACATGAAAGTATTGTATAGCACAGAAACATGAAAGTGTATAGCACAGCAACATGAAAGTATTGTATAGCAAAGAAACATGAAAGTATTGTATAGCACAGAAACATGAAAGTATTGTATAGCACAGCAACATGAAAGTATTGTATAGCACAGAACATGAAAGTATTGTATAGCACAATCAAAGTATTGTATAGCACAGCAACATGAAAGTATTTATAGCACAGAAACATGAAAGTATTGTATAGCACAGCAACATGAAAGTGTTGTATAGCACAGCAACATGAAAGTATTGTATAGCACAGCAACATGAAAGTATTGTATAGCACAGAAACATGAAAGTATTGTATAGCACAGCAACATGAAAGTATTGTATAGCACAGAAACATGAAAGTATTGTATAGCAAAGCAACATGAAAGTATTGTATAGCACAGCAACATGAAAGTATTGTATAGCACAGCAACATGAAAGTATTGTATAGCACAGCAACATGAAAGTATTGTATAGCACAGAAACATGAAAGTATTGTATAGCACAGCAACATGAAAGTATTGTATAGCACAGCAACATGAAAGTATTGTATAGCACAGAAACATGAAAGTATTGTATAGCACAGAAACATGAAACTATTGTATAGCACAGAAACATGAAAGTATTGTATAGCACAGAAACATCAAAGTATTGTATAGCACAGAAACATGAAAGTATTGTATAGCACAGCAACATGAAAGTATTGTATAGCACAGAAACATGAAAGTATTGTATAGCACAGCAACATGAAAGTATTGTATAGCACAGAAACATAAAAGTATTGTATAGCACAGCAACATGAAAGTATTGTATAGCAAAGAAACATGAAAGTATTGTATAGCACAGAAACATGAAACTATTGTATAGCACAGCAACATGAAAGTATTGTATAGCAGAGCAACATGAAAGTATTGTATAGCACAGAAACATGAAAGTATTGTATAGCACAGAAACATGAAAGTATTGTATAGCACAGCAACAAAGAGTGTATAGCACAGAAACATGAAAGTATTGTATAGCACAGCAACATGAAAGTATTGTATAGCACAGCAACATGAAAGTATTGTATAGCACAGCAACATGAAAGTATTGTATAGCACAGCAACATGAAAGTATTGTATAGCACAGCAACATGAAAGTATTGTATAGCACAGAACATGAAAGTATTGTATAGCAAAGCAACATGAAAGTATTGTATAGCACAGCAACATGAAAGTATTGTATAGCACAGCAACATGAAAGTATTGTATAGCACAGCAACATGAGAAGTATTGTATAGCACAGAAACATGAAAGTATTGTATAGCACAGCAACATGAAAGTATTGTATAGCACAGCAACATGAAAGTATTGTATAGCACAGAAACATGAAAGTATTGTATAGCACAGAAACATGAAAGTATTGTATAGCACAGCAACATGAAAGTATTGTATAGCACAGCAACATGAAAGTATTGTATAGCACAGAAACATGAAAGTATTGTATAGCACAGCAACATGAAAGTATTGTATAGCACAGAAACATGAAAGTATTGTATAGCACAGCAACATGAAAGTATTGTATAGCACAGCAACATAAAAGTATTGTATAGCACAGCAACATGAAAGTATTGTATAGCACAGCAACATGAAAGTATTGTAATAGCACAGCAACATGAAAGTATTGTATAGCACAGCAACATGAAAGTATTGTATAGCACAGCAACATGAAATTGTTGAAAAGCACAGAAACATGAAATTGTTGAACAACATGCAAATTTGAAGTATTTGCAACGTTCCCATTTTGTTAAGATAATGAGATATTAAAATCTCTCTCTTAGTTAAGTGCACATAAGAGAGGGCAGTGCTGTACACAGATCGATATCTCTGTGTGTGTGTGTGTGTGTGTGTGGGGTAGAGGGAGAGATATACATGTATGCAAGTTATAATACATAAAAAGCAAACAATTTCAAAGGAGCTTAACGTGGCATATCATGAATATTTATAAAATAAAAACAAAACGTGTGAGATCATTGCTCTATGGTTGTGTTTGCATTAGCCTGTGCAAACCTATCTGAGCTCAACCTAATGAAGCTATCAAATTATTCAATCAAAGAGAATTGATGAAGAAATCAATAATGAATACATATTGGAAGAGTTATTAAATGTTTGTCTTAAATTTGTCTGTTTCCCATTGCTGTTATTTCATAAAAGAATAAAAAGATGTTTTTTGTGTTTGCACAGACTTATGCAAACCACAGCGACATTTGTGTGAACTCTCAAGCCAGTGCTTACAATGATGAGTTCTCCCAAAGGTCTTAGTCTCCTCAGTTTTCACAGTAAACATCTTAGGTTTCTTAAATGAATATCTCCCTCCCAAATATTGATCTGCATACAGTACTAAAGGAGGGTGGAGGTACCCCCCTCTTAACTTAATTACCTTCAATACAAGGAAAATCTAATGTTGACATGTTTGATGATGCAAACAAGAAAGGAAGGTTGAAAGAAAGAACATATTTAAAAAGAGAGACTTTACTAGCAATAAAACACTTCATTTCAGCAAGAAATCTCATTTGTATAAACACTTACATTTTGTCGGTTTGCCTCCTTAAAGTGTCCATCTTGAAACATGGCAGCCATCATTGGACATCTCGAAACCACAACTGCTTTATGCGCAGGGATGATTGTCTGTTCTAACTCAAACCAAACATCAGGGGGCACAAGTTGCTTTTGAAACACTAGCTTCCACATGTTCGTAGCAATATTCCTCTTCCAAGATGCAAAAATATTGCAATCCTTATCAAAACAAAGTGATGACTTTGAAGCATATTCTGATGCATTTAAGCATTCTACAAACTCAGTTAGTTCAGAGATAGATGTATTGTCAGGCAATGAACCAGAATAAAGATAACAAAAAAGATTATTGAACGAGTTGATGCTAAGAGTTGAATCTGTTAAGACTAATGTTTGAGCATCTTGTTCTTGTTCATAATCAATACCACATTCCCTGCAAGATAGTTCGTGTATTTCACAACCTGCAGCACAGAGAATTGCTTTGTGTAGTTTAAACTTTTTTTCATGCATTACTATGATCACATCATAGTATAATTGTGTATCAAGAAGAGCTGCAAAATCTTTGTAATAGGAGGACTGTGGCACAACAATCTCAGGCATTTTCGGACATGGAGGCAATTGTGGAACTTGCAACTGTGGCATTAACACCTTTCGCAAATGTTTAGAAAGCAGCCTCTTTGCTCGCTCATTGCATAATGCTGAACGAATGGTGTTTTGAAAAACATCCTGCAGTCCACACATTGTCAAAGAGCTGCATTCATAGTAATGTGCTCCGATTTCTTGAGCAATCTGTCTTCCCATCATCGGAGTGACCGTTTTGCACTCCCGGATTCTTCTTGATAAATTTCCCCTTGTTTGGGCATTTCTTCGACGGGTGAATGGCTAGCTCTGTGATCTGCTTTGGTACCAACCAGAACAATTGGTGTTTTTGGACAATAGTTTTTTATCTCATTATACCAAAAGCGATTCACACTTTCCAAAGACGTGGGCCAATTTACTGCAAAACATAAGGCAACTACATGGGAATGTTGATAAGCGAACTTTCGATTATTGTTATGATCGCCAAATGTATCCCAAAGTCGCAGTGCCACTGGCACACCATCGACTACCATATTGCTTCTTGCTTGAATCTCAACTGACTTGTAGTACCTGTCTATCGCAAATACTGAAGGAACGTGCGACCCATGGATACAATGCACATGTTTTCGTCTTGGTTCTGGTTGTACGCATTGTCCAAGTGCTTGAGCGCATATTAACTTTGTCTTTCCCACGCCACTATCGCCCACCACAACACACTTTATCAACTCCCGACCAGATTCACCATCTGGTAATTCGAGAGCCATGAGGAAAAGGAGTTTAGATAAACAGAAGTTCGATCATCATTCATAAACATTTGCACATTAAACATCCGTCTAAATGAAACATGGACGATGTGAGCGCCAGAAAATCCTGATATTTTGCGACCCAAAGCCTCTCACGTATCAGTAATTAGAAAAATGTCAGAAAATGAGCGAAATCAAATTCAAAATAGCATGACAATAATGACTCATTGCGTTCATAAATGTAAACGGTCCAAGACAAATCGCACAAACACAGTAGAATTGCTTACAAAATTAATCAAAACTTATCAAAACTCAAGACACATGAAGCGAATATGGTCTCTGAAAGAAAAATTTCGAATGCGAAAATTTCACAAGGCATTCTGCATTCAGTGTCGAATCGACGGCGAAAATCGTTTCAGATAAAAAAGAAAAGCTATAAATGACTTACCTCGTACGACGCAGAAAATACAGAACTATACAATATTCTTCGGCTATTTTCTTTCAACAAATTTGCATCATTCATAATTTGCATGTTTACAGTTACAGCCGTAATACCTTACCCATTTAAAGTATGTTTGAAACATATCGGTGGAGGCTCGTACCACCCTCTGAACGAATGTTTACTAGTTATTCTTTCTTTGATTTTCTACCGACTATTGAAAAAACAGAAATTTGTACTCGGGAGTGAGCTGTTGACTCGCAGGATTAAACTGGTGACTGACAAGAAAACAAGAAAATGAACACTTACAAACGCGTTGCGTGATCAGAAATGGAGAAACTTTGACTTGTAAAATACGCAACATAAACAAGCCTTTGCCTTACCTGTCAAACAAGCATTATGTAAATGCTCTTTCCGGCGCAAACGAAAGCTATGTGGACGACGGCTACTTCAGCAGTTTTGGTCATTCGATATCCATGTGAGACAAAAATAAAACATATTCGATATTTTTGGATGGCAAACAGAAGGATTTAAAAATTGTTTTAAACTCGCAAATACCACGGTGAGTGAATGGCAAAAATAATAACCTAATAGTTCTTAATACTTAATAGTTCTTAAAAGAAGTGTTTGAAACCAGTGCACGGAACGCAATTGTTCTAAAAGAACAGTTTTAAAACAGTTTAGCTTAGTAAAACGGTTAGCTTTGCTAAACAGTTAGCTTTAAAATAGTTCTTTTAGAATTATTGGGTAAGTGTTCCGGTTTTAAACAGTTCTTTTATCAACTCCAAGGTGATTTAAAATCGTGGCCAGAGATTTGCCAGGCGGAAAGCGAATTTTCAATATGAACATAATAGCCCAACATAAGACTTTTAAAAAAGCCATCACAATAATAAAATAGACCACAACAAAGTCTCCACGTTATTATTTATAGAAAGCAATTTCACAATATATATTTAATTAGAAAATCGCAAAAAAGTAGCCAATTGGTAGAATGGGTAGACCAGTAGAAACTCCATTTTGAATGGCTTGTGAAAGCATGAATGAGATGTCAAAAAAACAAATTTGATTTCACAGGTCCTTTATGAAAAAGTATGGAAATTTTACAAAATTTACAAAAAATAAGTTAAGTCAGTCTCAGCTAACCTGAAACGTTTCGTAAGACTCTCAGCTTAAGTGACATTTTTCAACTAATGAATCGATTTCATTGACATACACTAAAATGCAAAGTTGTACCATAATACTATCGATAGTATTAATATTGATTTCCCATAAATGCGTTTTATTTATTAAATAAAATCTTTATGGTAATTCTTGTCCGGTACCCTTAATGCTACCCCCTAAACATCCCCACAGTTAAGCCACTGGAAATTACTAGATAGACAGCAAGGTAATCTAGTGCAGTCTTATTCATTTATTACATGCATGTATTGATGGAACTTGTTAAGGTCAGTGGATTTTTAAGGGATGATCTACATCCACAAACATGTAGACAAACACTTAACTTGATCATTATTCTTAAAACGTGGTTACATCCGATTAATTAAAATTACCGAGAACAAAAACGTTCGCCGAATTCGTCCAGCCTTGTTGAGAAACTTCCCGTCTCAAAAACCAACTTAATTTTACGTCATCACGGAATCCGGAAAAACAGTATCTGCATGAAAGAATGCAATTTTGACCAGAATTTCTCAATCAGCTTGCAATTGCTCATTTTCCTTCTCAATGCTAGGGGGCAAGTTCATGAAATTTCATAGCAAGAACCCTGGTCTTTCGTAATAATTTCAAAACTACAATCAGTTTTGACGTAACGACATATTGAAGTTGAATCGTCGATTTTTGAGACACCCCACACACAGGATAATATAAATCGACTAAATTATTAATTGAATTAAAGCACATGTTTGTAAATGTAGATCGTCCAGGTTGTTGTTGTTCACTGACGTTTCGACAACCTTAGCGGTAGTCATCTTCAGAGTCAACAACAACAAACACAGTCCTTCTCAGGACTATACCAACCTGGACGATCTACATTTACAAACATGTAACGATACTCCCGGGTTCAAACCATTTACTTTATTACTGAACTAAAGCACATTGTGACTTTGCCATTCTTGCCTGCGCTTCTTGTACTCGTGCAAATGCTCGGCTTCTTTTTGAATACCGGACTCCCAAATAAGCACGTAGCCGAAGTCACGTGACGAGGTCTCATGCGAGGAAGACCAGCGCGGAACGAAGCCCAGTCCACCAGATAGCACGACCGATATTTGTTTGCCATCTGATTGGAGGATCTCCGATGTGATCAAGCAGCGAACGGCGGTTTTATGACGGCTCATCGACATAAGCAGCGAGGTGGTTTTAGTATCAAAGAGTAGTATATGGCCTCCGCCTGTTCCGACCCATAAAATCGTATTGTGCATTAACATGCTCACGACGCGCATTCCTCGGCCCCAGTCTTCAAAATCGTCGGAAATCGCCAGACTGTCGCAATTGATCACCCCATCGAGTTTATGCGACCTTTTGTTCCACAAACAAATGCGCGAGCTGGCTTTCGTCGAAGTCCACACGCCGTGTTTATCCATCAATATATTCGATACTAGGCCTTTGTGTGGTTCGTTTTCCGGTGATACGCTCCATTGATGTTTCGGAGATATCTCATCGCGTTCAAGTTGCAGCACGATGACGTTGTGGCCAACACCACAGAGCAAGTCTTTGCCATTTCTCGAAAGAGCAAAACACATGAGCGGAACATCACGACAACACATTGATCCGGCAATGTCGAGAATCTTAGTCGCCATTGGAGGTTTATACAAGTCCATCAAATCGTACATGGCCAACTGGCCATTCGCAACACCGACAAACACGCGTTGCAAACTCTCCACATATATCATCGAAACTACGGAATCTGGTAAACGAGTCATTGCGTGAACAAACGTTGCCTTGGTTACATCGTAAACCCACACGTGACCAGTTTGTGTTCCAACAACAATAAGATTTTCTCTGACGACTGAAATACATGTTATTCGACCATCTTGTAGTACTGTACCTTCACAGCCCTACAAAAGAACTGTGAATGTCCACTGACGTCTTTGGCGTACGGGATGGGCGACGGCGGGGGCAGGCGAGGGGGCACCCTCCCAAGAATATTTGAAGATTGAAAAGTTGGGCAAATTTTCAACGTCGTTCGTGCGGTGAAAGAAATTCTCAAAGAGATTATGACGTATCAAGGCAAGAAGTCTGGTGAATTGGAGAAAATATTTACTGCACCCCCCAGAAAAAAAACTCGTGAAAATATTTTCAGTTCGGACCCCCCGGTTTATTGACTGTCGTTTACCTTCTTTGAACTTAAATCAACGCGCGTCAACTGGGACGTGTAAGTACTTTGTGCCTGGTCGTCTATCTTATCTGTCCAATCAGATGCCCCGCTGCCAATCCACACTTCCATATTCGTTCCATTGCCATCATCGAAGTATCGTGTGGCCATGCATTCTACCGCCTGACCCTTACACACGGGTATGTCTTGTTTTAGTGCGATGAACTCCGGGTTGCACAGTCTTTGGTAAATCTACGAAGGCAAATGCAATTACGAGATAAAAAGTCAAGGACGGATTTCATATTTAAGGGGTGGTGCTAAAAATTTTACGGGGGTGAGCTGGTATGGAAGTGACGTAAGACAAAGCAAGGGTCTAAATTTTAGTGGCGGTCTGGTAGTGCAGCATTTGAAGGTTGTGAGGAAAGTTGAAATATAGCCCAGAAAAATTGAGTTTAAATGAACTGCTCATTTTTTTTTGCTAAAAAACGTGGGAGATAAAATTTTACTCAGAGGAGTGAACCCTCTGCCCTGCACCCCCAACAGAAAATTCGTCCTCGGTTCCAGTCAAAAAAGTTGCGTTCTGAAACTTGGTCCTCAAATGGTCCTCGACAGAGCTTCATATAATGCAAGCCATTGGACAGAGCTTCATATAATGCAAGCCATTGGACAGAGCTTCATATAATGCAAGCCATTGGACAGAGCTTCATATAATGCAAGCCATTGGACAGAGCTTCATATGACGCAAGCCACTGTACAAAGCTTCATATAACGCAAGCCCATTGGACAGAGCTTCATATAACGCAAGCCCATTGGACAGAGCTTCATATAACGCAAGCCATTGTAGAAAGCTTCATATAACGCAAGCCCATTGGACAGAGCTTCATATAACGCAAGCCCATTGGACAGAGCTTCATATAACGCAAGCCCATTGGACAGAGCTTCATATAACGCAGGCCATTGTACAAAGCTTCATGTAACACTAGACAATTGGACAGAGCTTCATATAACGCAAGCCATTGTACAAAGCTTCATATAACGCAAGCCCATTGGACAGAGCTTCATATAACGCAAGCCCATTGGACAGAGCTCCGTATACACAACCGAAATCACACGTATACGACTCGGACGAGTATAAGAGAAACAGCCTTAAATTCTGACCTGTTCAGCAGTAGGTCGCTCATCTGGCTCCAACACAAGAATTTCATCCAGTAGATTTTGCATATCGGGCCACGGAGGCGCGCCTACGAACGTCAAAGGTTCGATAGCTCGGCCGGTGATGACGGCCTCGTCGAATTCACTACGAAATTTTAGGTCACTGAACGGCTGTCTGCCCTCCGTGGAGAGCTCGTACAGTAGCATTCCTAACGAGAATATATCTGCTTTCTCATTGTACACGACGTCACCACGTGCTACCTGAATGTTAGAAATAAAAGCACGCCTAAATTTCAGACGACATGACAACCAAGGACGCATATTTGCTTTGAAAAGTGTGTGTGTGGGGGGGGAGGGAGGTGGCCTGGTGATGGACTAGAATCTCAGAGTACACTAGTAGTTTTCCTTATGATTGTTGCAAAAGTTTTTTTGTGAGGGGGGAGGGGACGGGACATGTTCCCTCAGCCCGAAGGAGTTGCACCCTTGATGACAACAAAAACAGGCGGCTTAGTACGACGATTCACCCAATTTCATTCTGAACTTACAGGTAAAGTAGAACACAAATCTGGAAATATTTTCTTTTTAGAAACTTCAGGCAAAACCATTAGCAAAAGAAATAAGATCGCGGCATAATGATTTCACACGATTCCATTATTTACTGGAAATTTTTTTATGCCATCGAAGCTTTACAACGGCAAGAGCTTGAATTATTAAGAAAATTTGCTTATATGTTATACAAACGGGCAGAGTTCCTGTCGTTGTAGAATCTTAATGATATAAAATTCCGAATGGGTGATTTATTCAAAAGCTGGCAAGGATAGTCATAAACGTGCAGCGATTCGTTAAGCAATATGACGTCACTTCCACAATAAATCGGAAATCGCGAAACTTCAGTATCTTGAGAATGCAAAGCGATATGAATAAACTGTTTTGGAAAGTTCACTGCCAATTTACGACTTTTTTTCAAAGACACTAAAATTTCACAAGCCAATTTTCGTTACACTGGCCCTTAAACAGTGAAAACGCCAATACCATTAAATAAATATTAAAATAAAATCTCTTAAATTTCAGACCTCTGGGGCTCGGTAACCAGGCGTTCCTTCGGAGGATATGAATCCACACGGCGTGGCATATCGACTGCTTCCAAAGTCACAGATCTTGGCGTTGATGAGAGAGCCCGCAGCCAAAGAAAAGATCAAGATGTTGTGAGGCTTAAGATCGCGGTAAACAATTTGATGTTGATGAAGATATCTCAATCCATCGCAAACCTACAATAAGAACTCAAAATGGAGGAGGTGGAAAAGTTAACGATCGCACCAGTTTCATTTCCATGTAATGCGCATGCGTCCATTTGTATTCTCGTGTTAATAAACTTGTATTATATGCGTCCATTTGTATTATTGTATTAAAGTTTTTCGTTTCAATACAAAGATGACGGTAGTAATAATAGGTGGGTGTGGTGAGAGCACAACTCAGCATCAGAGGGAGTAGGCAAGAGCACAACCCAGCATCAGAGGGAGTAGGCAAGAGCACAACCTGGCATCCGAGCGGGGGTGGGGTGAGAGCACAATCCGGCATCAAAGGATCAGAGGGGAGAGTGAGAGCACAGCCCGGCATCAGACGGGGGAGTGAGAGCACAACCCGGCATCAGAAGGGGTGGGTGAGACCACAACCCGACATCAGAGGGGTGGGTGAGACCACAACCAGACATCAGAGGGGATGGGTGAGACCACTACTCGACATCAGAGGTATGAGCTTAAGTTGTATTTTTGATATGTATTTAAGTGCTTTTGTATTTCAAAAGTATTAGGCATTTAGTACTTAGTAATTAAGTATTTAACTATTTAGTAATTAAGTGGTTAAGTATCAAACTATTTAGTCTTTAAGTATTTAACTACTGAGTAATTAAGTGATTGCGCATTTTGTATTTTAGTGTTGTTGTAAATAGCTTTTATGTATTTTATCTTTGTGCTGTGAATTTCTATTTTATACACCCCTCGTGGAAGCCAGCTTATGTTGACGATGTTAGCGTGTTTGAATAAAATCTATCGCCGTCATCAATTATACACAGTAAATATCATAAATAAGCCACGGCTTTTACAACTGTAATATGTACATGCATGCCAAACTGTATCAATAAATGTAACATCACCAAATAACATAGCAAGTATTTTACCTAAAACTACCAAAGTACTTTGAATAGTACATCATGGGGTACTTTTATTATTGGGAAGGGCACACCCCCAGGTTCCCACGCCCCTGTAGATACGATTGATTCCTTGGAAACTTGCAAGTAAAACTACAAAATAAGCTCTCCGTATTGGGAAAACACAATTTTTAAAAACATTACACATTCGTCTAATAGAAAATCGAAATATCCCAATCATCAGTGACAGACAGTTATTTCGGAGGGATGAAGGAAAACTTCAAACCTGCATTGCAATCAAATGTTGAATACCACGACTCAGCGGTTTTTTGTTGCGAAACAGGAGATTCAACGAGCCCAGGGAGCAAGCTCAAGTGCGACGATGTAGCGTGACTTGAAACAGAAACCAACCAATTCGATCACACTCGGATGACGTAACTTCGTTAGGAACCTAATTTCCTGTTCGAAATGAAAACGAGGATCGCACTCCATCTGCTTACGAAATATCTAAAGTGGAAAGGTTTTCCAAATCGAGCATGGAAAGACAGAAAGATGATATAGGATGTGTTGGTAGAATCATACTGGTATTCTATTGCAAATGCTTTAATTTGATTGTTTTCATTGGAAAGCGAGTAGCGAGAACACGGAGAACACGCGAGAGCACGCGAAAACATGGCTGCCGACCGCCTTGCGTTTTTCAACATCAACTATGTCAACCACAAGTTCAACAACAAATGCATGAAACAGCGAATGACGGAAAACTATACTGGCAACCTTTTCTTTGTGAATACGAAAAGTTTATTCCAGTTATTACTCTATCTCGATTTCCACGATGAGATAGTTGATTTGAGCTTCACCCAATGATTTCAAACCCAATCTCCTAGATGTCCAACTACCACCTAACCACAGTCAACTTCCGTGTCAAAGTGAGGCAAAGACGCCATCTTGAAAGGTGGCAAAAAGCAAAACTCAAAATGAAAAGTAAAATGAAACAAAGTTTAAAAAACCCATCCTATCAAACATTTGAAGAATCAAACCTAGACTATCAACTTTGCAACTGCACATAAACTCAGGAAAAGCAGATATTAGTCGTAAATATCGTCAGTTTTCCACCTTTCAAGATGGCGGCTTGCCTCACTCGTAACCATACAATTTCGGCGGAGTCAGATATCTAGTAGATTGGGTTCTAGGTCATTGGCTTCACCTTCATCAGTCATCAGCTATCCCCTCTTGGAAATATCGAGCTCGAAATTTAATTGTTAAATAGATGATCGCACCTTTACTGCAACATTCTTATTTCTATACTTCGCACGATACACACTTCCGAAGCCACCCTCGCCGACCCGCGATGCACTCTCTTCTTCGATCCTCAATTCGCTTTCTTCGATTACATATCGTTGATCTATGTGCAACTGCAATAGATCCGGAGCGAGCAATTCCAGCGGTACTTCGCCACCAGATTCGCACTTCATGTAAGGTGTAACACAATCTTCCAATTGGTACTCGTGCTCCTTGCACGGACATAGAGCTGTTCTTTTTATGACTTGTACGTTATACCAATCATTGTCAGATCCACCTAGAAAACGAAAGCAGAAATTATAACAAAAGTGGAGTTGGTTGAACGAGTGTGATTACAAACGGTGTACCACGATGTCAATCTTGACTGAAACTTCGCCCACATCAATGATCTGGTTTGCATTACGTAAGTGTGCAATTGCTCTATACTGCCAAGCGTCAGCCATTTTGTTCCAAAAGCCAGCGAGTATAGAGCATTAAATGGGGAAAGACAAATTTTCTGTTCTGTTTTCTTATTCATGAAGACAGCGATCGCTACCTTTGGAATTCACTTGTTTATAGACGTCATGATTATAGAAAAGCATTTATTTAATGCAGTGGATAAAATTTACACGCTTTTTATGTTTTGGCCACTAGGGAACGCGTAAATTTCTATTCTTCATCACAGGCAACGCAATATAAAATCATCGTAAAATCATCATTATAATTTCCCCATTAATATGTAAAAAAATGGTAGTAATTTGGGCTTTTGGAACAAAAATGGCAGCTAGATATCCAGGTGACCCATGAGTTGACCATTTTAACCAAATACCGTTAGCATACCTCGAAATGCAGAGAACAATAAGAGTCCAAATCTTAAGCCTGTTTCAAACGTCGAATTTTGCATGCGTCGAATACAATTATTACACGACGCGAGAGCCAAATTGTATTCGACACATGCAAAATTCAGCGTTTGAAGCGACGTCGCACTTTCGTCGCATAATGCGACCAAACCGGTCCAATTTAAAGTCAAGGTCAACCTCAATTAAAGCGGTCGAATTTAATTATTTCATACGTCAAATTTCGCATGCACTTAATTCAAACTATTTTATTGGACACATGCAAAATGCGACATTTGAAACAGGACTAAAAAATATAGGGCTCTGATTTTGCCACCTTTCAAGATGGTGGGTTACCTTACTCGAAACTACATAATATATTTTTTTGTAACTAACTATATAAATTTTTTTCTTATACTTACACAAGTTCGGGTACCATTCCTGGAGGAGTGCATCAATATGGCAAACAAGATTTGCCAAAAGAACTTGTCCATCGCGGTTTATGGGAACAAAAATATCGAGTACGTTTTCCACAATGGTTACTGTGAAATGGATTTCGGCAGTCCAAAATGAGAAGAAAAAATTTCGGGCGAATTTAAACAAAGGAGCCTGTAAAAAATAAATACATTCCACTGAACTGAATATAACTGGAAAGCTATCTCCCGCCAAAATTTGAAGCTCGCAATTCAACTAGTCCCGATGTTTCCACGCACGGCCCCCAAAAAAGTTCACTTAGCGCGGCGATAAGCTAGAGTGCGGGATTTGACTTTATGATCAATAGGCTACCATGATTTTATAAAGGTAGCCTTCCAATTATATATTTAATTCAATGATGCATTCAGAAGCATATTAAGTTGGCAAAAACCTTTCCAAAAAGAAATATAAGTTCACCTCTGAGTTTTTCCAAAGTGCTGGTGTTTGTCCCAAAATCATCTCCTTGCGATGCACGTGCAAATGCGTGACAAGACGACGCCAGAAACCGACGGGAGCGAACGGCATTGTGTATCTACGACGGAGCATCGCTTCCACATCGACCAAAGGCAACGTCGAAGTCCGACCGAGATTCGAGATCAATAAAAACTTGAACCTGCTCACGGGCAAAGCTATTTCAAAGTCTTCAAGTAACCTAAAAATGAAGAAAGACGAAAAGTTTGCCGCGCTGCTATCACGATCTGTAAATTACATTTGCAAAGTAAAAAGTTATCGAAAATGGGGTCGATATACCATGATTTCAAGAGCAAAAGTTTACTGCAACAATCTTTTTAATATTTCCATGGTACTTGTTAACTGGTATCTATTTAAAAGTCTCTTTCAGATGAACTTTAAAGTCTTATTTTTGGCTGCTTGCAACAAATGTTTGTAAATTTTCATTTTGTCTTATACAGTATTCTTTTTTATGTAAAGCAGAAGAATTGTTTTATTTCAACTATAGATATACAAATGGTGCAATGGCTTTTTGCGAGATTTCACGCTCCAAAGTAATCTGGAAAAGGATCCGAATCAAAATTTCTCATTTTAAAGTTCAACTTCGTTGATTGATAGCGTTTCATATAAATTCATAAAATAAAAACAATAAAACGTGTGCGCTGATTGGTCTATAACTGAGTTTGCATCAGCCTGTTCAAACTGATCGGATCTCATTCAATCATACAACTAAAGGGAATTTGCAAATCAATCACTTATAGATGTTAAACATTCTGCAAATCAAACATTTGTCTTAAATTTATCTGTTTCAGATTACTGTTATTTTAAAAAAGAAGGAAAGATACTGTTCGTGTTTGTACTGTCTTATGCAAACCTCGGAGACGTTTGTGAAAACTCGCAACCTTTGGTGTCAGGTTTGCACTGATCAGCTCTCGAGTTCTCCCAAAGGCCTCCTCGGTCTGCATAGTCTGTGCGAACACAGTAAACAACTTTTATTTCTCAAAGAATATAATAGTTGAGCCTATCAATTGAAGATACGAGTAAACTACTGTCAATACTGTTCAATGCACTTTAACAGACATATGACTATGGACCACATGTTCAATGCACGAGCTTCAACTACAAAATGTAGACATACGATGACTATGGACCACATGTTCAATGCACGAGGTTCAACTACAAAATGTAGACATACGATGACGGCTTACCGTAATATCTGAAGGAGATGCGTTTCGGAGAAATTTTCCTTCATTACAAGTTGGCAAAGTTTCTCGCGGTTAATGAGTTCCGTTGGATCCTTAGCATCAACAATAAAACAGACTATCTTTTGTATCAAAGCTGCCAGTTTGGATGGGCGCAGAAAAACTAGCTCGTTCAATTTGGCAGCTGGCTTTGCGTAATTCACTAAAATTCCTAAAAAACGAGAAAAACCGCATGTTAATATCGTGCATTAGGATGAAAGGACTTCCTGACGAGCAATTTTTGAAAAATACAAGGATGCATCCAAGATGATTTTGTACGGGAGGGGGAGGGGGGTAGGGGGTTATGTTCTAGGCTTCATAAGATGTCCTTCGATCAGTCGAGTTAAGATTTAATTTTGGTAGTCTTTTGTTGGTGTCGTTTGTCATTCATGTCAGACTTTAACGTGGGTTGGAGACTCAAGTGTGGTTTTTTATTAAACCCTAAAGGCAAAAGGTAACAATCCATATTTCACAATGAAATTTTATTTAATGACAAACGACGACGCATCGCACTACGACAAGGCACCGATTATTGGTCTTACAAAACAAATTGTACCAAACAAGTTTTGGAGACATTACACCCAAGACAAATGTTATTTACTTCCAGCGGGAAAACGAACCACTAGAAAACGAACCACTAGAAAACGAACCAGTGGAAAACGAACCAGTGGAAAGAGAACCACTAGAAAACGAGCTCTTACACCATGATTTGCAAGGTTTTGTTGTAAATGTTCTCCACTGAAATTAACTGACAACTTCCTAAGTTTAATTGCTTGATACATTAACAATTCGCAGGTAAATGTGCACCCCTCCTGCGTCCCTTGGAACCAAGGTTAGGGAGAGGGGGTGCACATTCCCGCAACACTCCCCTAAATCTATCCCAGCATATAATGTACTCACCTGACTGACACAAATACGCAACAGCTTCGCGCAACTCTTTGTCGTCAATCTCAAGTCTATTGTTTTTAGCCATTTTTTTTAACCAACCAACGTGAACAACACCACAGTTCGCCAATTCGTCCTCCATCTTCTTCTCAAGTATATTCTGCAAGGTGATGAAACTCTTCGGCACGCGATGATTGATACGATTCGCGTGGTTAATCTGATTGCCTCCCGCGTTGAACGCCATTGCCAGCAGCAGCAATCTCTTTGCCAGCTCATCCACGTTCGCCGTCTTGTTTCTGCTGACGAAAAACACGCCGTGAATAACTGGTGTCCCAGGCGATTTACGGATTACCTGAATCTCACTGCATAGATCTTCCAAGCTCGATTTCTTAAGAGATTCTTGGATCTTTAAATAAAAAGGAAGAATTGCTTAAGGTGGTTGTTTCTAAAGGACCAGTAAAATGATGATTTTGCTATTCAAATGGTATTTTCACTGAAGGAAACTCTTAAAATGACAGCGTACCTTCAACGACAGTTTACTCATATCTCCTTTCACGACAGTGGCGATAGATTCTCCAGGCGGGAAACGTAAACTTATTTATAAACATTAAAGCCCAGCTTATAATGATAATATGAATTGCCATTGTAAAATATAATAATGTAGCGATTCTAGCGAAAGAATTTTATCGACGTTTCATTATTAAGATATTGAAGTTTTTGTAATGTCCGATTTACACAACTAGTGCCGTGATTTTGCATAATAAGTTGCTGGAGCTGGAAATTAATAAATAAATATCCTTCGGTTTTCTAACAACTTTCGGATAAAATACTTATGCAGAATTTGATGCCATCGACACTTGGCAAGGACGGGAACTCTGCACGGTTAAAGCTACATACCAGCAAATATTCCAGATTATTCCATTTTCTCATCATTTAATATGAGATCAGTGGTCGTGTAAATTGTATAGTATAAAAAATTCAATAACTTCAAAATGGAGATACGAGATACGATAAAAACGTTTCAGAAAGTCCGCTGTCGTTTTAAGAGTTCCGTTCAATAAAATCAACGAAAATATAATTTAAATGAGAAAACGTTTTGTCTTACCGGCCCGTAAGTAACTAGTAAAATCATCCTCACCTTATCCACATGTGTCCCAACAAGAATAACTATGGATGCTGGAGATTGATCATGGATATTAGCCAACCATGGACGTATGGCGTTCAAACCATCTCGACCAAGACTCGCATTAAATACAACAATATTAAGATCGGTGTCGTTCAAAAAACAACGATGCACGCATGCGTCGCTTCCGGAGAACTCCCAAATGCGTAAATTGAGCGAAACACTTTTTCGCGGGCAGCATTTACAATCGCTTTTCACGTTATCCACGATCCACTTTTGAGTTTGAAGAACCTCGTTCGCGTTCCTCGGCTTAGATCGTCTCGTCTCTCTCTTGAAAGATTTCTTCATCACTTTACTCGAAGCAAGTTGATGCAGTAAAGTTGTTTTCCCGCAGTTCTTCGGGCCGCACACAACGACCTTCCTTTGCGGGTAAGGAACCGACTTCTTCAGTCTTGCACGAAGGTGACCGACGAGGTCGCACGTTCTTCCACGAAGCAGCGATCGATTGAGGTCCAATTTTACATCGGTACACAAAAACTCCCAGAGATTTGTAAGGTTTCCCAGCTCATTCGGTAGCGCAGAAATACGATTATTTCCGCTAATATTGAGCTGTCCTAATGACTTCATTTCTCCTATACCTCTCGGAATTTCCCTCAAATTATTCTCGCTCAAGTCAAGACGCGTGAGAAAAGACCATTTGCTTGCACCTCCTGTAAGATCAACGAATCGAATATCGTTCTTTGCAACATTAAGATCCTTCAACCGTTGACTTGACCATATCGATGGCGCAGCTATGGACTTCAAATCGTTCTCGCTCATATCGACCGTGTGAACATTTGGAAGAGTTAAAACGAACTTCGTCATGTAAAACGGAGCCTTTTCCGTTAATTTGTTACTGCTAAGCTTCACGATTCCCAACTTGCTTAACAATGGGGCAACTTTATCAGGAAGTTGATTCAGTAAGTTATGTCGCGCGTAAAATGCGTTTAAATTGGTCAAGTATTTCAGAAAGCTTTCTGGGATGTTTGATATGGAATTATGGCAGAGAATGAGCGTTTGTAATCTGCCGAGGTTAATCGTGGATTTCCCCGCGGGACTCCTGTCGTATTTCGACTCGGGCAAGAAGTTGATGTAGTTGTAACTCAAGTCGAGATGAGTCAGCAATGGAAAGCACTCGCTGACGTACGTTGGAAACTCTCTGATGGAATTGTGAGAAAGGTTCAAATGAGATATGAAACTTGTCTTGAAATGGTTTTTAGGTTTTTCGGCCTTCTCGATGTAGTTGTGCGAGAGGTCGAGCCATTCAAGGTGATGGCAGCAGTAGAATATATCGTCGGGAATGGAAGCCAGCTGATTGTGACTCAGAACGAGCTTTTTCAAGCGTTCCATGTTGTTGTACAAACCACTCGGCAACTCGATCAGCTTGTTCTTGCTGAGATCGAGATTTTCCACCGAAAAAAGGTGACGCGAGATCGTGGTTGAACGCGCGGCAAGGACATCCACGTTTATAATTTCATTTCTTGATAAATCTAGGCAACTGAATAGATGAAAAACGATGGCTGTATGAATATTGAACGAAGTGAACACATTTCGTCAGAGATAGATCCACATTGGCTATTTGTCTGGGTTTTTTTGAGCAGGACCGAAGCTAGAAGTCTAATTTGGGGGGTGTTTATCCATATATTCAGTTGTATCTGACTGACTTCTTTAGAAAGTGAAATCACTTTTAAAAAAATCAGCCATGTACAACTGTATGTATGAACAAACATCCTCTCAATTAACGTTCTAGCTACGACCCAAAGGGGAGGGAGAGTGTGCGTGTGTTCTAGTTTCGATTAGATTTCGGTGGTTATAGATCGTTCCCCCCTGACGTCATTGCCGCCATGTTGACGTACCAATGAGAAGAATTTCAGCAAAGTTTCTTTGTTCGGTACACCAATATGGCTGCCCCTGTCCATTGTTATGAAGATCCACAGGAAATGAGTGAAGACGATCTACATGTTGCCATACCCCCGAAAAGCAGTACACCAATATGGCTGCCCCTGTACATTGTTATGAAGATCCCCGGGAAAGTGTAGACGATCTACATGTTGCCATACCCTCACCCTCCGGAAAATCCATCCCTGCATTTCATGCTTAGTAAAAGACAACCTTACCGCACTGGATTTTTACGTATAGGTGTCGAGGAAGCTCCCTTCATTTTTCCGAAAGTTATACTGCCAGATTTTGATCGAAACATGGATTGATTTGTTTTCTGACCTGCGACGAACGACACGTTTGACTTCTGAGAAACTTGGTCTTCGAACAAGGTCCCGCTGATATCACTAAAACGTCTCTGACCAGCCGACGACGACATGACACTCCTCTCCAAAAATGCTTTCTCGTGATTCAATCTATTGTCCGGTAGAGGAAAACCATTGCACTCCTCCACGGTCAACAGGCGAGAATCGCTCACGCTTTGAGACAGCGTTTTGTGCACCGAGGTGATTGATGGCGATGAGCGATTCTCGTCGATATTCGTCAAAATAGATTCACACGACGAGCCATGAATGATACTCGAGCTTAGGCTCCCACCCTCTGATGTCATATCGTCGTGGCTACTTCTGTCCGCAGGACCGACGTCCAGCGGTGTGTTTTCGTCCTTTCCACCTGGCACTGTTGCGTCAAAAGAGCGTTGCCGAGATCTTCGAATCAAATTCAACCATTTTGTGGTTGAAATATGCGATGTAAAGAGTCGCCGTCCATTAACGACGGTTCTAGCCATTCCGTCTTTAACCTACCAAGGTTCAAACCTATGAAATGCACGATAATAGCAGTAAAATAATCAGTAAAAATATCAGCTTTTCCCGAGTTGCAAAATACGCTTGCAAAGTTGATAATCCAAGTTTGATTTTTAAAATGGTTGATGGGATTGGTTTTCGAAACTTTTTCAGCTTATTTTTTTGGCTTGAGTTTTGCTTTTTGTCACCTTTCAAAACGGCGTCCTTGCCTTGCCTTGAAATGGCAGTTAAACATCTAAGGGATTGGGCTCTAAATTATTGTCCAATTAGTGTTCTATACTCGGCCCTGGTGTAGGCATTGCTCAATTGCAGCTGCAAAGATGATCAAGTCCGAAATGTTAAAAAGTAATGGAGATATCCTGTGTCTACACAACTATCCATTTAATCGCCAGAAATTACTACAGCTGCATTACTTGAAATAAAAGATGCTTACTGCGTTCTCACAGGCTTATTCAAACCGAGGAGACGTTTGGGAGAACTTGAGAGCTGATCAGTGAAAGCACGAGACCGAAGGTCAAGGATTGCATCTGCTCGAGAGTGGTTGAGCTCAGATGGCTCAGATGTGTTTTGCGCAGGCTTATGCAAACACAGCTATAGACCGATCAGCGCACGCGTTTTATTGCGTTTATTTTATAATTTATTTCGACCAACCTGTGAGAGATATGGTTCCGGCAGCTTCATCATGTCCCATGCACTTCAAAATAAGTCCGGCTAATCTGCGGCGATCGTCGTTCTCCAAGCATATCGTGAGCGGATGGTGCAGATCTGACACGCCGTGCGCCAACAGCAACTTCACCAAATCCAAGTTGTTGGTCTTACATGCCAAACTCAGAGGGCTTTCATCAGCTTCGGTGTTGTTGACGTCAGCAGAAAGTTGGAGTAGTAAGTTCACGGCATCTGTATCTCCAACAGCACACATTTTCCTCAACATCAGGTTCTTCAAATCGTGTTCCAGTGCCAACATATAAATGCAGTCAGCGGCGATATTTTGCAGCGCATCGTCGTTGGAATTTCGGAGGATTTTGAAAATGATTCTGGAAACTCTGCGTTTGATCAGCTGCACGGACGTCTCGTGATCGTTTCTCGCAAAATCGTAAACTATTTCACAGCAACGGTGTAAAAGTTCCTCAGACTTTGTCGATTTCATTATTTTCTTTATCACGGGCAGAAGCGTCGTGCAAAAATCCTCGGACGACCCAGTTAAGCTTTGCAACAGAGTCAACGCTTTCTGTTGAAAGTCAATATTCTTTTCGTGAGTCTTTATCAAATCCAGCACTATATCAAACGCTCCACAATTAACCAAAATTTCCGAAATTCCCTCAGCGCTGCAAAACGTTCCTATGTAAGAAACCCACAACTAAAATATTACTGAATCGATGATCTAGAACCCAGTCTACTAGATACCAGACTCTACCAAAATTTTTCATTAGAAAAGTCCTACATACGAAAGAATAAGGACACCGAAAGTAAAATTGCCTTAGAGTCGGCCGTTTTTGTTCCAAAAGCCAGCCAATACAGAGCATTAAATGGGGAAATCAAATTTTCTGTTTTTTTCTTATTAATGAATAGGCAGCGATCGCTACCTTTGGAATTCAGTTGTTTTATACATGCCAATAGTAGAAAAGCATTTGTATGCAGTATTAAAGGGGAAGTCTTTGTTTTCGAGAACTTGAGCTCAAATTATAGATAAAGTAATTTTTACATTCCTTACAAAGTCTGAAAACTTAAAAATAAATAGAAGCCGAAATATTTAGAAAAGAAATACAAAATTTTGCGTGTTTCGTCCGCAATCGTCAAAATTGTTTTTGCCACAAGGAGGCATGTAAATTTCTATTTTTTCATCGCTTTGATTGGCACTATTATAACGCAACATAAAATTATCGTCAACATTTTTTATAATTTGTCTAAAAAATGGTTATCATTTGCGCTTTTGGCACAAAAATGGCGGCGAGATACCCACGTGACCATATATACCCAATCACCACAATTATAACGCGATATGCAGAGAGCAACACGTGTCTCAACTCTAATACAGCGCTCTGATCATTAAGAGTGAGACAAGCCGCCATCTTGTAAGGTGCCAAAATTGACGATATGCTTTTCTGTACGTTGATATACAGTTGCAGTGTTGATAATCTAGGTTTTGTTTTCAAAATGTTTAAAGAATCGCTTAACTTGTTTTTGAATGAGAGTTTTGCTTTTTCCACCTTTCAAGATGGCGTTCTTGCCTTACTCATTGAATTGAAACGTCTTATCTATTTTTTAGCATTTTCCGTCCATTACAAACTATTATTTTCCAAATTATTACAATAGTTTGTCGGATCAACCTCGATTCTTGCCGATTATGTTTCTCTTCGAAAATATCTTGCTATATAAAAGCTAAGCATGATACAATGCAGGAAAACTGTCAAAAAAACCGGCAAAACAAACACCAAAAGAAAAGATACTTAATTTCATGGAGGGTTAGGAAATTTTTGATGTATGTCGGCTTCAGCCAATCACGGGACAAAACTATTGGAGTTATCGCCCCAGTTTACTAATAACATAATGGACTCACATCAGCGCCTCACCCACTGAGCTAAACATATAACTGGAAAGCTACCTTGTATAAACATGCCTGTACTTGCAGCAAGCCAAATTTTCCCCCAAACACGCGTGTAAAATCCCGCGCACAAAAAGATTGGGACTAGTTAGGTTGCTGGCTACAAATTTTGGCGGGAAGTAGCCTTCCAGAAAAATTAAGCCAAAACCTTCGCACGGCAGTTATACATCAGGGATTTGGTTCTATAACATTTCCCTAAACATAGTTTTCCCGGTTACCCCCTATGCTACAGCGTATCCCATTGTGTACTCACCCATAGTGATCATAATCTTTTTCAGAAGAGGAACACGCGCCTTCATTTCTTTTAGCATAAGCAATAAAGACAAATGAACTTTTTCTACGATACATTGATGGACCACCAACGAATAATCCTGCGCTAATGTTCCCAAAAGCGAAGTAGCCTCTTTTAACACCTCGCAGTTGTGTGGAAACAACACAAACAAACGCGACATGGATGAAAGCACGTCCTCTTGAAGCAGTTTCTCCTTAAAGGGCAAATTCTCTCGCGAAATGTCGATGAGAACTCGCAAAACGCTCAAGATCTCCAGCTCGTCTTGTGAAAAGACGTTTGGGAGAATTTTTTTGTGTACATCCGTGTCGTTAAACTCCTGAATTGACATAATAAAAGAAGTTAAATTTACTAGCTGAGGGGAAGATGATAAAAGTCGTTGTACTACTGTGTCCGCATTCAACCGTCCCCACAAAGGTAGCCACCGCAAGGACACACATGCACCAAGTCCCCCTACCCCGACTTTAATTAATTTCTGAATATATTCATGCTGAGATTCAAGTGCATTCTACTTTGAAAAGCATTTAATCTCCACGACATGAACAATTGATATTCATGAAAGAGTCAATTCATATGATGCGTGCTAGTTGCATCCATCTTGCTGTTCTCTCTCGTTGTTCTTTCGTTCTCTTTCATTGTTTTCAGTCATTTTTCTCTTATGTTGTCCTCACTCGTTGTTCTCTTTTCTCTTCATTGCATTTTTCTTATTCGTTGTTCTTCGTTCACTTTCATTGTTTTCATTCATGTGGTATTTCAATTTTATAGAACATTGAAATGTCGCGGAGATTTTGAAATTTCTATTCCGAAAAGCAATTAAATAGAATGATTACAATTATAAGATTGAAAGACAGATCATTTTCCTGATGATGCGATCTCACTCGATCAATTATTTTGTCCTGTTCTATCATTCTCGTTCAGTTTTTTCTTATGTTGTCCTCACTCGTTGTTCTTCTTCTTTCATTGTTTTCAGTCATTTTTCTCTTATGTTGTCCTCACTCGTTGTTCTCGTTCTCTTTCATTGTTTTCAGTCATTTTTCTTTTATGTTGTCCTCACTCGTTGTTGTTTTTTTTGTATCTCACTCCTCAAAGACAGTTTTGGGTTATTTTACGAAAAAAGCAACAATAAAATCGATTATGCAGATCTTCAACACAGCCATTACCTGTTTTAGTGAAGGAGCATTACACAGCATCACATGAAGCAACTCACAAGCATTCTTGATTAGCGATGATTCGTTACAATGGCGAGATAACGCTGTAGAAATATCGCTCACTAGAGGTATTTCACCTTTCTTTGAGCCTATGTACTCGCACAAAAAGGGATGAATTTGGAAAAGCACGGTCAAACATCGACAAGATGCATCTTGAATGGCCACCGAATCCTTAAATTTTTTCATAAGCGTTTCTATATCTTGCAACCAAAATGTTTTACCAAAATGGTGCGCTTTGAATAAAAGAGAAGGGTAAAATGTTACATGGAGGATAAAGTTACATTAAATGTGCGATGTACTACATAAAAATTTTGAAAAATGTTCAAAGACAAGTGGGAAATTTGTGTGGAGCATGAGTATCCGAGGGTGTTGTGTGGTGTGTGTCAGTGGTGGATCTAGGGTACCTCAAAATATATTATTGCAGCTCAATTTTAAATTTCAAGTACTTTCAGTAAAGCACTATTGGTTTTGAATTTCTAAAGAATATAATTTTACCAGTAAACTTGTCTCTTAGGTCCTTAGAAATGTAAATATATTCTAAACTGCGCGACAGTAATCAATTTTGAGGTGCCCTAGATCCGCCAATGGTGTGGGTGGGTGAGCATTGGTGATGTTGGACTCCCCCAATTAAGACTCGAGCGAAAAAAATTGTTCCTTAATTGGCAAATTTTAAAGAAATTTCAACACCAGCAGGTCAAACAGGTCATAAACATATTTTTGCTAAGATCATGGTCTCATAAAAGATGTATCAACATCCAATCATTAAGGTATGCATTTCAAAACAGAAACAATTCTCATTTATTCATGTTTTGAAAATAAAATTTCTTTGAGCTATATTATTGTAGGAAAAGTTTTGTAGTTTTTGAAGCTAGCACAATTTCCCTTGCCACAAAATCTCTGTCTAGGTTCAAAAAGTGCTGAAATACCAAAATCTAATTACTTTGCTCTTCCAGATTACCATCTTTCAAAACATCTCCTGTGATTTGACATAGTGCCTTTAGTGCATCTAAGTTCTTGGCTTTATTTTCTCCAGCCTTGTGTAACTGACCAAGAATCTTTATGGTAAGTTCTACCATGTCATTTTTCATTGGAGACGTCCAAGAATCCTCACAGGACGCAAATGATTTATCTTCTGATTCATCCATCTGAGAAAATTTGTTATTTAACTTACAAAAGTTTCTAAACACATTGTGTTATACATATTTAACACAATATTATTTAAGTCTGATTCAAAGGCATTTTGGTGGTTGAATATTACGGATAACAAAATGCACAAAGCAAAGATTTGCGTCAAACCTGCTGATTGATATGAGTCATAAATCAGGTTCATAATCTGCATAAGCGCTTTTAATTTGAATACGAATGCAAATCACAGTGAATATAGTCATTTGAACTTATCTACTTTTCCATACTTCGGTTTCACAACTTCAACTGCATATTGTCGTTGGCAAACTGTGATAAAACAGTGTATTTCGCCATAGGACTCGAAATAATTCATCAGTTTCAAAAAAATCACGAGAGTTTCAGCTTTTGTTTAGGGCCTTTTTTTATATTTTAGGCGCTTGCTTTTTCTCACGTGACACCTCCATCGTATTACAAATTCAAGATGGATGGTGGTAGGCTCCGTGGAATGGTTGCTCCAATACTTCGTCAAATATTTCGTCAAATCTCTTAAAGCAAAGATGGATGTAACTATCATATGTATTTTAAGTGTTTTATAAAGTTTATAATCTTGTTAGATTTACGGTTGCTTTGAACGGATGTAGCTGTTTCCTCATCACGAAATTAAAATGAAAGTGTTCAAACCTTATTTGATAACAATTTTGCTTTCACTTGTCTTTTCACTTTATGACGCATACTTGTGAACTTCAATAATTTATGCACAAATTTCCCAATCAGTTGCTCAATCTTTCACATTCAACAAAGCCACAATTCTAAGCAATGGCATGCATCAGAAGGAAAATAAGTCCTGACTTGTAATACGCGATGAAATTTTATTTAGAAAGTTAAAATTTTCAGTCAATGGCAACGAATACATATTTTTTTGTAGAAAGTTGTTAAAATCCGAGAGATTAATCCTCACATTGTGTGCAGCCTTTGTGCCGGATACTTCATTGATGCTACAACGATAACAGAATGCTTACATACATGTAAGGTTAAACTGTGTATTTTGCAATGTTTGTACATGATCTTTGAATCTGCTCCAATGAGTCGATTTCTTTGTTTGTAATTATAACTTTAAGTTTGGGTTGATTTTTGCTGATGTTTTTTATTATTGTATAGTTCATGCAAGTGGAGACAAAACAATTGTCTTCAATCCTATGTTAATTGAAGGTGTGGGACCATATTGATATATTCTGCTATGCCTGGCTAATTTCTTTTCCAAACAATAGAAGAATTTCACTGTCAAAAGAGATCATCCTTGCATGATTATATGAATATGGTCGCCTAGATTAAAATTGGATTGACGCCCGTGGGTGCAAGTAGAACACTAATTGGGGGGGGAATATTCGTAAAGGTTCAGTTTCCATTATGCTCTGAGAGTAACAATGCTACAAGACTTGGTAATTTTAATTACCAGATCGGCTCTGGTGAGCATAATTGATTAAATAATTACAACATTTAAAACAGGGGAGTGGTATTCTTCATGGATCAACACATTTATGATAATGTATTACTCATGTGTGGTCACCCTGGAATTTAGCCAAGAGTTATGTTGTATCTGACCCTGGAACAAAAAAAGCCCACAAGTTATGTGGGGATATCCATATTTGGGATACTAGATAATAGTGAGGGATACCAAATTCTAACAGCCTTCAGGCATCATTGTGGATACTTGAAAAAAATTTCAATTTGAGACCTGACTCAATTCATGTTCTAGTTTTTCCCCTGAATACAAGTTAGGTATTGCCAGGCCAACCTGACTAGTATGGATGCATGGGCAATAGGCCCAGGTTAAGCAAGCTATTGGGAGCTTTTTGAAAGCAGGATATTTTTGTTGAAATCGGCACATTTCTTTTATACGATAAAGAACGCTATTCCGGGTACGTTTGACTGATGATCTTTGCGTTGCGGGATGTTCGGTTGGTTCTCGCATTTGACTTGAACGCGCACGTGACTTGAACGCGCACGTGACGTGTTGATATTTTAGCAAGAAATTAACGTTTTTAACTGACACGTTTTAATGCGAAAGAAAAAATTATATATACGGTGCTTTTATACTATCTATAATATACATAATTAAATAGTTTAGTTGTCTTTATCTCTTGGGAATAAATAATGTTCTTATGCAAAAAAAAATGTCAAAAATAATCATACAATTATAACATGACGAAGGTAAAAAAAAATTGGACACTCGAGATGGATGAAAGAATTTCGTGTTGGTGAAGGCGGTTTGATGTGTTCGGAAATGTCGTCGTCAATTCTGCATCTTCGGCATTGATTTTTCCGACAACAACTCCGACATCGGACGATGTCTTAGCAATTCAACAACACGTCCAATTGACGGAGGAGTTGTTGCAAATGCAAAGAATGCGTCAATTAGCCCATCTTCAATATTCTTTTTAAAATCACGCCGTCAAAGGCAGCAGATGAACGAAGATGTACAGCAAGAAAATGTTCACGATTTCAAACGTTGCGAACAAGACGTATGTAGGTTGAGTTTCATAAATGTTAATTAATCTTCAATATTCTTTTTGAATTTTGAATGTAAAATAATGTTGAAGATTAACATTTATGAAACTCAATTTTCATATCACTTCGTCAACAGAAGCAAGTAAACGAAGATCCGGCAAAAAAACCTTTACAATATAAACGTTAGCTGTTGAACGAGTTTGTGGTGATGACGTCACAAGCGGGAGGAGTCAAGTTCTTCTCGATCGTGTTGGAAAGCAGCAAATACTCTTTTTGGTAACAGTATACGTGTTGGACGTATCCCACATTTCCTGTAAAACGTGTTGGACGCATCCAACATTTCCTGTAAAACGTGTTTGACGCATCCAACATTTCCTGTAAAACGTGTTGGACGCATCCAACATTTCCTGTAATACGTGTTGGACGCATCCAACATTTCCTATAAAACATGTTGGACACATCCAACATTTCCTGTAATACGTGTTGGACGCATCCAACATTTCCTGTAATACGTGTTGGACGCATCCAACATTTCCTGTAAAACGTGTTGGACGCATCCAACATTTCCTGTAAAACTGGATTGTTGTGGTCTTTTACCACAATGAACAAACGTTCAGCAGCCATCTTCGTGTGTTTTTCCCTTCCCGGTTTGTTTCCGACACGAATTTTCTTTATTTCAACTTCAAAAAGTAAAGCACAACTTATGCTCAAACTGTTAAACAGCTTGTGGGTCCTAAATCACGTACTACAGTTTATACAAGTCTGTATAAATGTGCTTATCCTGACCACGAACAAAGAGCAAGGAAAAAAGCCTCGCGTTTAAATGGCCACTAACGTGGAACTCATTATTAATTGATCTTAAGGCTGATTTCTAGTCAGTGCAAGTTGTCGCGCGATCGACTTTTTGAGATCATTTTCTTTTAAATTGCAAGCTGTCGACGGTAACAGTTTCACATTGCTGCTCTCCAATGTCTTTTCAAGAGAAAATCGCTTCTCACTTTTCCAAAATAATTTTATGATTGCAAACATAACTATTTTACCAGCTTTATCGTACTTTATTTGATGGAAATTAGTCCGCGCTGTAGTATGTAAACTTATACTTTTCTTGTAAAATTGGAAATCAACTCATGTTGACAATGGTTAACTTGTTGAAATAAGTTGTTCATTCATTACTATTTCAGGCAAAGCAAGCTCGAGTTAGTAGTTTGCTATACATTCAATTAAAACTGATTTTTCTTACCAGTTTGCAGACGTTGCATCATCAAATACCTGCAACTCAGCAAATACTGCCCGACGTGCAACATGAAAGTCCACGAAACTCAACCGTTACTCAACGTCAGGTAATGATAAAGAAATTTGATAATTTTCTCCGTAAAGACAGGATTAAATATACAAGTTCAAACATTTGAATTGTAGCAAAATGGCGTCCGATCTATTAATTTCTCATAATTGCATCCAGAATCCAGTTTTTGGTTTATGGACATCGGCAGCTAAGACATGAACTGTAAACTACATTTACTATATATGTTGCTCTGTTGATAACGTTGGAAACAAACGTTTATGTATTATCTGATATCCAATGTGCAATCTTTAACCTGTGGTGTAAAATTAATGTATGATATTAAAGTTTACTTTTTAGTGTTCCAAATACGCTCTTGTCTTTCTTTATTTTACCATGTGATGGCCTTGTATCGCTTGCGTGTCATTTAATAATGTGTCATTAGCTACAGTGGTTTTTGGTCCCTATATTGTAAGACTGAGAGTTGTTTATTTGTAGGCTTGATAGGACGATGCAAGATATTGTTTATAAAGTTGTTCCAAACTTATTTGAAGGTATGCTTATGTTTTATTTTCATTCTTGAACGACATTCCTGCCGAAGGAAAAACTGAGAAGCTTGCTCTGTTTTTTTTCCTTTCGTGGAATGTCCAGATTAGTGAGTTGTTTTTTGTTCTGAGCAGTGCAAAATGTTTTAAGTCAACTTGGGTTATTCACATCACGTAATTTGACTATATCTTGCAGATGAAGAAGTGAGGGAACATGAATTTTACGAAGAAAGAGGAATGCCAGTGCCAAAGAAAGATATCGAATCGGAAGGTTGGTCTGACAGTCAGCTCACGCAGTTCAAACTCTCATTGTTCACAATTCTGTCAAAATACGGTGATGTAGTAAGTGTTAGGGTTTCAGTACGGTCCCCCCCCCGGAGAAAAACACGAATTATAATATGCCAAGTACCCTCTTTGACAATACTATCCTTACCAGTGCCTATACCGAACACAACATTCAGCGTACTATGAAACTGAGGTTTTTGCTGGCTGCATTTGCTGTTGAAATTTGGGGGTTATAGTGCTGCGGCTGAGCCCCTTTACAAGCCCACAACTCTCCTAACCTCCCCTCATCGTAATTTTCTTTTAGAATGCGAAAGCGACGAGGAATCGCACTCATCTTTGGTGAACGACGTCACAGAATACATGAACAATTACCGTGACGATGAGTTGATTTCAATTTACTTTAAGCCGTACGACGGGTATGATGTTGTGCAATTTCGTTTGTTTGTGCAATTTTTTGAAGTCGCACACGATTCGTTTTATTTTTTTTAGACCTTTGGAAAATCTCTACAAACACGTACGTAGTAAGATGTTCGCTTTAATGGCTAATATATAAAAATACATAGGATCATTTTGTCTTCAAATCATAGGTAATTATGCAGAAATTAAAAGCATGTTGTGCGATTACATAATCTTATTTGGGTAGACTTTTTGCGAAGTAGGCCAAACTACTTGGTGGATAGTAAAGATTAACTTAAATTGATTATGGCCAGTGCTGTAGAACTAGTTTTACCGTGGGAAAGGTCTGAAAAGGATGAAGCAGCGAAATATTAAAAAAGTCATATATGACGTCATGGGTGATCACAGCATTTCACTGAGTTGACTATTACGTCATTCATAAGTTGTTTTAAGTCATAACCTCTGTATGAATATTACCTTTAGTACTTTTATGAAAAGGCTTACACTTACATTCATACGAACCATACGTGACCAAGCTCGGCATATTAAACTGTGATTAATTACTTTCTGATTTCTGAATTAGAAAGGGGATGGCCCCCTGAGCTGTAAGAACTGTGGATCCGTCCCCAAGTGCCCCAACTTTTACTTCCCTGATAATAGACAACGATTATTTTCCTTTGAGTCGTGAATTTGGTTTCAAAGTTATTGACTTATAGATAACTCCAAATGTACAAGACTTTATTTGCATTATTTATCTCACATTGCACTTGTGTCATTAACCCGTTATGACTACAAAAACCTCGTTTTCATGGTGCTTGATTTTTGTCTTTTTTTTTGAAAAGGTAATATCAAGACAGTATTTACGTTGCTCGCATCGTGTGCTTATATTGTATCTTGAAAAACTGTTTAAAAAAAAGATCAACCTGATGGAAGAACAAGAGGTAATTTCATACACGAACATTCAAAATGGTGCCTATGTATACAGGGTGTGTAAAAAAGAAGATCTTCGGAAATTTACCAGCAGCGGAAAAGCTGTTGTAATAGTAACAAAGATACGTAATATTTCCATGGCATCGATAATATTTTATGCACCGTGATAGCATAATGATCATGCATTCACATCATCACAATACATCAATTTTTGAAGGTTGTCTTTTCAATACACACCGTATTATCTTTATTTTTGTGGTGTTGATGATATTGTTATGTCATTGTGAACTAGTGTTAGGGACCGTGGATGATTGACGATTTGGGGCCAATATTCATATGTTCATGTGTTGTAATCAAGTAATAAAAGAGAGGGACTGGAGAAGATTGACGATTTGCGGCCTATATTTATATGTTCTTATGCTGTAATCAAGTAATAAAAGAGCGGGACTGGGGAACATTGATGATTTGGGGCTCATGTTCATATTATAAACATGTAAGAAAAGATTTTTTCTGTGTTTGCACAGGATTAATCAAACCGTGAAGACCTGTGGAAATTATCGAGAGCAGATCAGTGTAAGCCCGAGACCGAATGTCAAGGGTTACACCTGCTCTATAGTTCTTTCGAGGTTTTCATAAGCCTGTGCAAACACGAAAAACATCTTTTATTTCTTTTATAAAACTACAATAATGCGAAACAAACAAATTTAAAACAAACGTTTTAATTTTTCTTCTGCCATGTATTCATGATTGATTTGCAAGTTCTATTTGATTAAATTGATTGAGCTAAGAACGGTTTGCACAGGCTAATGCAAACTCAGCTAAAAACCAATCAGTGCACGCGTTTTATTGCTGTTTGCAATTCATAATCACTATTGATTTCAATAGAAACTTTTAAAGTAGAGCATGCATGTATTCAAATATCCTGTGAGCCTCCTGAACTATTGATCTTCGGCGTTCCTTGTCAACTTGTGCAAACCCTGCTTGATGTTTAATTAATTGTTCAATACGAACTCTTTGTTATAAAGAGAAAGTCATCTTGATTAAGTCGATGAATATTATCAAAATTCTTCAATTGCTATGAAATTTATCAAGTTTTTGAAAAGGGCGTACCCCCAGTTAGTTATCATAGCCGGTTGTCCTACTTGTTCTCTTCAAATGATTCCTTCTCTTCCAGTTGCAGTTTTTCTGTGAAAATAAATTGGTTAATAGTGCAAGCTCATTGAAGCAATTGTATGTCGTGAATTGGGGATTAAAGGTGCTGAAATTCTGTGCTCTTTCATTCTTTCATGAAATGAATTTTGATCTCCTATGCAATTTATTTAATTCTTGAACTGTTTTAGGATTTACGAATGTGTCTTCAATATCGCGTGTATTCAACGCCCAACGTCATCATTCATAAGGATATTTCGACTAGTTTCTACTCTCCATTGACGCAAGATACCATCGTTCAGAACGATATTTCAACTATTTATTCTCCATTGACGCAAGATACCATCGTTCAGAACGATATTTCAACTGTTCATTCTCCATTGACGCAAGATACCGTTATTCAAATGGATATTTCATCTAGTGTCCATTCTCCATTAACACAAGATTCCATTATTCAGAAGGATATTTCAACTAGTGTCCGTTCTCCATTGGCGCACGATACCACTATTCAGAAGGATAATTCTACTAGTGTCCCTTCTCCATTGACGCAAGATTCCAGTATTCATAAGGATACTTCAACTAGTGTCCATTGTCCATTGACGCAAGATACATGGTTGTAATGATTCTTCAAGGAAATTGATTTTCCTGTTATGCAAGGGATTTCCTTTGACATTAATGTGGTCGTTTATCTTTCTTTACATGAATTTCCACCAGAAAGTTGTGATACGGTTTTCACGTATGTGTGGTGTACCTAATGAATGGTGCACGTTGCGGTTGAAGTTGACTAATAATTCTCGTGTAGTAGCTTCAAGTATTTCGTTGTTACTGGCTGAAGCTTGGGTAGAGTAGAACATGTACTTATGGTTTGTGCAAGGCATTGTAGGTACTGCGGAGCCTGGGGACCCATTCCACTCTTTCTCTCTCTCATCATTATTTTTTAACTGAAAGAAATCTGTTGGTCCAGAGTTGGCTAAACTTACAAAGATAGCAATCTGCCTTTCAAGGAGGAAGGGATTGAATTCACGATTTCCACAGTCTAATCCTTACCCTCCGCAGTGAACGTTCCACTTTCTGTAAAATGATTAGAAACCGATAAAAAGCAATTTGGTTTTCTTATGATACAAACTAGACCATGTATTGTCGTAATCGTTATCGAATCGATACTTTAATATCGCCCATCACTGCAAATGTGTTAAATATTTACAGTACTGTAGTATCCATACAACTTACACAAAACCCAATGATTTTTCTAATTTTTCTCATAAGAAATTGTTGCGCTTTTTGCTTGTCTGAGCACATAAGATAACAGCAAGCAAAGAGAGGTTAAAAAAGCAGCAAAAACTTTAACTTTTTAAAAAAGATCTGTTCACAAGTTATATTTAACTAACACACATTAAGGAGACATACTAGTTTTATTAAATTCATTGCTTTCACGAATTTGGAAGTTTTATAAGTTGATTAGAAATAACAATAGAAACCAAACGTTATGTGAAGCAAAAGTGACATTGGTGAAAACTTACATAAACTGAATTATGTGCGATACACATGAAACCTTGATGAAAACGTCATCGCGCATACG
This sequence comes from Xenia sp. Carnegie-2017, assembly GCF_021976095.1. Lineage (NCBI taxonomy): Eukaryota > Metazoa > Cnidaria > Anthozoa > Malacalcyonacea > Xeniidae > Xenia > Xenia sp. Carnegie-2017. Next base: position 5,561,551 of record NW_025813484.1, on the reverse strand, counting down.
AAACGCTAATCTACTGCATGCTATACTTCATGTAACCGAATTTGTCTTCTGCCCTGTCAGATGATTGGATCTAATTATCTTAACAAAACGAGGTGAGATGTCAACACGGGTAGTTCAACCTCATCATCCTCAACATAACTGAATGGTCTTCGATTGACTTGCACTCCAATGTTTACTTTATACAGTTCTTCCAATTTCAGGTTGGCCCTTGTACATCGCCTGTTTTACAACTCTAACAAGGCGCTGAAACTGTCCATTCCATCATGGCGCTTCTAAGATAAAACAGTAACATCTAAAAAAGTAATTGGGAAAACTCCCGAAATCACGAGCTCCCTATTTATGATTAACAAATTGTTGCGAATCTTCATGGCTTCATCACTATTCGATATTTGGAAAGCAAAATTAATTGCAAAGCAAAAATATTTTCAAACAATATAAATGTTCATTTGACTTCACAGGTGGGCTTTTGAGAGAATTGCTTTCAATGACAAGAACAACTGTCATAAAAGATTTCTAGTTACTGTTTCGTTTACCGCAGATAATTTCAACGCAGCGAAATGCTTCTTGACGATTTAAATTGGATGATTGTGTATTAAATAACATTTGCATTTCCAAAAATACTTGCTGACTAAAGGATGAATAAAAAAAGGAAGTCCGTATTTGACTATACTTTTGATGGTCTGGATAAGTGACAAACCGAGAAAATCCGTGTCTAAACAAATCACTAGTTAAGAGGCTGAAAAGTCGCTTTATTTGCCTCAACTCCTCGAGGTAATTTTGCCTTAACAATAGAACACGTTCCACAGGCAAGGAAAGTAGTGACATAAAAAAGCAGATCATGGTGTTTTGAGCCAAACCCGTTGTAGCACCAAAATGCACTACGGGAAAAATTACAAAAAATCTAGTAAGGTAGCTATGTACTTAAACTTTTCAACATTTAATTGCTGCTTTAACATATGTTCTGAATTCCTTCTCATTCTAAAACTACTAATCCTGGGTGTTTAAGCTAAGCAGAAAGTGATATTACGCATTATAAACCAACCATATTTTTTATAAAGTTTTTAATGCGTACATGTTTTGGTATACTTATGCTATATTGATTGCAGAATGAATGAAATAATAAAATACAGGTTAGCATGTGATACTTGATACGTAAATAGACAAACGAGATAAACGCAGAAGTGCAATAGCGATGCTTCAAATAAAAAAAATGACTTATGAAATCAATCGAACTAATGTCCCGTAGACATCGAAAACATCAATAAATGATACAAGCCTTTTAAGACTATCATATATTTTCCTAAATCCACTACTATCCGGCTCTCTTGTCGACTCCAACCCTGTATTGGAAAATCTTTTTTCTTGATCCTTTTCTTTGTTTCCCTTTTCAAATTTGTTTTTGACAAATCATTATTGTAAAGACTTGAAATGTCAATCTGAAAAAGTTCTTGGAAAGCTTCCTTGGTAAGATTTCCTTTCTTTTTATCAATCATTCCAACTAACGTATAAATGGGCTGCAATGTTAGTATATTTTTTAAAAAACTGGATCATTAGCAACAGATGCCTTCTATTCCGAGATTTTTTCTTTATCTTGCAAGTCTAAACGCCCTCCTTTCCATTTAGTGTGTGTAGTTTCCAATTTTTTTTTCCTTTCTTGGTTCGCTGATGCTTGTCGTTCACCAGAAATTTTTACATTACATGCACCAATACCACCGCCAATACTGTTTTCATCTCGGTTTGACAATTTCATGTTATCATCACGACTTTCCAATTCAACTGATCCCCCAACTTAAGCAGACGTGACGATAAACTGACCGAATCTATTGAAAAAATCCACGAACTCTTTCATCACTTTCTCGTCCTCGATATTTTTACATGGTAGATTTTTCACAGCAGATCGAAACACGTCATCAAAACTAATTTTCGTCAAATCAAATTCCTCAACATTTATCTTTGCTAATCTCACTTCTATCAACTTCTTCGTATTGGTTGAAGATACCAAGTCATTTTTCTGACGTTCCATGCTGAGATTTACATCAAGTTCTGAAACCATCTTCAATATACCTGGTGTCATGCTTACATTTAGGCCCAAGTCTTGAAGGCGCGATTTAATGGAACTTTCATTCCTATGTTGATGTATTTCAGAAACTACACTTTCATTTGACTTCAATATTTGTGCAAATTCAGGAATTTTAAAGCCAAATTGTTTATTATCAACGAGGGACAGTTTCAAACTCGAGATGAAATAAAGTCGTCCGTGACAAGGTTGTATCACTGACCAATAAACAAACATCAAGTTTTCAGAAATTACGTTTATTCACCATACATACGATGAAATAAGTATTCAAAAATAAGCTATGAATTGGATTAGCTATAATTGTTTAGAATTAACTATTAGAACAATTTAAGATAGAGCCATTTAAAAATACCTGGATAAAATGATTCGGCACATTTTATCCCAAATTTTTTTTCCAACATTTGAAGGCCATGTTCAGTGATATCGTCGCCATGACGACAGTTGATTTCACTAATTGTTATACTCCTCAATTTTGAATCATCCGATAATCCCATCAAATTCATAGTTACCACCAGTTCTAAAAGTTCTTTTTTTACAGACTTGTCCTGGATGTTGTTCTCGGAAATATACTGCATCGCACGCTGGGCAAGAGAGTTGGTAAAACCTTTGAACAAAAACTTGCAATTATAACAATGTGCTTCTCAGCAGCGATTGGTTGAATACAGTGCAGTTTATCGGTAATTGCACTGTGAAAATGTGTAATTGCAGTGTGGTAATACTTGTAAAAAGCAGTAGCTACTTGCTGTTTTGTATTCTTTGTAATTCTTGAATTTAAAACGATTGCAATTGTGAAAATCATGTTTACTTCGTTTATTTACAACTACTGCCATGTTTTTTTTTAATTGAAATAAGCTTGTTTGGCTTTCACTGTTCTTCAGCCAAGCAGATTAAACTATTTAAATTGCAATTACAGCTTTTCTACAGTGCAATTACACAATTTCACAGTGAGTTGCACTTCAGTCAACTAATCACAGTCGAAAAACATCTTAAGGTATTTTATTACCTATACTATTTCCTAACGTTAATGAAACAAGGAAAAAGTTATTTGCTCCTGCTAAAAAAGTTTTTTCTTATTTCAAGAGTAAACTTCTGACAAACAACAGTCCTAAAGACAAAAATGTGTTAAAAATAAGATGCTTATTTTAATGAAACGTATTCTTGATAACAAATTTTGAAGTTTGAAGTATTTTTTTTAATTTAGTACTCTACAGAAAAATCTTGCTTCCCAAACATATTTGCAAATGTGAGAAATAACTTTTATAGAAAAAATGCGTGATCCGATATCAGGATTATATATAATGCAGCCAAACGTTCATTGATATAATAATTCTTTACTAAAAAAATTAATAGCTACAAATAAAAATGAAAAAAACTACAAATCCTACCTCCTATAGCAGCTTCAGTAAAATCTTTTACGAGTTTCAATTCCTCATCTGATAACTCCCCCTTAATTGCAATTTTGGCTTTAACTTCATGACCATTCGTCGGTCGATTCTTTTTCTTTCGTGTAAATGCAGCATTCAACACCATGTGTCCAAATTTATCTATGACATCGTTTCCATCTTTGCTTTTTTTGAGTAAGCTAAGGCAAGCATTGTATAAATTCAGAGGTTGTCTTTCACCATTGGGAAGAATTGTGAAATCTCCATTCTTTTCAAGTCCGTAATCATTAGGATTATTTTCTATCAATACAACTGGTGCCCTAACTCCCAAAATTTGAAAAACAAGATCTGACACCAAAATTTTCTTTTCTTCCATCGTCTCGTGCCATTTTCTCACGTTGTTGTAACCAACAGAACAAGCATGTGTTAAAATCACGACGAGATTTGGAAGACTGATGTCAACAATATCCAACATCTTGATACCTCTTAAGGATTTTGAAAGTGTGCTATTGACTCCTTTCATTCTGAAATTATTGGCTTTGGCAATTATGAACACAAGATTTGGATAAAACTTTGTTTTCGAAGGAAATTTGGGATGTGTTTCAAAGTATTTTTTCACAGATACAAAATTGCACACATCTTGTTTAACGCCATCGCCATCGTTGAAGCCAGGGGTATCAATAACACTCAAAACTAAATCACTCACTTCATACTTCGGTTCGTCAAAAGTAATGACATACTCAGATGTTTTTTTCATAGATGATTTATAACTATTTGTTTCAGCAACTGGGATTCCATCTCCGGTGTCCAGTAAATGATTTATTGTTGATGATTTACCACATCCAGTACTTCCAACAAGCAATATCATAGCAAATTTAGAATGGCGTTGGATTTTCGCACTTGACAATGAAAAATGATATGGTATCGCCCGTGACATTGGTTCTGCAGTTTCATCAAAATTCTTGAAAGTGTCATATTCCGCTTTAAATTCATCATCAGATGGTAAGGGCTTTAACTTGGAAAACACAGCAATGCCCATTTCTTTGTCAAAACCTAACAAAATTGAGACCATTCGTATGTATTAAAAAAGTAGCTATGGCAATTACAGAAAATTTGATGAAAAATAAGTCAACAGAGCAGATGCATAAGTAAAGGTGTTTTCTGTTTTAATTCACAGCTAACGCGATATTTTTTCGTGCACGAATATATCCTGCATGTTATATTTTTGTTGACCGTATTGTAAAGATTCCTCAACAAGTGTATGTTTCTATGTCATTGACAATATATTAAAATTGCAAAGTTGTAGTTGTTGATGTCCTATAAATGTGCTTTGTTTATCTGTAATTGCACGGTAAGGGCTTTAACTTGGAAAACACAGCAAATGTGTAATTGCAGAAAGGCAATACTTGTAAAAAAGCAGTTGTTACTTGCTGTTTTGTATTCTTTTGTAATTCTTGAATTTAAAACGATTGCAATTGTGAAAATCTTGTTTACTTCGTTTATTTACAACTGCTGCCATGTTTTTTTTAATTGAAATAAGTTTGTTTGGCTTTCACTGTTCTTAAGCGTAGCAGGTTAAAATATTTAAAGTGCAATTACAGCTTTTCTGCAGGGCAATTACATAATTTCACAGTGAGCTGCACTTCAGTCAACTAATCACAGTCGAAAAACATCTCAAGGTATTTTATTACCTATACTAGTTTCTAACGTTAATGTAACAAGGAAAAAGTTATTTGCTCCTGTTAAAAAAGTTTTTTCTTATTTCAAGAGTAAATTTCTGGCAAACAACAGTCCTAAAGACATAAATGTGTTAAAAATAAGATGCATATTTTAATGAAACGTATTCTTGGTAAGAAATTTTGAAGTATTTTTTTTAATTTAGTACTCTACAGAAGTCTTGCTTCCCAAACATATTTGCAAATGTGGGAAATAACTTTTATAGAAAAAAATGCGTGATCTGATATCAGGATTATATAAAATGCATTTAAACGTTCACTGATATAATAATTTTTTATTATAAAAAAATTAATAGCTACAAATAAAAATGAAAAAAAATACAAATCCTACCTCCCTTAGCAGCTTTTTTAAAATCATTTGCGAGTTTCAATTCCTCAACTGATGATGGCTCTTTTTTTGCAATTTTGGCTTTAACCTCATGACCATTCGTCGGTCGATTCTTTTTCTTTCGTGTAAATGCAGCATTCAACAACATTTGGCCATATTTATCTGCTTTATCTCTGCTTTCCCTTAGTAGGCTAAGGCAAGCATTGTATAAATTCAGAGGTTGTCTTTCACCATTGGGAAGAATTGTGAAATCTCCATTCTTTTCAAGTCCATAATCATCAGGATTATTTTCTATCAATACAACTGGCGCCTCACTCCCAAAGAATTAAAAACAAGATCTGACACAAAATTTTTCTTTTCTCGCATGTTCTCTTTCCATTTTCTCACGTTGTAGTAACCAACAGAACAAGCATGTGTTAAAATCACGACGAGATTTGGAAGACTGATGTCAACAATTTCCAACATCTTGATAACTCTCAAGGATTTTGAAAGTGTGCTATTGACTCCCCTAATTCTGTTATCATCGGCTTTTGTGACTAAGAACACAATATTTGAATAAATCTTAGTTTCCTCTTTTAATTCGGGATGCGTTTCGAAATACTTTTTAATAGATAGAAAATTGCATGCATCTTGTTTATCACCATCACCATCATTGAAGCCAGGTGTGTCAATAATTCTCATGGTTAAGTCACTCACTTCATACTTTGGTTCGTCAAAAGTAATAATATACTCAGATGTTTTTTGTGTAGATGATTGATTATTACTTGTCTTAGCAACTCCAGTACCCAGTAAATGATTTATTGTTGATGATTTACCAGATCCACTACTTCCAACAAGCAATATCATAGCAAATTTAGAATGGCGTTGAATTTTCCGGCTTGAAAGTATGAATTTATAAAGTTTAGCTCTGGGATTTTGTTCTGCATTTTCAACATCCATTTTGATAATCTCATTTAATTCTGCCTTTATTTGATCATCAGATGATGGTAAAGGCTTTAATTGAGAAGAGTTGGTAGTGCCCATTTCTTTATCAAAACTTAATCCAATACAACTCTTTTAAATATCTGTGTTGAACGTTGTTGTTCTGCACCGCGGATCTAATGTATTTAAGAAATAGACATTCCAAGCATACAAATAAGTTACGTTGAACATTAAAATACTATGTATACATACACCAAAAAACGCTGTCTTTCACAAGAAAAATGTTCTACTCATATTTTGATATTGTGTGTGTATAAGTGTATACCTTTACAGCGGCGTACCCTTCCCGTGGACGTCGTGGCTAAAGTTCAAATTATTCAGAATAGCAAAATATAATTAAAGAATGAAGTTCATTTTAAGAATGTTTTAACAAATTGTTTATCTATTTTGCTAAAATAAGCAAATGTACATTACCTAACCTAAAATTCTTCGTGAATGCAGACTCGATTAAGTGGCAAAAATTCCAAAGTATCTACTATCCAGCAACGATATTCTAAAGATATTTAAATTATGATAGACTAAAGAACTTATTTTTCGCCAAAGGCTATGAGTTATGCGCTAACGCTAAGGCAAGATGAAAATTTGGTCTTCTAAAGCCTTCTATACTCTATAGCAACTCAATATTTCATGTATTTATCATATAAAATTTGATAATAGGAAATAGTCTTATGAAAACACGGACGCTGATTGTTTGAATGCTCAAAAAACTCGTGTTGTTGGAACACGGGAATTTCAGTGTCACAAGTCTGAGGGACGTTAGAAGACAAATTTTGCACAATTATACAATGAGTGTAGCGTGAAACGTCCGTCTATGTTGAAAAATAAAACAATGTTTTATCTTTCACAATGTTTTAAAAACATGAATTATTTGCAACCAGCGAAGGTTGGTCGGGAGATAAAGCCTTATTAAGATGTTGTTTAACAATATTAACAATACATAACGACACGTTTCTCACCCAAAATTGTATAATATTGCATATTGCAATCTATTGAAGTGGAACTTAACATACGAATAATCTTATTCTTCACAACATTTCACGAAGTTCTTTAAAAGGCGTCATAACAAAAGTCAGTCAAGATTTTGTTAGTAAAATGTCAAGAAATGGCAGTTGATCCTGTTGTTCAGTTTCAAATGAAAATCTAATGTTTGCGTGCTGTGTGTTAATGTAATTATAAAACTTCATGGCCTCAGCTTCACTAGTAAAAACACAAAAAATATTGTCGACGTATCTGCGGTAAAATAGTTGTTTAGTGTCATTGTAATTGTTTAGCCAGTTTCAAAAGAATCTATCGTTCGACGATTTAGGTGACCAAGGTGACCATTTAGGCCTTAAAGTCCAAATATTATGAAACGCTTCTGTACAGATATTGACATTCGACTAATTTTCACATCATTCAAAATCAAAAACCTTTTCTCATTCAAAGACCCAATCCCTGATTCAATTAAATCAATGGTGGTATATGAATTCCATTGTGCGGAATGTAATTCCCGATACATTGGCGAAACTTCGCACTATTTACCATCAGAATCAGGGAACATACCACAACAGACAAAAACTCTCATATCTACCGACACCTTCTTAAATCTCACTCATGTAAAACCACTATGCACCCTCTCTTGCTTCAAAATCATCGACACTGCCGACACTTCATTCTCCTATAAAACCAAAGAAGCACTCCACATTAACAAAACTAACCCTGACCTCAATGTTCAAGTTTTTAAATTCAATACAATATTTAGTTTATAATACGCTCGGACGCTCCTCATTAATTTATCTTATTTCCTTTTTATTGTTGTAATTTATGTATCTTTTATATAAACCTTGTATTATTTATTACTTCACTTATACTGAAGATGATATCATGAGATGTCGAAACATGTCTATTTTAAAAAAACTCGTCGTGTATATTAAATGCGCATTAGCAATAGTGCTTCTACGAAATTATGTTAAGAAATGTTACCTGAATTTTATGGCGAACTTTGACTTGAAAAGCAATAAGATCTGAAATCTGAAAATGCACATATATACGTGTCAAAATTGTTTGCATGTCATTAATACAATCACTCATTATATATTCCACATTGTTTAACAAAATTTGAAATCACAAGGTTAAATAGTTGGAACGTTTGTTCATTATTCATCTAGATTTATGTATTAGCAATAGAGAAAATAGCCAATCCTACACTTACTCAAACGCGCTACTTAAACTTACGCACTTAACTTTACAATTACGTAAAACTACTCAAATTTCAAGTACATTATCCGCCTTGTAATAACTGCACCTTGTTTAGCTAAAGATATAAAAAGCCTGTAAATAAATTGTAAAAGATAGAATACTCACGACTGTTGTAAATAACTTTTTCGCTAGTGATTAAAATAATCACAAAAATTTAATAGCGTTCTAGTACATTGAACTCACGTTCGGAGCTCATACGAAAGATTGATATAACGCTAAATGTTATTAAACAAAAAGAATGATTGCATAATGCTATAACCAACAACTACAAACAATAACGACCTTATCTAACAACATTTGAGAAATTTACCTTCCACTCCTCTTCCTTGTAAACGAGACAAGTCTAGTCAAAAACAGAGAGCCTTATATGCTACAAATCCCGGGCTTGTGACCGGTATAGCAGAGTTAAAAGGTGAAAGCTTTATCATAGATTAATCAACTGAATATTCCAGCTCATATTTGTTTGGAAGCATGTTGAACAGTTCATATGGACAAAGCTCGAATTCCATATTAAAGAAACAGTAACATAATCCGTTGTTAATGTTAGACAATACATCATTGCCCTTCAGTGAAAGCACCCGCTTTCCACTGGAAAAGAATGAATCTATTTTAAACATAGATTGTTCCAAATATTTAACAATGTCATTATACTTATACATATCGGCAAGTAGGTGCTTTTTTCTTTTGCCATTGCAAGAATTGGGAGAGGGGCTTCAGCCTCACCCCTCAGCCCCCGGTCCTGACGTCTGTTACAGGAAGCGTCCCATGTTTTTTTAATTCAATAGTACTGCACCATGTACTGCACACTGCGTACGTCCTAAATCAAGAAATACGAGATATAAATACGTTTCTCAAGTGTAACCATCGAGTTCTATAATAACTGGAGGGGAAACGTCAACAAAATTAGTATAAATTATCAGCGCGCGGCCGCGTGGTCAAAAACATGGCGGATTTTGGTGGTCAAAGTCAGCGGAAAGACGCGGGCTCATGAAATAAAATTTTTGTCGCCCACCCTGATTTGACCACCACGATTGCGAGTATAGAAAATATCAAAACTATATATTTTCCTAACATAAACACTTTTTTAAAACTTTATTTATTAAACTGCCAACTTTTGTGGTTTGCGGATGCTGAAATAGCGACAGAAAAGGGAACATTTCTTGACTCCGGTAAGTAGCACAGTATTAGTTTTACTATTTTGTTTTTAACACGATACTTGAAGAGTGTTTCTACTACTAAGTTTTAATTTAAAGTTATTTTGGTCCAGTCTTGTTTGTTCTTCACTTAATCGCTCGCCAGACGTTGCGGAGCTGTCAATTTTTATCGAGTTTTGCATCCATCTTGTATCATGATCAAGGCATCAAGCTAAACTCTCCTGATTTGAATTGAGTTTACCTCCCAAAAATGGGGCATAATTTGTTCATGTTTTTTTTGAAAAGATGAAGGGAAAGTTTACAACAGAGTTGTGTTGAAATTGAATGCAGTGCCATGCAAAATTAATGAGAAGTATGGTATATGTTGTATAATAAAAATAACTATTAAACTGTTTGCCTGCTCAATTTGACTGACTGTATAGTGTAGACAATTATAATGGATTTGGAAAGTTGGATTTATGCAAACAATTTTAAAGTACTACTTAGCGTTTCTGTAAATGAAGTATGTATTGTTATAGTAAACAGGTTACTACTTGTTTCTACCTTGAAATTTTTGTTCAACAGTAGCTAATGATTATATTATTAATATGCATGAATAATTAAACATATTATTGTCTCATCTCATTTAATCCATACTTGGTATGATTCCAGGTGATCCACAAATTCACATCGGATGCATTGGTTACAATGAAGTTGAACGTAGAAGAAGCAAAAATAGATGGCAAAGAAATTCTTTGTGTCTTATGAAGAATTAGTGGAATTCAATAAAAAGAATTCTTTAAACAAATTGTAAACAAATTTAAATTTGCTTATGGTCAAGCAACCTAGTCAAGGAAGCAAAGTCTGTCTTCAACATGTGACCTTTCCAATTATTTAGTTTCTTTGTACAAATACTATTTTCGAGAAACTTCATTTGTAAGTCTTTCATTAATATTTTTTTACCAAGAGATAAAAGGAACTAATTCAAAGGCTTGATGTAAAATACAAAGATTTAACAAGTTGTTTATCATTTAATCCCCAAATGTTAGTTTGTACATATAAATAATTAGTATTGGTAGCTGTAAGTTGTTTAAGCAAAACAGAAGAGTAGTAGTGCTCGAAGGGGTTAGCATTTTTGAAAAATTATATCTTGTTCATGACATATATTACACAATTCCAAAAAACTGTAAGTAATGCACAATAATATCTATAGAACTTGATAAATTTCTTCACCTACACTGTCAAATAACTATTTTGCCTTCATGCAGCAATAGAAAGTGTTTTTGTCAGACAAACCAATGCACTTTAGTTTCCAAGTTTGTAATTTCAATGGAAAATTAATGTAGTTCTGTTCAGTAATAGATCCAAGATTCTGCCAAGCTGTTTACAAAATACAAATTACCAAGCAACAGTGTCATGGTGTTTTGAATTTTTTTCTTATTTGTAGCTCTTCTAGTTCAACATACTTTCTTTATGAGTTTTCAGTAGATTTATCAGGTAAGGACAATACACTTATGATACTTATCCATGGTAAACTTTCAGTTGGCTTATGTCGTAGGACTGAAGCAAACATTTTATCGCTTCCTTAGGAGCATTTTTACACAGATTTATCCATTTGAAGCAAGAAAAATAGTTGCACCAAACTGTTTTCAAACAGTCAAACATACAGAAGCATGAAATAATGCATAAGTTTGACAAGATTGACAGGTCTAAGTAAAGAATGCCGTTTGATTTTCACTTTTAAAACGCTAAAATGTCATAAAATAACTTAAATGTTACATCCACAATATGCGTTTCTCTACCGTCGATCTTCTTTATTTTGATGTGTGTCTGTACTGTGTTTTTCACGCAATGCTGAAGCATTATTTTCACATGATATGCTGTCGGTATCGTAATTGTTTTTTTGCTCACTTGTTTTCGTTCATACAAACAGTATTAGAAATCAGGAGGGAGTGAATATTGAAAAAAATGTTTAAAGTGGAAGTTTTGACCACCAAAATCCGCCATTACCGCCATGTTTTTGACCACGGGGTCCAGGCCCCTTTGCCCCTCCAGGTCTTATAGAGGTCAATGAGTGTAACTCATTTCAAAAATAGCCAATGCTTTGCGTGTCAACACAAAAGAATTCGCAATCGGCTTTGTCACAAACAATGAACCACTTAATAATAATGACAGCAGAAATGTTTAGATTACATCATGGATTACATGCCAAAAAATTTTGTCCACTCTTCCCTCGCCCTTCCCCCCCTCTAGATGGTCCAGTCATTGGGTCCAGTTTGGCCATTCCGGGCCACTGTCCAGTACGTTCGCTGATTCAGTTCATTCAAAAAAGATCATGGCCGACAAGTTGATCGACCATTATATGAAAGAAGAATTGGAGGAAGAACGCGGTGCAGTTCTCAATAAGTTTAACAAAGGTGAAAGTTTATTAAATGTAATTTTTCATCACAGCTCAATATGCATTGAAACGTCTTATTTTTTTGCGCCTAGCCAGCCTTGTTATGGATAAAAATCGGACCATCATAGTTATTTATTTCTTTAGTTTTTCTTAGTTTTTCACGTCATTGTTTGCGTTATTCTTTGGCCTTGTGTTATTACGGTTTTTGGGTAATGATGATTGTGTTATACAGTGCAGTACTTTGGGATTAGCTTATACTTTTGGAGCATGAAATACAATTAGATATTTTGCGATCAGTTGTCAAGCGTTCGATTAATTATTGTCTACACAATCAACACATGTAGAATCGTTGGAAAATAATATTTTGCAAATATTTTAAGAAAAAAGAAACAACAATCAACACGAACTGTCTGCCCAAAAATAGCAATACATATGTAATCGCTAAAATTGTTGCCAATTTTGTCAGAGAGCTGTCTAGGACAGTTGGACGTGATTATTTGTCATCATGAGATGTGTCACAAAAAAGCAAATGATGATATTTTGAGTCAAACCAGTGGTAGCAAAATGTAATCCGGGTAAAATAACAAAAAATCTAGTAAAGGTATCTACCTCTAACCCTTTACTTCACAAGTTTTTTGTTCCCTTGACCTTGAGTTTTGGATGGTTTCTTATAAGTAAACACATGCTTTAATTAAGGGATATTAGTAATTAAACATCCCTTAAAGGGAGGAAGGTTTATTAAATGTCCTCGGTTTGTGGGACATTTGAACACTGATATCCCTGAAAGCATGCATTTACTTAAAATAAAAGTTTCGAATATTATGTTAATGTGTAAAGTTATGTTAGACATTTAAAATCAACGAAAATTTTTCTAAATCGTTTTATTGCATACATGTTTCGGCATACTTATGCTATCTTCATTGCCTTTTTTTTTTGCAGAATGAATTAAATATTTAAATACAGGTATTTTTTAATGATATATACTGAACGCGAATAGACAAAATAGATATAAACGGTGAAAGTGCAATAGTGATGCTTCAAATTTTTTATTTAAAGGTTGACTTATTTCTTCAATCAAGGCAATGCATTTTGAATAGTATCATCAATTATTGATAAAATGTATTTGATGTAGTCAGGCATTTTCCTCAAACCTCTAGAACTCTGTTCTTCAACTTTACCTAGCCTTGTGTTAGAAGAACATACTTTTACTTGCTCCAGTTTCTTTCTCTCCGCTCGCAAATATGCTTTTGAAGAATCATTACTGTAAAGACTTGAAGTATTAATCTGTAACATTTTTTCGAAAGCTTGTTTGGTAAGATTTCCTTTCTTTTTATCAATCATCCCAACTAACGTATGAATTTGCTGCAATGTTAATTCATGTTTTAAAAGCACTGGATCTTTGGCAACAGATCTTTTCCATTCATGGAATTTTTCTTTAACTTGCAAGTCTACACGCCCTCCTCTCCATTGAGAGGATGGAATTTTTAAGACTTCGTTGCTTTCTGTATTCATTGATAATTTTACCACAATGTGTGCACCAATACAACCGCCAACATTATTTTCATCTTGGTTTGGCAATTCTATGATGTCATTATTATTATCACATACAACTGATCCCCAAACATATGCAGACGTGACGACAAAGTGACCACATGTATTGAAAAAATTTATGAACTCCTTCATCACTTTCTCGTTTTCGATATTTCCACTTGGAAGTTTTTCCACAGCAGACCGAAATTCATCAAAAAAAGCAATTTTTTTCGAATCAAATTCATCAACATTTATCTTTGCGATTCTTACTTCTTTTAATATTTTTGTATTGGTTGAAGATCTTGAGTCATTTTCCTGACGCTTCATGCTGTAATTTACATGAAATTCTGGAGCCATCGTTAATATACTTGGTGCCATGTTCACATTTAGCCCCAAGGCTGAAAGGCACGATTTAATGCAACTTTCATTCCCTTGTAAATGCATTTCGCTATCTACAGTTTCATTTATTTTCAATATTTGTGCAAATTTAGGATTTCTCGTGTCAAATTGTTTATTATCAACGAGAGATAATTTTAAATCAAAAGTCGTCTGACCAATTGTATCAAATCAAGTTTTTAGAAATTACGCTTATTCATCATATACGATGAAGTAAGTATCACAGCTAATGCGATATTTTTTCGTGCACAAATATACCCTACATATTATTTTGTTGAGAGTATTGGTTCTGAAGTTTCATCAAATCTCTTGAAAGTTGTCATATTCTGCTTTAAATTCATCATCAGATGGTAAGGGCTTTAACTTGGAAAACACAGCAATGCCCATTTCTTTGTCAAAACCTAACAAAATTGAGACCATTCGTATGTATTAAAAAAGTAGCTATGGCAATTACAGAAAATTTGATGAAAAATAAGTCAACAGAGCAGATGCATAAGTAAAGGTGTTTTCTGTTTTAATTCACAGCTAACGCGATATTTTTTCGTTGACGAATATACCCTGCCTGTTATTTTGTTGAGAGTATTGTAAAGATTCCTAAACAAATGTATGTTTCTATTTCATTGAGAAAATATTAAAATTGCAAAGTTGTAGTTATTGATGTCCTATAAATGTGCTTTATTTATTTAATAAATTTATATGGTATTTCTTGTTTGGGGTCCTTAATACTTGGGGGCCCCCGTCACTTGACACCTGGACACCCAATTACGCCACTGTGGATTAGCAACAGTTATTTATTAATTGCATATTATTATGCTTCTGATGCTCGCCATAAGGAAGAAAAATTTCAAAACACCCGAATAAAACGACTCAGCACATTTTATGTCAAATTTCTTCTCCAACATTTGAAGGCCATGTTCTGTGATATTGTCGTCATGACGACAGTTGATTTAAAAGACTGTTGCGCGCTTCAATCTTGAATCATTCGACAATACCATCGCATTCATAGTTTCCTCTAGCCCAAAAAGTTCTATTTTTACAGATTCGTCCTGGATGTTGTTTTTGCAAATATACTGCTTTGCACGCTTAGCAAGTGAGTTGGTTAAAACTTTGAAGAAAAAATTACGATTATAACAATGTGCTTCTCAGCAGTGATTAGTTGAATACAGTGCAGTTTATCTGTAATTGCACTGTGAAAATGTGTAATTGCAGTGTGGTAATACTTGTAAAAAGCAGTAGCTACTTGCTGTTTTGTATTCTTTTGTAATTCTTGAATTTAAAACGATTGCAATTGTGAAAATCTTGTTTACTTCGTTTATTTACAACTACTGCCATGTTTTTTTTTAATTAAAATAAGTTTGTTTGGCTTTCACTGTTCTTCAGCCAAGCAGGTTATAGTATTTACATTGCAATTACAGCTTTCCTGCAGTGCAATTATTTCCTGTAAAACGTGTTAGACGTATCCAACATTTCCTGTAAAACGTGTTGGACGCATCTAATATTTCCTCTAAAACGAGTTGGACGCATCCAACATTTCCTGTAAAACGTGTTGGATGCATCCAACATTTTTTGTAAAACGTGTTGAACGTATCCAATATTTCCTGTAAAACGAGTTGGACGCATCCAACATTTCCTGTAAAACGTGTTGGATGCATCCAACATTTTTTGTAAAACGTGTTGAACGCATCCAACATTTCTTGTAAAACGAGTTGGACGCATCCAACATTTCCTGTAAAACGTGTTGGATGCATCCAACATTTTTTGTAAAACGTGTTGGACGTATCCAACATTTCCTGTAAAACGTGTTGGACGCATCCAACATTTCTTGTAAAACGTGTTGGATATATCCAACATTTCCTGTAAAACGTGTTGGACTTATCCAACATTTTCTGTAAAACATGTTGGACGCATCCAACATTTCTTGTAAAACGTGCTGGACGCATACAACATTTCCTGTAAAACGTGTTTGACGCATTCAACATTTCCTGTAAAACGTGTTGAACGCATTCAACATTTTTTGTTAAACGTGTTGAACGCATCCAGCATTTCTTGTTAAAGGTGTTTGACGCATTCAACATTTCCCGTAAAACGTGTTGGAATTCAGAATCCAGTTTGTAGTTTATGGAAATAAGCAGCTCGGACATGAACTTTAAACTACATTTGCTATATATGTTGCTCTATTAATAGCGTTGGAAACAAACGTTTATGCATTATCTGCTATCCAAGCTGCATCCAATGTGCAATCTTATTCTGTGGTATAGAGTATAGAATATTATAATTTACTTTTTAGTGTCATTTAATAATATGTCATTAGCTACAGTGGTTTTTGGTCCCGATATATATAAAACTGAGAGTTGTTTACTTGTAGACTTGATAGGACGATGCAAGATATTGTTCATAAAGTTGTTCCAAACTTATTTGAAGGTATGGTTGTGTTTTATTTTCATTCTGGAACGCCATTCTTCCGAAGGAAAAACCGAGATGCTTGCTCTGTTTTTTCTCCTCTCGTGGAATGTCCAGATTTGTGAGTTGTTTTTTTTTTCTGAGCAGTGTAAAATGTTTTAGTTAACTTGGGTTATTCACATGACGTAATTTGACTATATCTTGCAGATAAAGAAGTGAGGGAACATGAATTTTACGAAGAAAGAGGAATGCCCGTGCCGAAGAAAGATATCGAATCGGAAGGTTTGTCTGACAGTCAGCTCACACAGTTAAAACTCCCATTGTATACAGTTCTGTCAAAAGACGGTGATTTAGTTAAGGTTAGGGTTTCAGTATGGTCCCCCTTGACAAAAAGACGAAATTAAAAGATGCCAAGCACTCTCTCTCTCTGACAACACTATCCTTACCAGTGCCTTTACCATGCCAAGCACTCTCTCTGACAATACTATCCTTACCAGTACCGGACACAACATTCAGCGTACTATGAAACACTTTGCTTTACCTGCGGATTAAAAAGACAGACTTACTTTTTTGCTGGCTGATATTGCTGTTGACGTTTTTGGGGCTACAACGCCCAGAGCTCAGAATATCGCCTGAAATGTTCTGGTCAAGATGACCGGTCAATTTTATTTAGCTCGTTCAAAGTAGGTTTTTTACTTATTGCTAACGCACACAACTGGCAGCAAATAACGTGAAAAAACATATATCTTCGAGACTACAGATTCTCGTACTTGACGTCAAAGCGTTCCTTACGTTGCTATGCATCTTCTTCCTATACTAATTTACTTTAGGGGAGGGAAAACATGAAAATGGGGCCTGTCAAAATGACCGGTAAAGTAAAAATTTGGCCGGTCTCGAACCATTTTCGATCTGTCAAACAATTTCTGTTGACCGGCCGTTATTTTGAGCCCCGGGAGCGCCCCCTTCACAATCACACAACTCGCCTCCCCCCCGCTCTGCAGCTACTTTTCTGATTACAATTTTGTTTTAAAATGCAAGAGCGACGAGGAATTGCACTCATCATTGGTGAACGACGTCACAGAATACATGAACAATTACCGCGACGATGAGTTGATTTCAATTTACTTCAAGCCGTACGACGGGTATGATGTTGTGCAATTTCGTTTGTTTGTGCAATTTCTTTGAAGTCGAACACGTTTTATCCGTTTAGACCTTTGGAAAATCTTTAAAAACACGTACGTAGTAAGATGTTCGTTTTCAAGGGTTAATACATAGAAATACCTATCATCATTTTAAGTTTAAATCGTAGGTAATTATACAGAGATTAAAAGCGTGTTGGGCGATTACATAATCTTTTTTGGGCAAAGGCTTTGCGAAGTAAACCAAACCAGTTGGTGGATAGTAAAGATTAACTTATATTGATTATGACCAGTGCTGTAGAACTAGTTTTACCGGAGGGAAGGCTTGACAAGGATGAAGCAGCGAAATCTTACAAAAGTCATACATGACTTCATGGTTGTTCACAGCATATGAGATGATTAACAGTCATTCATAAGTTCTTTTAAGTCAAAGCACCTGTATAAATAATACGTTCAGTACCATAAGGAAAAGACTTGCACACACATTCATACCAAACAATTCGTGACCAAGCTCTGCTCGGTAGATTAAACTGTGATTAATAACTTTTTGATTTCTAAACTAGAAAGGGGGATAGCCTCGCTAAGCTGTACGTAAGAACTGAAAATTCGTCCCCAAGAGCTCCCCTCCCCACTTCTACAGCGCTGATAAGAAAAAACGATTACTTTCCTTTCAGTCGTGAATTTTGTTTCAAAGTTATGGACTTATAGATGACTCCAAATGTACAAAACTTTATTTACACTTGTAACTCGCTTTAGACTTGTGTCATCAGCCTATTATGGCTACAGAAATCTCTTTTTCATGGTGCTAGTTTTTTGTCTTTTTATTGAAAAAGGTAATATCAAGGCAGTATTTACGTTGCTCGCATCGTGCGCTTATCTTGAACCTTGAAAAACTGTTTAAGAAAAAGATCAACTTGATGGAAGAACTAGAGGTAATTCCATACATGAACATTGAAAAAATGGTGCCTATGTATACAAAATATGTAAAAAAGACCTTCGGAAATTTCCCAGCAGCAAAAAATCTTTTGCAATAGTAGGAAAGATATGTAATATTTGCACGTAGTTGACAATACTTTTTGCACCTTGGTAGCACAGTGATAGACATTGAAATCATCACAATTTCTATAGGTCGTCTTTTTTATGCACCCCGTACTGTCTTGTTTTATGGAGGTCGTGATTTTGTGATAACAACGTGGAAGATTGATGATTTGGAGCCCATATTCAAGTGCTATCATAAAGAAATATAGGGTGTTTACAGTGTTTGCACAGGCTTTTGCAAACCTGGGAGACCTTTAGGAAAACTTAAGGGCAGATCAGTGCCAACCTAAGAGTCTCACAAACTTCCCCAAGGTTTGTATAAGCCAGTTCAAACACGAAAAACATCTTTTATTTCTTTCAAAACAAACGTTTAATTTTTCTCTAACATGTATTCATGTTTGATTTGCAGTTTCTCTTTGTTGATTTAATTGATTGAGTTAAGATCAGTTTGCTCAGGCCAATGCAAACTCGGCTATAGACCAATTTGGGTGTTGTTATTTTATAATCCATAATCACTATTGATTTCAATAGAAACTTGTAACAAAGAGCATGCAGGTATATAAAAATAATGTAAGCTTCCTGCAGTATTGATCTTCCACGTTCCCTGTCAACTACTTCATGCAAACCCCGCTTGATGTTTAAATGTTTAATACGAACTCTTTGTTATAAAGAAAAAGTCATCTTGAGTAAGGCAATGAATCTTCTCAATTGCTATAAAATTGATCAAGTTTTTGAAAAGGGCGTACCCCTTGTTAATTATCAGCCTGTTGTCCTATTTGTTCTCTTCGACTGATTCCTTCTCCTCCAGTTGGAGCTTTTCTGTGAAAATAAATTGGTTAATAGGACCAGCTCATTGAAGCAATTGTATGTCGTGAATTGGGGATTAAAGGAGCTGAAATTCTGTGCTCTTTCGTGGAATGAATTTTTATTTCCAATGCAATTTTTAATTGTTGAACTGTTTTAGGCTTTACCTATGTGTCTTCAATGTCGCGTTTATTCGGCGCCCAGCGTCATCATTCAGAAGATATTTCGACCAGTTTCTATTCTCCATTGACGCAAGATACCATCATTCAGAAGACTATTTTAACTAGTGTCCATTCTCCATCAGCGCAAGATACCATCATTCAGAAGGATATTTTAACTAGTGTCCACTCTCCATCAACGCAAGATATCATCATTCCGAAGGATATTTTAACTAGAGCCCATTCTTCATTGACGCAAGATACATGGTTGTAATGATTCTTCAAGGAAACTGACTTTCCTGTTATGCAAGGGAGTTCCTTTGACATTAATGAGGTCATTTATCTTTCCTTACATGAATTTCCAACAGAAAGTTGTGATCCACTCACACGGATGTGTGGTGTACCTAATGAATGGTGCACGTTGCGGTTGAAATTGACTCATAATTCTCCTGTAGTAGCTTCAAGTATTTCGTTGTTACGGACTGAAGCTTGAGTAGAGTAGAACATGTACTTATGGTTTGTGCAAGGTATTGTAGGTACTGCGGAGCCTGGGGACCCACCCCTCTTTCTCTCTCTCATCATTATTTTTTAACTGAAAGAAATCTGTTAGTCTTGAGTTGGCTAAACTTACAAAGATAGCAATCTGCCTTTCAAGGAGGAAGGGATTGAATTCACGATTTCCACAGTCTAATCCTTACCCTCCGCACTGAGCGTTCCACTTTCTGTAAAATGATTAGAAACCGATAAAAAGCAATTCGGTTTTCTTATGATTTAAACTAGACCATGTAATGTCGTATTCGTTATCGAATCGATTTTTTAATATCGCCCATCACTGCAAATGTGTTAAATATTTACAGTACTGTAGTATCCATACAACTTACACTAAACTCAATAATTTTTCTAATTTTTCTCCTGAGAAATTTTTGCGCTTTTTGCTTGTTTGAGCACAGCAAGCAAAAACAGGTAACAGCAAGCAAAATCAGGTTAAAAAGCAGCAAAAACGTTTTAAAAAAGATCTATTCACAAGTTATATTTAACTAACACACATTAAGGAGACATACTAGTTTTGTTTAATTCAATTCTTTCACGAATTTGGAAGTTTTATGAGTTGATTAGAAATAACAATTGAAACCAAACGTTACGTGAAGCAAAAGTAAGATTGGTGAAAACTTACATAAACTGAATTATGTGCGATACACATGAAACCTTGATGAAAACGTCATCGCACATACGAAACGCTAATCTACGGCATGCTATACTTCATGTAACCGAATTTGTCTTCTGCCTTGGCAGATGATTGGATTTAATTATCTCAGGAACAAAACGAGGTGAGATGTCAACAAGGGTAGTTTAACCTCATCATCCTCAACATAACTGAATGGTCTTCGATTGATTTGCACTCCAATGTTTACTTTATAGAATTCTTCCAATTTCAGGTTGGCGCCTTGTACATCGCCTTTTTTACAACTCTAACAAGGCGCTGAAGCTGTCCATTCCATCATGGCGCTCGGGACGGGATTGGGACTAGGTAATTTGCCATTAATATTCAAACTACTCTAGATAATTACTTAAAGCAGTCAGCTGATTTTTGTGATCTTTTGCGTAAGATGAGCCTGTCACTCCTCCCCATTTTGCACAGATACAGAAATTGAAATATAGAATCCATACCAACTTATACAGTCACATGAAAACTGCTATTTGCTAATGGGCCGCCATTCAAAAATAGCATGCTGCTTGAATGGAGCATCTAATATGTGATACATTTTACATTAAGGAAATACTTAAAAAAAACAAAGACATTTCACGCAAATGTAGAAGAGGATGTTGAATTCACGTTAAGCCATAAAGTTCTTGGACAACATTTGAATAGAATTTTCCCGATGAATGATCACGACTTCACGAACGATTGTTTACGATATATATTCAACTTAAGGGTCTCAAATGGGCATTTTAATTCACAAATGGGCATTTTCTGAGATAAAACAGTAACATCTAAAAAAGTAATTGGGAAAACTTCCGAAATCACGAGCTCCCTATTTATGATTAACAAATTATTGCGAATCTTCATGGCTTCATCACTATTCGATATTTGGAAAGCGAAATTAATTGCAAAGCAAAAACATTTTCAAACATAATTAAATATACATTTAACTTCACAGGTGGGCTTCCGAGAGAATTGCTTTCAATGACTAGAACAACTGTCACAAAAGATTTCTAGTTACTGTTTCGTTTACCGCAGATAATTTCAACGCAGCGAAATGCTTCTTGACGGTTTAAATTGGATGATTGTGTAAAAGTTCATGTTTGACTACTTTTGATGGTCTGTATAAGTGAGAAACTGAGAAAATCTGTGTCTAAACAAATCACTAGTTCGTAGGCTGAAAAATAGCTTTATTTGCCTCAATTCCTCGGGGTAATTTTGCCTTTACATTAGAATAATAGAAAAGTAGTGACATAAAAAAGCAGATCATGGTGTTTTGAGCCAAACCCGTAGTAGCACCAAAATGCACTACGGGAAAAATTATTTCGCACAATCTGTGCGAAGTGCTGGTTCACTGTTCTCAAACTTCACTCTAACGGTGGGACTGTATTTTGAATATAATATTTTAACACTTCAACAGGATATTTACAGTGGTTGTGCATGATTTTACGTTCCAAGCGTATACGGAATACTTAAATTGATCTCGATAAGATTACCGACAACTGTCAATCTTTAACTGCGTTTTCGAACTTCTGCAATACGACTCTAATTTATCAAATTTATATGACCAGTTCATACACCAATAACGTCAACTTTTCCGAACTCCCGAACCAACGCTTGCAAGCTATATTTATGTATAATTATTCGGAAGTGGTTTTAGGCGTTTACATGACATACAACTTGCCATTCCGTTTCTACCTACATCCTACCGCAATGACGCATTGCAGTGAGGAAGTGTTCTCTTAACATGACTATACTATTTTACATCAATTTATTATCAGTTATATCTTATAATCTATAAGACACAGTCACACGCCACATAATTTGACATGACAATTTACAACAAATTACAAAAGGTAGCTATGTACTTAAACACCCAGGATTAGTAGCTTTAGAATGAGAAGGAATTTGGAACATATGTAAAAACAGCAATTGAATGTTGAAAAGCTTAAGCTAAGCAGAAAATGATATTACGCATTTATACAACCAACCACAATTTTCACAAAGTTTTTTATTTTTCAAATTTCTTTTTTCTTGATCCTTTTCTTTGGTTTCCATTTGCAAATTTGTTTTTGACAAATCATTATTGTAAAGACTTGAAAAGTTAATCTGAAAAATTTTTTCGAAAGCTTCCTTGGTAAGATTTCCTTTCTTTTTATCAATCATTCCAACTAACGTATGAATGGGCTGCATTGTTAGTATATTTTTATAAAAACACTGGATTATTAGCAACAGATGTTCTCCATTCCGAGAATTTTTCTTCAACTTGCAAGTCGAAACACCCTCCTTTCCATTTAGCGTATGTAATTTTCAAAACTTTTTTTTCTTCGTTTGCTGATGCTTGTCGTTAACAAAGATTTTAGTTAACAAAGTTAATACTGTTTAAGAATTAATGAAGTATGTAAGAACATTTGCAGATTATTTCAAATACACAAACTGGAAATACACAGCCATCTTTATGCCATATAATTTTTGAATTTTCAAAGGATTTGTTCTTAAGCGCATTTTATGTTTTGTTAGAATATACAAGCCGCAACTTGGAGTATTAAAATCAATAAAAAAATAAAACATCCGCTAATCATTCATGATTACACAGCACCCACGCTTCGAAAAAAGACGAGGCTGCTCGCGTTTTTCAGGGGGCTGTCAATGTCTGACAGAACTTTGGCTTCATCCAATCACAGAGCATTCATAGAGTTATCATTCCAGTATATTTATAATTCAATGGTTATTATAGAACTCAATTGTTTTGACAACCAAAATCCGCCATTACCGTCATGTTTTTGACAATCGGGTCCAGTCTCCTTTATACCTCCAGGTTTTTATATAACTCAATGGTTATAACCTGCAGATATCGAGAATTATCTGCAGGTAGTTGACCAATCACAGCCGAGAATGCTCACATAGTGAATAATAATTTGTGTTAACAGATGCTAAGTACCTTAAATATAATGTATTTTATAAATAATGCCAAAAGAACAGCTAAGTTTGAAAAAAGAAAGATGTTTTCGGATACATAAAGAAGGCGAGAAAAAAGTATGACCTTGGGCAAATTATTTTTTGTGGTTTTGGTTGTGAATAACATTTGCATTTCCAGGAAAACGTTCTTATAAAAGATGAATAGAAAATAAAAAAGTCCATGTTAGATTATATTTGATGTGTTGAATAAGTGAGAAACAGAAAAAAATTGTATCTAAACAAATCAAAGTGACAATTTTTATATAACTTTTGTTGCATACATGTTTTGGCATACTTATTCTGTTTTCATTGCAAAATGAATTAAATATACAGTTAATTAAACAATAATGGTATAATTAAAGTGAAAATACACAGTGATGTCTCAAATATAAAAGGATGAATTACGAAAAGAAAATTACAATTTAGCCTGCACTTTAACCCTTTCTTTCCTAGCAAATATTTCTATTGAGCTTTGGTGTGCTTCGTCATTGCGACTCCTATTTGTCTTCAATGAATTTTTTTAAAAAGTTTATAATGGCGTTGATTATTTTGGACAATTTAGGAGTATTTGGGTTTTTTCTCGACCCCTTCCTCGTGCTGGAATCCTTCCTTTCTCTGTAGAAATCATGATTGTAAAACATTTTTTCAAAAACTTGACTGGTAAGATTTCCTTTCTTTCCATCAATCATTCCAACTAACGTATAAATTGGTAGCAATTGCAATTTATTTTTCAAAAACACTGGATCTTCAGCAACAGATGTCCTCCATTCAGAGAATTTTTCTTCTGAATGCAACGTACCATCAACTTGCAAGTCTAAACGCCCACCTCTCCAATGAGTCGATGTAGTTTTTGAGACTTGGATGCTTTCCTGGTTCACTATTTTTTGTCGTTTACCAGAATTTTTTGTAATAAATGCACCAATACCACCGCCGACACTGTTTTCATTTTGTTTTGAGAATTTCGTCGTATCATAGTGACTATCAAATTCAACTGATCCCCCCACATAAGCAGACGTGATGACAAACTGACCGAACCTATTGAAAAAATCGTTAAACTCCTTCATCACATTCTCGTCCTCGATATTTTCAGTTGGTAGATTTTCCACAGCAGACAGAAACCCATCAGTAAAAGCTGTTTTCTTCGAATCAAAATGATTTAAACTTATCTTTGCTATTCTCACTTCTTTCAACTGCCTTTTATTGGTCGAAGATTGGAAGTCGTCTTCTTGACTCTGCATGCTGAGATCTACACCAAACTCGAGATCTACATCAAACCCTTGCACCATCATTAATATATTTTGTGCCATGTTCACATTTAGCCCCAAGGCTGAAAGGCGTGATTTAATGGAGCTTTCATTCCTCTGTAGATGTATTGCATTAACTTCAGTTTCATTTGACTTTAATATTTGAGCACAATCAGGAATTTTTAAGCCAAATTGTTTATTATCAACGAGGGATAGTTTCAAAACCTGAGATGAAACAACGTCATCGGTGACAAGGTTGTATCCCTGACCAATAAATGCAGCTACAAAAAACAAACATCAAGTTTTTCAAAATTACGTTTATTCACAATAAACGATAAAGTATTTAATGATATGAATTGGATTAACCCCAATTATTTATGATTGACGTTTATTATACGTTTGATGTTTGCTATAAGAGAGAACAATGTAAAAATACCTTCTTGAAATGATTTAAAGTCTCCGCATTTTATCCCAAATTTCTTTTCCAACATTTGAAGGCCATGCTCAGTGATATCGTTGCCATGACGATTTTTAATTTTACTGATTGTTGTGCGCTTTAATTTTGAATCATCCGATAGACCCATGGCATTCATAGTTTCCACGAGGTCTAAAAGTTCTTTTTTCACAGATTTTCTCTGAATGTTGTTCTCTGAAATATATTCCATTGCAGACTTGGCAATTGACTTGGTAATACCTTTGAAGAAAGATCTATTATGAGTAAAACCACGTTAGTGAGGTTACTAAGTGATTAAATGTATTTGAAAGCCGAGAGAGATTTTGCAAAAGTCCGAAGGACTATGATGGCCGAAATGTTTTAGTCAGTGCTTCATACATTGTCGATCATGGTGTAAATTAAATGTTTTTTGTGTTTTTGGGAATGCTTTGTGACATTTTTTAATATTTTAAGCTCAAAATTGGACATTGTTAAAATACTATTTGTAAAAATGCATGCAATGTCGTATAACTTGTAATACTTTCTTTTTAATTAAATAGGCAATTTTCAATTATGTAAATACGTTATTCATTCGACTCACAAGAACAGTAGAAATTGAGGTAAACTTTGGAACTAGTATTACTACAATAATCAATATTTGAAAAACTATCCAAAAATATGATTTCCAATAATATGCTTTTAAATATTTCTCGACTGTGATTGGTTGATTGCAGCGCAGTTTATTTCCAATTGCAGTGGGAAAATATGCACAGTAGAAAAGCAGTTATTTAATGTACATGAAAAATTTTTCAATTCTGATTGGTTTAGAGCAGTACAATTTTGTAAATATACCAATGCAAAAAGTAGAGAAAACTTGCACCAATTTCTGAAAATAAATCAAAAGCGCAGAAGTTAAATTATTGTCAACAAAATCATTAGCAATGGCTGGCGTTGGTTTTAAGAAGACTTTGTTTAATGACCCTGGCTACAGTTCTGAATTTGCAGCTCATTTCCAAAACTCACTCGCGCAAGTTTTTCCAATTTTCACTCGAAGGTAATAGCATGGTTTCGAATGAAATTTGGAAAAAACCATACACGAGTGAGTTTTTAAAAAACTTAAAGCACTGTACTTCTTTAATGGTCACTGCCTTTGCTCTGTAAAATATAAAGCAGAAAGCCAATTATTGTATTTTCTCGTGAGTCGTAAATTTATTACAAATCTTTTCGTTGGTAAAGTGCAGCTTAGCTAAAACCTTAATCGTTGTTCAGCAGAAACGCAACACACGCTCAGACTAATCAAAAAGGTATAATGGTTAAGGTTATGATCATGGTTATGGCTATGGTTATAGTTATGGTTATAGTTATGGTTGTGGCTATAGATATGGTGTTGGTTATGGTTATGGTCATTATTATGGTTGTGGCTATGGTCATGGTTATGGTTATGGTATGGTTGTGGCTATGGTCATGGTTATTGTTATGGTTATAGTTATGGTTAGGGCTTTGGTTATAAATATGTATGGTTAAAGTTATGCTTATGGTTGTGGTTATGGTTATGGTTAGGGATATGGTTATGGTTATGCTTATGGTTATGCTTATGGTTATTGCACAATGTCAGGAAAAACTTTTGGTGAAGGAGGTAGTTGGACTTTTAATGGGTTGTGTCACTGTAAAATTTTTGCACATAGTAACCATTTTAAGTGCGAGAATAGTGTTATTTTAGTGCAGCACTTTTGTGAAACAGCTTGCACACGAAAATGACAAAGCTAAAAAGTAAATTGGAGCATGCACTTAAAGTGCTGAACTAAGACACATATTTTTCAAAGTCTGGTAGCCGTATACTTCACAGGCAAGTAACCCACATCTCTTGGAACGAACAAGTTCCTACTTCCAATCGATGCATGCATTAATTGTACATTTTTACCCATGCAAGATTGTAATCTAATTGGCTAAAAAGCAGTGAAAGCCGAATAAAAAGATGGTGATAGTTGCAGGTTGGTAAGATTTCTGCAATCGTATGAAACTCAAGAATAACAAAAGAATGCAAAAAGAACCGCAACAGTGAATACTGTTTTTGTGGTAAACACGCGCAACGAAGTTTTACGGAAGTGATAGAGAGTTACAAAAAAAGACAGAGGTAAACAACGTTTTGCGAAATTCCTCAAAGTCTATAACTAAGCCCTTAATAACCGAGCACGAGGTCTTTACGGAAAAATATCGGACCACGGTATTTTTGTACAGACCGAGCCCGTAAGGCGAGCGAAAGCGAAGTTTTAAAAAGGTTTATCATATAGCATTATTTCATGTAAAACAAAGATTGCTTTCTTTCTTGTCTTTGCTGTTTTCTACGGGTTGACTTTCACCCTTTTAGTTTTTGTCAGTAAAAAATAAATCGTTTCAAATTATATGGTCTGGATAGTTAAACTGTTTTCCGAGTGTTTCTCTTGCGACTTACATTCAAAAATGCGTGATTTTTTGTTTCATTTTTTTCTAGCGTTTTGCTGTTCGCATTACGAAGTTTGTTTACATTTGACTGTAACATTACGCGTTTTGGACCGTGGTCGATTGCGAGAAAATAATAGACCGGCAAAAATGTTTCTGAGCCAATCAATCATTTTGCCGGAAGTGATGCATACCATATAAAAATAGCAGGTAATAGTATAGTTTCTCGTACAATTACGGCAAAACATGCCCTCTTGAGACTAATTAAGATTGTAAATAGCTCTCGTCTTTCGGACTCGCACTATTTTGTTGCAATCTTTAGCAATCTCACTCGTGTATATTTATCCGTAAATGAGTACCTTTATTAATTTCTAATTCTCATGTATTACTGGAAAGTTATCTGCTCAAGTTTAATATATTTTTTATATTAACGAATAAACGTCTCAAAAGAAAAATCACAATTTCTTAAAACAATAAATCCTACACAGCGGACAAGAGTATCATAAAAAAATTTGCACGTTGAATGAAATATGAGTACCTAGCTACTACGTGGTGCTTCACAGAAAAATCTCGTTTCCCATAAAAACATATTTAAAAATGTGGGAAAAAACTTTTGCTTACTAAACCTACCTTCTTCAGCAGCTTCAGTAAAATCTTTTACGAATTTCAATTCCTCAACTGATAGTGGCTCTTTTCTTGCAATTTTGGCTTTAACTTCATGGCCATTCGTCGGCCGATTCTTTTTCTTTTGTGTAAATGCAGCATTCAACAACATGTGGCCAAATTTATCTTTTTTTTCTTTTCCATCTCTTCCTTTTGTGAGTAGACTAAGGCAAGCATTGTATAAATTCAGCGGTTGTCTTTCACCGCTTGGAAGATTTGTGAAATCTCCATTCTTTTCAAGTCCATAATCATCAGGATTGTTTTCTATCAATACGACTGGCGCCCTCACTCCCAAAGTTTGAAAAACAAGATCTGACACAAAATTTTTCTTTTCTTGCATCGTCTCTTGCCATTTTCTCACGTTGTTGTAACCAACAGAACAAGCATGTGTTAAAATCACGACGAGATTGGGATGACTGATGTCAACAACATCCAACATCTTGACACCTCTCAAGGATTTTGAAAGTGTGCTATCGATTCCTTTCATTCTGTTATTATTGGCTTTGTCAACTATGAACACAAGATTTGGATAAAACTTTGTTTTCGAAGAAAATTCGGGATGTGTTTGAAAGTATTTTTTCACAGATACAATATTGCACACATCTTGTTCAACACCATCGCCATCGTTGAAGCCAGGGGTATCAATAACACTCAAAACTAAATCACTCACTTCATACTCGGGTTCGTCAAAAGTAATGATATACTCAGATGTTGTTTTCGTAGATGATTTATAATTATTTGTCTTAGCAACAGGAATTTCATCTCCATTTACCATTAAATGATTTATTGTTGATGATTTACCAGATCCACTACTTCCAACAAGCAATATCATTGCAGATTTAGAATGGCGTTGGATTTTCATACTTGAAGTTATAAAATAAAGAAGTGACGCCCTGGGAATTTGTTCTGCATTTTCACCACCCATTTTGATAATCTCATTAAATTCTACCTTTATTTCATCTTTAGATGATGGTATGGGCTTTAATTGAGAAGAATCATTACTGTCCATATCTTTATCAAAACCTAACAAAAGCACATTCGTTTAAATATCTGTGTTGAACATTGTTGTTATGCACTGCGTGTCTAATGTATTTACAGAATAGACATTCCAAAAAGATTGTGTTCAGTATCTCAGCATATTACTCTCATATATTTTAAATCCATATGGAATATTTTAAATCCAAAATAGAATGTTTTTAAATGATTGAGATATATTAAGTAAATCGAATAAAGATATGTTCGGCGCGCCATAACAGCCTGTTAAAAAGAAAGTCTTTGAACGATTTCTGTGATGTAACAAAGCGTTTAATTTAATGCAATCATGCAAAGATGAAAATTCTTGGCATCTAATCCAACAAATTATAGAAATATTTCAAGAAGTACAAAGCCAGGAGACATAAGCCTTAAGCAAACAGAAATGCAGTCTACATTGTTAGGTCTATACTCAAAAAATATAAAACTGGCAACGAAATATTTCTGCGTTCCACAAATTTCTGCCGTATGAACATGTCAACTGAGAAGTTGCTAAAGTTACTTCAAACATTGAAAGATTACATAGAACAAAAACGCTGGCTTTCATAAATAGAAAAATGTGCTACTCATACTTTGAGCTTGCTGATTTAGAGCTACATAATATATGTGTGTGTGTATAAGCAATACCTTCACAGCGGCGCACTTACCCGTCGTGGCTAAAAACCACCTTATATCTTATTCAGAAATGACAAGCAGCTCCAAAATATAAACTGAGAATGAAGCTCAAGAATATTTTTACAATATGAGTTATTTTACCATGATGATCAAATACATTACCTAAAGTTCTTGATTAATGCAGACTCGACTGCGTGGCAAGAATTCCAAAATATCTAGCAATGTTGTTCTATAGAAATTCAAATTATCGTAGATTAAAGATGCATATTTTTCTTGGCATATTAATGAAGGGATTTGCCTTAAAAGGGAAGGTTATATGCACTAAGGCCGCAAGATAAAATTTGGGCCTCTAAAGCCTTTTTATAAATAATTCGATATTGTAGAATGGCTTTTAAAAACACAAACGCTGATAGTTTGAATGCTTGAAAAACATTTTTAGGAAGAATACTTAGTACATATGACCACGTTGCCTCGATGAATTTTGCGATAGCCGCTTACGAAGAATATTTAATAATCCTGGTCGTACGGGGCGAAAAAAATGGGGGTGTTGACACTTTTTTGCTCGACTAAAACGAAAACTGCCCAACATGACTTTCATTGATGTAAAAAACACTATATGCCTGGTTGCTTGTGTGAAGCATATTAATAACGTCAATATAATATCGCTAAACTGTTTTAATACTTCATATTTCTGTATTCATCGCTTGAGTAGTTTAACTTTTACCAACTGATATCGTACTTAACTTAGCAATTTGTAGATAAAATATTCTGTCCATTTATCATAAGCTTTAAGGTTACCGATTGCTGCTCATTTCTAACGGGTTGAAAATTTTGCACAAAAGCGGCACAAAATACTCGTAAGAACGAGAAAAAGCTTTAACTTATTGCAAATAATGACTAGAAGTCCATGGATGGCTAAAAAACAAACAAGAAATTAAATAAGCAATGATATAGTAAAAAGAGGGTCCGGGAGCAAGGGCTTATACTACAAGATTTGTCAAATAATTTATTCTGTGACTATGAATTCATTAGTCAAACATCATACAAATGAGATCAGTGCGAATTCGTCAATTGATTATCATAGGGTTACCCAAAAGATAACATAGGAAATTTAATTATGGCGGGCAGTTTGTAAACTTTTACATACTTTCAATTTCAATGTTTTTGCATTTCTTTGTTACTGGATGTTCATGATTACCTTGGCCTCAAAGAGAAAGAGTTTATGTAAAGTGGAAGATACAGCATTTTTTTCAATACAGCCGCTATGAATATAAACGTTTTTATAGTTTTCTTTTAATTATCATACGAGATAAATTGTCAACGTATTCGACTAATAAATTCAATTCAATTTAAATGTGAAAGCCGAAAAGGCGTAATGAGGGATGGCAAATATTACCAGTTAAATTTTAAAGCTTTAATGTTCCTGCACCTCAAATATGGTGTAGATAAAAATACTTTTTTCCATGTTTAAGCTACGCGCAAATGCTTTAACCAGACAGCATTGTTAATATAAAAAGCAAAGGAAAATGTCAAATAGAGTTTGCCCTGTTATAAAATTTCTTCCTATTTTTTACTTAAAATTAGTTTTGTTAATTAAAGTGATTAATTTGTCTATTATTTTGTCCACAAAAGACCGAATATTTCCCGACTTTTGAGTAAAAATTGCTTTAGCTCAAAATTGATGTGCTGCACCACCCCCAGCACCTCCGCCTTGTACGCCTATGTTAGCTAATCATATTTGAGTAAAATGAGCCTTGGAAAACGAGGTGATTTTTGAGCTTTTCTTTGCGCCCTTTTCTGATGCTATTACTTCCCCACTTCTCCTGGTATTTATCTGACAGATTGATTGATCGTTAGTGTCTATCATAGATTTTCGATGTATGATGAGGATTTTATAGTTTTCTGAGAGATGTTATGACGTTGAATATATTTATATTTAGTCAGGGGCTGAGTTAAGGGTACCTCGACAAAAATACTAAGTGCAACTTTTTTCCAGAAATGTGTTCAGGGACCATATGAAAGTATTTTAGGACATATTGCAACTTCCCAAACCCTGGGCAAGTGCAAAACATAACCTACTAGCAAAATGGGAAAAATCGGAAAAACCGTGTATTCCTTGGTACCAAAATTTCAATACTTGATAGTCAAAAATACTTCTTATATCAATTTTTTAGCATAAGCTCCTGTAAGACGTTTTATTTAGCGAATCTTAATGCAAATTAATATATTTAGATGATATTAAAACTTTTGGATAGGCCAATTCATAACATTTTTTCACTAAAAAACCCAAATATACACCGATTAAGTGACATTTACAATATATGTTTCATTAATTTTTGAAAACAGGTTAATAAAACATTATCCTATCACATTGTCTATCATGTTTCATTTTCATCTTCCCTTGCTGATTCTTCTCTAGAATTATCACCATCATCTTCCGCATAGCCACCAGCATTCCATATATTTCGACAATCTCCCTCGCATTTACAATGTTCTGTGCATCCAATCTGTGACTTTGCACAGGAACAGGCCATTGACTTGCATTTCGAAACTAAATATTAAATATAATTTTTAAAGCATATTTTCCCAGCATTTATTTTACCTTAAATGCTTAGTTGTGATGGTCAATCCTACTATGAAATATTAATGACACTTCATTCAGAAGAAAAACTATAATAACAACTTCAATCAATGTTTATGAACGTTGAAGTTTGCAAGTTAATTTAAAATTGAAGGTATTTGATTGGGAATATTTTTCTAAGAATTGCTTTTATATTTAAAAGTAGTACCTGAGCAGCCACAGCTGTTAATTTTGATCACTTCATCAGGAGCAGCTTTCATTCCCCTAGGCATCATAATTGGTTGTAACGTTTTGGTTTCAGTATCTTTTAACCAACCATACTAAGATAATAAAGTACAAAAGAATTCTTAAATCACATATATTTGTGGGTAAAATTCATTTTTCCCACCTCCATGACACAATATGTTATTGATATAAGAAGTCTTTTTTCCCTACCTTACATGGATCATATGCCGGAGGATCACACTGAAGGCAGGAGCCCCAAATCAGACGTTGGTATCTTGCACGTTTGATAATGAAATCAAGGACGTCATCTGTTGGTGGCAAAGATTTCAAAGCAGGAGGTTTTGACGTTATTTTGGCTCCTTTGGTTCTTCGTTGCCAAATTACCTGTCTAAGGTTAAAAACAGGAGAAAAAGCATATCAAAACATATAATTACCAAAGCTAAAACATATAGTCAGCTCTCAGTTATATGTTTACGATGTAAGTTTTATTTTCAACATCAATGGAAGCAAAATTAATAGCGTCCTAATCTTTTTACAGCAAGAAACAGAAACTCATAGTTTATTAGAAAGACAATCGAAACAAAATTTGTTTAGATTAGTACAGCAATAATTAGAGGCTTATTATTACATTTTGAAAGAAACATAAGTTATCTTCAAAATAAATTATGTACTATAATAGTTGGATGTACCTATTTTTTGAGGAAACTCTCATATTTTGCACTATAACATGCAGCAATAAATTTTCTTGATTCTGATAAGTACTGATCTTCAGTGGCATCTATTTCACCAAGAAAAGATAACTTCAACGTGGCAGCGACTTTTAGAGCTTTCTTTTTTCCTATTCCAAAATACATTGGTACAGTGTCGCAACCAGATAGAGCATGTACAGATAACAATTCAAGGATCAATGGTTTATGTTTCTTTACTGTATCGTTTATTGATATAATGTTTTTTCCTTCTGTGAAATCAGTCATATAAACATCTATGTTCCAGTTTTTATTGTTATAACAGTGACAAAGCAAAACAAAAACATCAGTGTCTTCACAAATTACTTTAGCAGATTTTTTTCCATCGGCTATTGCTTCTGATACTTGGTAAGGGATAATCACATCAGCTTCCTCCTGTCTTGACTTTAGATCATTTCTTATCGTCTGAACTCCTAAATGTACTTGATATGGTGTTTCAGCTTCTGCTGTAATGATCAGTTTGTTTGAATGGTTTGGAATATTCTTGAGCAAGTCATCTTTTGCCATCTCAATTAATTGCTTTTTAGTATCTGTCACTTTCATGGCTATCTCTTTTGCTGGAAGAGGACTTGAAGAACTAAGGTTATGAGATCGTCGGAATTGAGATAACCTTTCTTGTCTGGTATCTGATTTAATGCTATAATCATGGTACCTGTCAAACACAAGATAAACATCTGTTTGAGCTAAGATCTTTAAAATATACGATCGTAAAGAAACCAATAAATCAGACACTTTACCACCTTTTGGCCAGTATAAAGCGCTATGGATCATTGCACATCCATCAATCAGTGTTGCTTCTGGTTTAATATTTCTCACTGAAACCTCTACTAACGCATTTTTAAATCAGCTTTAGCTGTGGGGTATCTACCTTCACCAGTGTCTTTAAATAAAGCGGTAGGTATAGGTGCTAACTCATATGAAAAAAGATCATTTATGTTGATTTTATTCGCTGAATTTAAGTAGAGAACCCTTGAGAAAATAATTTCAGTATTATATACCTCCACAGCGGTTTTATTCTTCACCTCTTTTGGAGTTTTCATAGTTACAACTTCCTTCTTTAATTTCGACCGGAAACCTTCAGGTAAATTACTCTGAAATGATTTCATTTGCTCTTTACCAATGTCTACTGCTTTGTTAACATTAATAGTTTTTCCTGCTATCTGACCAGTGTATATATTACAGAGGCTAGATAAAGTGTGGGATTTACTATCAAGTGGGTGAATGCAGGTTATGAGAAAATTCTTTAACTTCGTTTGATCAACTTGGTCATTTTTAATTCTACCAGATGTTTCTTCTTTATGTGTTGTCATGATTTTCTCATCCTTATTCCGCAACTCATCTAAATTTTGTAGCACTTCATTGCATCTGTGTTGACTTTTTGCCCATATCTGTATGGTTCTTGGATTCGTTGTTTTCCCAATAATTCCAGTGGGACCTTTCCCAAACTTCATAAACGTCGTTTCTATCATCATGTCTGACCATATTCCGTTCCAAATTCCTTGCTTGTGATGTAAGACATGCTCTCCTGATAAAAATTTGTCCAAAATATTTGGAGGTAATTTTGTCATAGTTAGTAGATAACAAAGCCCATATCTTGCATAATTTATGTGGCCTGCAGCGAAAAAATATGGGAGCATTTCTTTGCAAGCATAGATGTGTAAGGGGAATTCACCTTCCCTCTCAGCACGAATAAACAGCATCATGAGAAATACTGGTCGAATAAGATTTTTCACCCAATGTTCAGCCAAGGCATTTTCTTGAGATACAGTCTCAAGCTTTTCTTCAAATTCATCAAAAGAAGCTATATCATCAGTGAAACCTCTCAACAATTCCAAGACTAATAGTCTTAATTAAATGACGATATGATCTTCGCACTTTGCTGGACAATTTAAGCAATCGTCTCAGGACCTGAAAAAATCAGGTGACTCAACGGGACTCGAACCCATGACCTCTGCGGTGCCGGTGCAGTACTCTGACCAACTGAGCTATGAAGTCACACAGTGGTGAGCAGGTCAATATTGTTGGGCTCATGTTTTCTCGTGAAAGGAATATAGTATGAATGTTTTATGCAGTGCGGTGTTTGAAATTAAATGAAGATATGATCTTCGCACTTTGCTGGACAATTTAAGCAATCGTCTCAGGACCTGAAAAAAATCAGGTGACTCAACGGGATTCGAACCCATGACCTCTGCGGTGCCGGTGCAGTGCTCTGACCAACTGAGCTATGAAGTCACACAGTGGTGAGCAGGTCAATATTGTTACATTCATACTACATTCCTTTTACGAGAAAACATGAGCCCAACAATATTGACCTGCCACCACTGTGTGACTTCAGCTCAGTGTCAGCAACATTTCAGCTTCCGTTGAGTCACCTGATCAGAACATTGTATCCAGCAAAATGCGAAGATCATATCTTCATTTAATTTCAAACACCGCACTGCATAAAACATTCATACTACATTCCTTTCACGAGAAAACATGAGCCCAACAATATTGACCTGCTCACCACTGTGTGACTTCATAGCTCAGTTGGTCAGAGCACTGCACCGTCACCGCAGAAGTCATGGGTTCGAATGCCGTTGAGTCACCTGATTTTTTCAGGTCCTGAGACGATTGCTTAAATTGTCCAGAAAAGTGCGAAGATCATATCTTCATTTAATTTCAAACACCGCACTGCATAAAACATTCATACTAATAGTCTTAATGCACGAACGTTCATCGGAAATTTCTTTACTATTATCATTTTGGGAACTCCTGCAAAAGCGCCTTGCAGCCAAGCAGGGGCGGATCTAGAGTATGTCAAATCCGTCGCGCGACTGATGTTTGAAATTCAAAAATTACTTATTCATATTAATTAAAAATTATTCTTACTTTATTATCGCATTTACTTCGTGATAAAAATCCAGCTTTATTTATTATTGAAAACTAATGACTAATGCAACGAATATCTCCTTGGTAACCAGATCAGTTGAATTTTAATTGACCTGGAATAACCGACTGATAAGCGGGGTGGCTTGACTGGTTCGACTTATAAAGGAGTCTATGAACGCCAGTAACGCTATTTTATTGGTCAATGGCCAGATCAGTGGACAGTCTGGAATAATCTCGACCGATAATAGGGGTGGCCAGACCTATAAGGGAGTCCAATTGCTATCTTACAATTGGTTCATTTGAATTTTTGTCTTACTGTGATTGGTTTGACCGATTTCGACTGATAGCCAACTGAACTAACATAGTCAAGCTCACTGTCTGAATTGAATGTTTGATGGTTTCATAGTAATTTTTATAAGCATGATAGAAACTAAACTACAATCAGATTGAATTTATGGAAATCTTTTACAAATTCATATGTTGACATGAATGCTGCTTTCCAAACTGGGAATTTTTTCAAGAGGGTGAAAAATTTATGGATGAATTGTAAATGCTTGGCAAAGACGATCTCGCGAGCGACATTTCAGTCATTGATGTTCAAAAGCAAGCCAACATTGTTTTGAGTTTTATCAGCAGAAATTTACATCGAAAATCGTAAGTAAAGGACAAGTGAAGTGTATGCATGAATGCAATATATCAAAGTCAATTTATGCGAGTGTGTGATGCGATTTATGTTAATATGGCGTATGGTAAGCAGATTGATGCTTCTAAAATTGTTGTTGCCGAAGGACTTTTAGCTATGATTTCTTTAATGCTTGGGGAATCGTGGCCGTTATATGGCAGCGAAATCCTACATTTCTGCAAATATATTTCAATGGACAAAAAATCTGTAGCCATAAGGCGCCATACTATTATTTACTTTATCATAAACAAATGTTTGGGGTTTTCAGTTTATGATCATTGATCATTCAATCATTGGACAGTTATACTACATATTGTTTAAGATTTGAGAAAACTAACATTGATTACATGAGAAGCTGTTTACTATAACCTGTGATTTTGAGTCTTATGATCCATGAAGCTTTTTATTTTGACAATTTGACTGGAATGGTATTAAACCTGAGTATTTCACATACATGAAATGTTGTCCCATGTCACATATTGTCCCCTTTTCTAACTGAACACCTCATGTAGAGATGTAAAGGTGTGTTAATCTACGGCTCATACCAGATTGTTTGCCATAAATTCCAAAGGGCTATTGATGTATGAAAAGCATTTTCTATAAAGTAAAAATGTCTTCCAATGTATGCAGATAAACCTTGAAATTTGGCAAAACAGCAAAGTATTTTTCATGATCACTAGGTAATTTTTCTGATGATCAGTATAATTTCTAAACTAAATTATTTCAGATTTACATTTAAACGAGCTTTGATCATATGAAAAGATATTTATCATAACCAGTAAGCATGACACATGAACCAATTTTAACATTCTTGTAATTATATAATTAAAGACATGTTGGTTACATTCTGTTTGTATTTGCAAATACAATGCTACTAGTGATTGCTATATAGCACACCTTGCATATACTTACAGAAGATAATAGTCTAGTGAAATGCCTAATAAACATTCATGGCATTAAGCTGTCCTTAACTGCAATTTTTCACTTTGATAATTTTCTTAATCTTTAACAGAAAAAAATTTTGAGTTTTTTCTCAAAAAGTGAATTTGCTGGCTCTGATGTGGAGATGGGTAAAGGGTTACAATAAACTTGCATGGTTTGAAGTCTGAGCTTTGAATGGGGGTCTCTAGGGGGGTCCATACCTGACAACTTTGTAGAAATTTTTAAAGACTATATCTGTTTTTGAATAGCATTATTGTAAAATAAATTTTACTTTCCTAGACATGCTAATGAGCCATATATTTGGCATGATAATGAGCCTAAATACAGTATTTGG
Organism: Xenia sp. Carnegie-2017; assembly: GCF_021976095.1. Lineage (NCBI taxonomy): Eukaryota > Metazoa > Cnidaria > Anthozoa > Malacalcyonacea > Xeniidae > Xenia > Xenia sp. Carnegie-2017. The sequence goes on along the minus strand of NW_025813484.1, from coordinate 5,522,847 downwards.
CAAAACATTCAAGTATTGTTCACTTCATTTTTTTTTTGAAAAAAACGTAAGCAAAATGTGTTGCAAAATTTTTACGCAGAAACGATGCCCACAAAATACATCTTGTATTGCTCTAAAACGCTGAAAATGGCATTTTAAAGGTTCTGAAATTCAAAATTTCTCAGGGGAGAATGCCTCAGACCCCCCCGGCGCGGAGTGCCTCCGACGTTTTATGACTGATGTTTGAAAAATCCTAGATCCGCCCCTGCAGCCAAGGTACAAGGCCACTATTTTCCATCAAGACACCAACACAGCCCACAAAGCTCATTATTTAGTGCATACCACCAAGTCTTGGTATCATATGATTCCATCTCCAAGTATCTGACCATATTACATCTAAAACTATTCAGTAAAGTTGCTGATCTAATGTAAATATTGTGATTGCTTGTCCACTTTTTTGAGTTATTCTTTCTACTTCATACATGGCAGTTAATGTTGTAGATGAATCAGATGGAGTTTTATCAATAAGAGGTTGATTTATTACCTTGGATTTTGGCTTTAGTGATACACCAGCTTCACGTAATTGTGTTGTGTTGAAGCCATTAAAATCAGGACATGCTTCTGTTGAATGATACTTCTTTACAAATGACAAATCATCACATTGACTTTTCTGAAGACTTAGTCTCTGATGACATAAAAATTTTAGTGAAAGAACTTGTTGTTTGCAAAATGATTCTGGCATTGGTGGATTTTTTGGCCCTGGAAGTATTTCATTTCAATATCTTTTATCTTTACAGATTTTAGTTTTTCTTGTTTTAATCTTGGAATAGGATTTCTAATTACCGAGGTCTTACTCTGTGGTTGGGTAATAATTGTAGCAAGACTATGAGTTTCCTTTAATCCATTTTGTGAATGAATGAAAGCATCAAAGTTGTCAGAAATTGCTTGCACAAGGCCATCAGATGAATGAAGTTCTTCGCCCCTTTCATCACTATCTACAGCTGCAGATATTTTGTATCTCCTAACTTCTTGGTAAGTAGATGTTACCCCCTTATTCGTGTAAATGTTCAATTAATTTTTTATCATGAACCAATATACCAAGCGCTAACTGCAGTTGAGTAAATGATTTTGTTAGTACAGATGTTATAATTGCACCTATCAGAGCTGCATTCAAACTTTTGTCAAAGCCAGGAGAAAGTTTTGCTAAAAAGGTCATTAAAGTGCTGCTACATTCATCAAAAAGGTTTTCTGTGTTGATAACGTTGTAGTCTGTTTTTCTTTTTGTCATCATTTTGATTTCTTTTTTTGTCCTGTTAGCAATTTTTTGCATTGAAACATCATCGTCATCATCGTTGTTGTTCTCAGAGACTATCTTAAAAACTGAAGATGCTTTTTCTGTAAGCATAACAATGCCTGCCAATCCAGGCGATGAAAAAACATAAAGCTCATTTTGCATATGGGCAGTCAACTTAGTTAGAAATCTTGAGCGGTGATTTTCCCCTCCCCTGTTTTCTTTGTACAAATTATGCAACTCTACTGTAGTCCAAAATTTATCAGGTAAATTTCTAATGGATCGAGCTACATATCGCATAGCATATTCCTCAGCAGGTAATTTGTCTGGGTCATTACGTTGAGCAGACTGTACCTCTTGGATTTTCAAACAATTCCAGACATTTTTGTGGTACCTACAGAACAAAAATTTTAAGAGCCTTTTACCTGAATACTGTTTAGATAATGGATTAATATATATGAATATTTCATATATAATTTTTAACAAAAATATAAATAAATAATGATAAATTAAATATAGATAAATAAATATAGATAATAAATGATAAAACCATAATTCAAAATGTTCAACATGATTTACCTGGCATCTGCAGCATGTAACAGGAGCGGATCTAGGATTTTTCAAACATCAGTCATAAAACGTCGGAGGCACTCCGCACCGGGGGGGGAGGGGTCCGAGGCATTCTCCCCTGAGAAATTTTGAATTTCAGAACCTTTAAAATGCCATTTTCAGCGTTTTAGAGCAATACAAAATGTATTTTGTGGGCATCGTTTCTGCGTAAAAATTTTGCAACACATTTTGCTTACGTTTTTTTCAAAAAAAAAATGAAGTGAACAATACTTGAATGTTTTGCCAAATACTGTATTTAGGCTCATTATCATGCCAAATATATGGCTCATTAGCATGTCTAGGAAAGTAAAATTTATTTTACAATAATGCTATTCAAAAACAGATATAGTCTTTAAAAATTTCTACAAAGTTGTCAGGTATGGACCCCCCTAGAGACCCCCATTCAAAGCTCAGACTTCAAACCATGCAAGTTTATTGTAACCCTTTACCCATCTCCACATCAGAGCCAGCAAATTCACTTTTTGAGAAAAAACTCAAAATTTTTTCCTGTCAAAGATTAAGCAAAAATTATCAAAGTGAAAAATTGCAGTTAAGGACAGCTTAATGCCATGAATGTTTCTTAGGCATTTCACTAGACTATTATCTTCTGTAAGTATATGCAGAGAAAATTACTTTAGAAAATTACTATGAAACGATCAAACATTCAATTCAGACAGTGAGCTTGACTATGTTAGTTCAGTTGGCTATCAGTCGAAATCGGTCAGACCAATCACAGTAAGACAAAAATTCAAACGAACCAATTACACGATAGCAAGTGGACTCCCTTATAGGTCCGGCCACCCCGCTTATCGGTCGAGATTATTCCAGATCGTCCACTGAGCTGGCCATTGAGCAATAAAATAAGCGTTTTTGGCGTTCATAGACTCCTTAATCCGTCGAACCAGTCAAGCCACCCCACTTATCAGTCGGTTATTCCAGGTCAATTAAAATTCAACTGATCTGGTTACCAACGAGATATTCATTGGATTAGTCATTAGTTTTCAATAATGAATAAAGCTGGATTTTTATCACGAAGTAAATGCGATAATAAAGTAAGAATAATTAATGATTTTTTAATTAATATGAATAGGCAATTTTTGAATTTCAAACATCAGTCGCGCGACCGATTAGACATACTCTAGATCCGCCCCTGAACAAATTTGCAAATGGAAACCAAAGAAAAGGATCAAGAAAAAAGAAATTTGAAAAATAAAAAACTTTGTGAAAATTGTGGTTGGTTGTATAAATGCGTAATATTATTTTCTTCTTAGCTTAAGCTTTTCAACATTCAATTGCTGCTTTTACATATGTTCCAAATTCCTTCTCATTCTAAAACTACTAATCCTGGGTGTTTAAGTACATAGCTACCTTTTGTAATTTGTTGTAAATTGTCATGTCAAATTATGTGGCGTGTGACTGTGTCTTATTATAGATTATAAGATATAACTGATAATAAATTAATGTAAAATAGTACAGTCATGTTAAGAGAACACTTCCTCACTGCAATGCGTCATTGCGGTAGGATGTAGGTAGAAACGGAATGGCAAAGTTGCAAGTCATGTAAACGCCTAAACCACTTCCTAATAATTATATAAGCTTGCAAGCGTTGGTTCGGGAGCTCGGAAAAGTTGACGTTATTGGTGTATGAACTGGTCATATAAATTTGATAAATTAGAGTCGTATTGCAGAAGTTCGAAAACGCAGTTAAAGATTGACGGTTGTCGGTAATCTTAACGAGATCAATTTAATTATTCCGTATCGCGAAGAACCAACGCTTGGAACGTAAAATCATGCACAACACTGTAAATATCCTATTGAATTGTTAAAATATTATATTCAAAATACAGTCCCATCGTTAGAGTGAATTTTGAGAACAGTGAACCAGCACTTCGCACAGATTGTGCGAAATAATTTTTCCCGTAGTGCATTTTGGTGCTACAACGGGTTTGGCTCAAAACACCATGATCTACGGTGGCCTATAAGTGTCACGGCAACATTTGAATATAAAATTCTCGCGGCAACATTTGAATACAAAAATGTCACGGCAACATTTGAAAACTCACGGCAACATTTGAAAACTCACGGCAACATTTGAAAACTCGCGGCAACATTTGAATACAAAAATCTCACGGCAACATTTAAAAACTCACGGCAACATTTGAATACGAAAATCTTACGGCAACATTTGAAATTCTTACGGCGGAAGCAAAGTGAAGGAAGTTAATCATTGACTTATAGTCTAAAAAATATAAAATGGCGGAAAACATTGAAGAATACGATGTCGATGACCATGAAAATCTTGAACAAAGCAGTGAGGAAGAGATCATACGTTATTATTTCCTAAAAGGATTTCAATACAAAGAAATTCTTAACTTCATAAGAAAATATCACGGTAAGCAGATTAGCATGAGTACATTAAAGCGAAGAATAAAACATTTTGGTCTTCGACGAAAAAACAGCCATTATGATATGGACGTTGTACGTGATGCAATTCGTGCAGAATTAGACGGTCCAGGAGGTTGCCGAGGTTATCGTTTAATATGGCATGCCCTTCAAATGAAGGGAATAACTGTACCTAGAGACGTTGTGGCAGGATTGTTAAGAGAGCTTGATTCAGAAGGAGTGCAAGAAAGATCTAGACGCAGATTGAAGAGAAGGATTTACTGGAATCCTGGACCAAATTTTTCCTAGCATTGTGACGGATATGACTAGTTAAAACCATATGGCTTTCCAATCCATGGATGTATAGACGGATGGAGCCGTAAAGTCCTTTGGTTATATGTTACTAAGTCAAATAATCTAACAAGTATTATTGGAACGTATTATTTGGAGGCTGTGGAACAATTTAATCGCTGTCCTGCAGATTTTATTACATATCTTGGTACGGAAAATGGCCTTGCCGCTGCCATTCACTCATTTTTTCGTAATGACCCAAGCAGTCATAAGTATGTGTCTTCACCCAAAAACCAAAGGATAGAAGGGTGGTGGTCATTCCTGAGAAAAGATCATGCAAATTGGTGGATCAATTTTTTTAAAGATCTGGCTGAAAAAGGAATTGTAGACCTCCCCATTCCTCTTCATGTGACTTAATTGTACCAAATACTGTGATTTCATTTCGGATAATGGCTACACTGTAGTTGTTGAGGGAAGTCATGTTGAAGATATTATAAATTCCCTGAAAGTAAAGTTTGTTAGCAATCGCATACTATACATGAATGAGTTTAAAAAAGGTCTGGATGTTTATGGACTTGGAGATATGATTATAAAAATCCAGATGGTTGCCGTTCTCTTTTTGTGAAAAAATTTTGTGCTGATATAGTTCCTGATGCAGATTATCTTTTTTCTTTGGTTGAACCTGTGCTTTCAGAGGAAGGATCTTCAAGGCGAGCCTTAGAACACACTATAGTGGACAACCTTCAAGATTTTTTTATTTCACTAGAGGACACATTAGTACCGGGGTATTCAACAGCAGTTGCTTGGAAATATGATGAAGAAGAGAATGTTAACATAAACACAGAAGAATTATTTGAAATGCCAGAAATGTCTGTAAAAGGTTGTTATGGGATGGCTCACTGGCCAAAGACATAAACATATTCTACCTAAAGAGAAACCTTCAATTACTCTAAATTTTGACCATGATTGCCTGGTAAGAAATCCAAACCACACGACGTGTTTTCCGTTAGTTGGAGCTTGTGGGAGAGAGCTAACCATACCAGTTGTACATATGTGCGAGTCAGGGAAGTTTAAAGAAATTTTTGTCATGGCATATTGTAAAGGTCAATCATTTGCTAAAGCATGAATTAAAACAAGATTGACATTTTAAAATTGAGAAAGAAATATGTTCACATTTTGTTAAATTTTTTAATGAACTGTTTTACGTGAACTTTTAATAAGCTGGAGAACTTAAAATTAGAGCCCTCTAATGAAACTAATCATGTCACTTATGTTAAAGTTTTGTTTTCATTTTAACAACAAGAAGCTTAGTAAATCAGTCAGAATTTGTTATGTTATCAATAAAAATCTATGCTATTCTCAGTCCACAATGTTTGCATGCCGTATTAGTGTAACAAACAATTCTAGAGCTTGCCTCCAGTGATGGGGTTTCTTTAATGAGCAATTTTCCATCACATACAAAAAATATCTCTGATAGTTGTTTGGTGCATCATGTTCACATATGATATGCTCTCTAGCATATAGTCTTTCAGACTCAGCTCAGAACAGGTAAAATCAAATTACATTCACCATTCTGAAGTTCTGGAAAATAGTACAGAGAATCTGGCCTTCCTTGTAGAGTGTCATACCTTGATTTTCGGATGTAATGTGAATTCCAAAGCTCTTTTACTTCATTTAAATTTTTTTGGAGCAAAAGTCATATCCGTCACAATGCCAGGAAAAATTTGGTCCAGGATTCCAGTAAATCCTTCCCTTCAATCTGCGTCTAGATCTTTCTTGCACTCCTTCTGGATCAAGCTCTCTTAACAATCCTGCCACAACGTCTCTAGGTACAGTTATTCCCTTCATTTGAAGGGCATGCCATATTAAACGATAACCTCGGCAACCTCCTGGACCGTCTAATTCTGCACGAATTGCATCACGTACAACGTCCATATCATAATGGCTGTTTTTTCGTCGAAGACCAAAATGTTTTATTCTTCGCTTTAATGTACTCATGCTAATCTGCTTATCGTGATATTTTCTTATGAAGTTAAGAATTTCTTTGTATTGAAATTCTTTTAGGAAATAATAACGTATGATCTCTTCCTCACTGCTTTGTTCAAGATTTTCATGGTCATCGACATCGTATTGTTCAATGTTTTCCGCCATTTTATATTTTTTAGACTATAAGTCAATGATTTAACTTCCTTCACTTTGCTTCCACCGTAAGAATTTCAAATGTTGCCGTAAGATTTTCGTATTCAAATGTTGCCGTGAGTTTTTAAATGTTGCCGTGAATTTTCAAATATTGCCGTAAGATTTTTGTATTCAAATGTTGCCGTGAGATTTTCGTATTCAAATGTTGCCGTGAGTTTTCAAATGTTGCCGCGAGTTTTCAAATGTTGCCGTGAGTTTTCAAATGTTGCCGTGAGATTTTCGTATTCAAATGTTGCCGTGAGTTTTCAAATGTTGCCGTGAGATTTTTGTATTCAAATGTTGCCGCGAGTTTTCAAATGTTGCCGTGAGTTTTCAAATGTTGCCGTGAATTTTCAAATGTTGCCGTGAGATTTTCGTATTCAAATGTTGCCGTGAGTTTTCAAATGTTGCCGTGAGATTTTGTATTCAAATGTTTCCGTGAGATTTTTGTATTCAAATGTTGCCGTGAGATTTTTGTATTCAAATGTTGCCGTGAGATTTTGTATTCAAACGTTGCCGTGAGATTTTGTATTCAAATGTTGCCGTGAGATTTTTGTATTCAAATGTTGCCGTGAGATTTTGTATTCAAACGTTGCCGTGAGATTTTGTATTCAAATGTTGCCGTGAGATTTTTGTATTCAAATGTTGCCGTGAGATTTTTGTATTCAAACGTTGCCGTGAGATTTTTGTATTCAAATGTTGCCGTGAGATTTTTATATTCAAACGTTGCCGTGAGATTTTTGTATTCAAATGTTGCCGTGAGATTTTTGTATTCAAATGTTGCCGTGAGATTTTGTATTCAAATGTTGCCGTGAGATTTTGTATTCAAATGTTGCCGTGAGATTTTTGTATTCAAATGTTGCCGTGAGATTTTTGTATTCAAATGTTGCCGTGAGATTTTTGTATTCAAATGTTGCCGTGAGATTTTTGTATTCAAATGTTGCCGTGAGATTTTTGTATTCAAATGTTGCCGTGACACTTATAGGCCACCGTAATGATCTGCTTTTTAAGTCACTACTTTTCTATTATTCTATTGTAAAGGCGAAATTACCCCGAGGAATTGAGGCAAATAAAGCGATTTTTCAGCCTACGAACTAGTGATTTGTTTAGACACAGATTTTCTCAGTTTCTCACTTATCCAGACCATCAAAAATAGTCAAACATGAACTTTTACACAATCATCTAATTTAAACCGTCAAGAAGCATTTCGCTTCGTTGAAATCATCTGCGGTAAACGAAACAGTAACCAGAAATCTTTTGTGACAGTTGTTCTTGTCATTGAAAGCAATTCTCTCGGAAGCACACCTGTGAAGTTAAATGTATATTTAATTATGTTTGAAAATGTTTTTGCTTCGCAATTAATTTCGCTTTCCAATTATCGAATAGTGATGAAGCCATGAAGATTCGCAATAATTTGTTAATCATAAATAGGGAGCTCGTGATTTCGGGAATTTTCACAATTACTTTTTTAGATGTTACTGTTTTATCTCAGAAAATGCCAATTTGTGAATTAGAGCCTCTTGAGTTGAATCTATATCGTAAACAATCGTTCCTAAAGTCGTGATCATTCATCGGGAAAATTGTATTAAAATGTTGTCTAAGAACCTGCACCTTTATGGGTTAACGTGAATTGAACATCCCCTTCTACATTTGCGTGAAATGTCTTTGTTTTTTTTAAGTATTTCCTTAATGTAAAATGTATCACATATTAGATGCTCCATTCAAGAAGCATGCTATTTTTGAACAATGGCGGCCCATTTGCAAATAGCAGTTTTCATGTCACTGTATAAGCTGGTATGGATTCAATATTTCAATTTCTGTATCTGTGCAAAATGGGGGAGGAGTGACAGGCTCATCTTACGCAAAAGATCACAAAAATCAGCTGACTGCTTTAATTATCTAGAGTAGTTTGAAATTTAATGGCAAATTACCTAGTCCCAATCCCGTCCCGAACGCCATGATGGAATGGACAGCTTCAGCGCCTTGTTATTAGAGTTGTAAAAAAGGCGATGTACAAGGCGCCAACCTGAAATTGGAAGAATTCTATTTCAGGTTGGCGCCTTGTACATCGCCTTTTTTAAAGTTAACATTGGAAAGTAAACATTGGAGTGCAAATCAATCGAAGGCCATTCAGTTATGTTGAGGATGATGAGGTTGAACTACCCGTGTTGAAATCTCACCTCGTTTTGTTCCTGAGATAATTAAATCCAATCATCTGCCAAGGCAGAAGACAAATTCGGTTACATGAAGTATAGCATGCCGTAGATTAGCGTTTCGTATGTGCGATGACGTTTTCATCTAGGTTTCATGTGTATCGCACATAATTGCGATGTCAACCTTGCAAAATATTGATAATGCACTAACACCCTCTGATCATTTTCCTGAGCAACTTGCAAACATGATCAACGAATCCTTTCTAACACCCATGAAAGATTTTAACCCACTGCCCCAACATTTATGCTTTGATAATGAGAATGACGATTTTCCGAGGTTATTACCTGTCACTGAGTTACTGCTTTCAAGATGTTGTCAGCTCTTAACGCAAGGAAAGCAACTGGCCCAGACGGTATTCCCGCCTGGGTTCTAAAAGAGAATGCTGATTTATTGGCCGCTCCGTGGCAGATATTATAAACAGCTCCTTTAGAGAGGCCCGGTTACCAGAATCATGGAAAAAAGCAAATATTACACCAATTCCAAAGCAGAAACCTGTACGAGATATTAATAAACACTTAAGGCCTATATCACTTACTGCGATTGTATCAAAAGTAGCCGAGGAGTTTGTTGTGGAAAATTATGTCAAGCCAGCTGTACTTAAGAAGATAGACTCTAATCAGTATGGGGCAATCCCAAATTCAAGCACAACTATAGCTTTACTTAGTATGTTACAGTCGTGGAGTAAAGCAACTGATGGTAACGGGGCGGCCGTTCGTGTGCTGTTATTGGATTTCAAGAAAGCTTTTGATCTGATTGATCATAACTTATTGGTTGAAAAACTACGTTCATTTCATATACCGAAATGGGTTCTACACTGGATTATGGATTTCCTCTCCTTCAGGAAACAAAGAGTAAAGCTGAAATTCGATTGCTTTTCAGAGTGGAAACTCGTACCTGTAGGCGTTCCGCAGGGCACAAAATTGGGGCCTTGGCTATTTTTGATAATGATTAACGATCTCAAGTTACCAAATAATGAAATGTGGAAATTCGTGGACGATACCACTGTTAGTGAAGTAATTGAGAAAGATCAAACAAGTAACTTACAAAACCAAATGGACACATTAGCGAACAGCATCTCGCGTGATAAGTTCCAGTTAAATGAAACCAAATGTAAAGAGATGCGAATTTGTTTTGGATCTAATACCAATGACCTTCAACCAATTACCATCAATAACATTACACTGGATATTGTCCAACACGCGAAAGTTTTGGGATTGGTTATAGCCAGCAACCTTAAGTGGAACATCCACGTAAATGAAATAATTAAGAAATGCCGTAAACGCCTCTATTATCTTATTCAACTAAAACGAGCAAATATCGAAGTCAAGGAATTGCTCCAATTTTACAAAACGTGTATAAGACCTGTCTTGGAGTATGCTTGCCCAGTGTTCCACAATAGTCTGACATTGTATCTGTCAGATGACCTAGAGTCAGTCCAAAAGCGAGCATTAAAAATAATCCTGCCTCATGAAGAATATGAAAACGCTCTGCAGTTTACTAATTTGCAACGCCTTAGCGAAAGGAGGAATGATATAACAACAGCGTTGTTTCAGAAGATAGTAGCAGATTCCTCACATAAGCTTCATGACCTTTTGCCTCCTCGTTTAGAACGTTCAACTATGGAACTTAGGACTCAATCCTCATTTAATACTAATTTTAATACCAAACGTTTTAGAAATAGTTTTATAACATATAACTCATTGAAGATGTAATTTAGTTAATTTATTTATGTATATATTATATGTAATCTTAAACGTATTTCAGCAATATGGCTGCCAGTTTTAAGAAATAAATCATCTATCTATCATCTATCTATCTATCTATTACCTTTTTAAAAAAAAAGACAAAAAACTAGCACCATGAAAAAGAGATTTCTGTAGCCATAATAGGCTGATGACACAAGTCTAAAGTTACAAGTATAAATAAAGTTTTGTACATTTGGAGTCATCTATAAGTCCATAACTTTGAAACAAAATTCACGACTGAAAGGAAAGTAATCGTTTTCTTTTATCAGCGCTGTAGAAGTGGGGAGGGGAGCTCTTAGGGACGAATTTTCAGTTCTTACGTACAGCTTAGCGAGGCTATCCCCCTTTCTAGCTTAGAAATCAAAAAGTTATTAATCACAGTTTAATCTACCGAGCCGAGCTTGGTCACGTATTGTTTGGTATGAATGTGTGTGTAAGTCTTTTCCTTATGGTACTGAACGTATTATTTATACAGGTGCTTTGACTTAAAGAACTAATGAATGACTGTTAATCATCTCATATGCTGTGAACACCCATGAAGTCATGTATGACTTTTGTAAGATTTCGCTGCTTCATGCTTGTCAAGCCTTCCCTCCGGTAAAACTAGTTCTACAGCACTGGTCATAATCAATATAAGTTAATCTTTACTATCCACCAACTGGTTTGGTTTACTTCGCAAAGCCTTTGCCCAAAAAAGATTATGTAATCGCACAACACGCTTTTAATCTCTGTATAATTACCTACGATTTAAACTTAAAATGATGATAGGTATTTCTATGTATTAACCCTTGAAAACAAACATCTTACGTACGTGTTTGTAAAGATTTTGCAAAGGTCTAAATGGATAAAACGTGATCGACTTCAAAGAAATTGCACAAACAAACGAAATTGCACAACATCATACCCGTCGTACGGCTTGAAGAAAATTGAAATCAACTCATCATCGCGGTAATTGTTTATGTATTCTGTGACGTCATTCACCAATGATGAGTGCAATTCCTCGTCGCTTTCGTATTTTAAAACAAAATTCTAATCAGACAAGTAGCTGCAAAGCGGGGGGGGGGGGAGGCGAGTTGTGTGATTGTGAAAGGGGCGCTCCCAGGGCTCAAAATAACGGCCGGTCAACAGAAATTGTTTGACAGATCGAAAATGGTTCGAGACCGGCCAAATTTTTACTTTACCGGTCATTTTGACAGGCCCCATTTTCATGTTTTCCCTCCCCTAAAGTAAATTAGTATAGGAAGAAGATGCATAGCAACGTAAGGAACGCTTTGACGTCAAGTACGAGAATCTGTAGTCTCGAAGATATATGTTTTTTCACGTTATTTGCTGCCAGTTGTGTGCGTTAGCAATAAGTAAAAAACCTACTTTGAACGAGCTAAATAAAATTGACCGGTCATCTTGACCAGAACATTTCAGGCGATATTCTAAGCCCTGGGCGTTGTAGTCCCAAAAACGTCAACAGCAATATCAGCCAGCAAAAAAGTAGGTCTGTGTTTTTAATCCGCAGGTAAAGCAAAGTGTTTCATAGTACGCTGAATGTTGTGTCCGGTACTGGTAAGGATAGTATTGTCAGAGAGAGTGCTTGGCATGGTATAGGCACAGGTAAGGATAGTATTGTCAGAGAGAGTGCTTGGCATGGTATAGGCACTGGTAAGGATAGTGTTGTCAGAGAGAGAGTGCTTGGCATCTTTTAATTTCGTCCTTTTGTCAAGGGGGACCATACTGAAACCCTAACCTTAACTAAATCAACGTCTTTTGACAGAACTGTATACAATGGGAGTTTTAACTGTGTGAGCTGACTGTCAGACAAACCTTCCGATTCAATATCTTTCTTTGGCAAGGGCATTCCTCTTTCTTCGTAAAATTCATGTTCCCTCACTTCTTTATCGGCAAGATATAGTCAAATTACGTCATATGAATAACCCAAGTTAACTAAAACATTTTACACTGCTCAGAAAAAAAAACAACTCACAAATCAGGACATTCCAAGAGAGGAGAAAAAACAGAGAAAGCATCTCGGTTTTTCCTTCGGAAGAATGTCGTTCAACAATGGAAATAAAACGCAAGCTTACCTTCAAATAAGTTTGGAACGACTTTATAAACAATATCTTGCATCGTCCTGTTAAGTCTGCAAATAAACAAATCTCAGTCTTATATATATCGGGACCAAAAACCACTGAAATGAACATTCTTAAATTACATGCAAAAGATGCAAATCCATCAAATCATTCACGTAATAAAATAATAAAGACGTTTTGCGTTTGGAACACTAAAAAGTAAATTATAATATTCTATACTCTATACCACAGAATAAAGATTGCACATTGGATGCAGCTTGGATAGCAGATAATACATAAACGTTTGTTTCCAACGCTATCAACAGAGCAACATACATAGTAAATGTAGTTTACAGTTCATGTCTGAGCTGCTTATTTCCTTAAACCACAAACTGGATTCTGAATTCCAACACGTTTTACAGGAAATTTTGAATGCGTCAAACACCTTTAACAAGAAATGTTGGATGCGTTCAACACGTTTAACAAGAAATGTTGAATGCGTCCAATACGTTTTACAGGAAATGTTGTAAACGTCCAACACATTCAACAAAAAAATGTTGAATACGTTCAACACGTTTTACAGGAAATGTTGTAAACGTCCAACACATTCAACAAGAAATGTTGAATGCGTTCAACACGTTTTACAGGAAATGTTGAATGCGATCAAACACGTTTTACAGAAAATGTTGTAAACGTCCAACACGTTTAACAAGAAATGTTGAATGCGTCCAACACGTTTTACAGGAAATGTTGTAAACGTCCAACACATTTAACAAGAAATGTTGATTGCGTTCAACACGTTTTACACGAAATGTTGAATGCGTCAAACACGTTTTACAGGAAATGTTGTATGCGTCCAACACGTTTTACAGGAAATGTTGGATATGTCCAACACGTTTTACAAGAAATGTTGGATGCGTCCAACACGTTTTACAGGAAATGTTGGATACGTCTAACACGTTTTACAGGAAATAATTGCACTGCAGAAGAGCTGTAATTTCAATGTAAATACTATAACCTGCTTGGCTGAAGAGCAGTAAAAGCCAAAGAAACTTATTTTAGTTAAAAAAAAACGTGGCAGTAGTTGTAAATAAACGAAGTTAAGAAGATTTTCACAATTGCAATCGTTTTAAATTCAAGAATTACAAAAGAATACAAAACAGCAAGTAACTACTGTTTTTTTACAAGTATTGCCACACTGCAATTACACATTTTCACTGTGCAATTACAGATAAACTGCACTGTATTCAACTAATCACTACTGACAAGCACATTGTTATAATTGCCATTTTTTCTTCAAAGTTTTAACCAACTCACTTGCTAAGCGTGCAAAGCAGTATATTTCCAAAAACAACATCCAGGACAAATCTGTAAAAATAGAACTTTTTGGGCTAGAGGAAACTATGAATGCGATGGGATTGTCGAATGATTCAAGATTGAAGCGCACAACAGTCTTTGAAATCAACTGTCGTCATGACGACAATATCACAGAACATGGCCTTCAAATGTTGGAGAAGAAATTTGACATAAAATGTGCTGAGTCGTTTTATTCGGGTATTTTGAAATTTTTTTATCTTATGGCGAGCATCATAAGCATAATAATATGCAATTAATAAATAACTGTTGCTAATCTACAGTGGCGTAATTGGGTGTCCAGGTGTCAAGTGACGGGGGCCGCCGAGTATTAAGGACCCCAAACAAGAAATACCATATAAATTTATTAAATAAATAAAGCACATTTATAGGACATCAATAACTACAACTTTGCAATTTTAATATTTTCTCAATGAAATAGAAACATAAATTTGTTTAGGAATATTTACAATACTCTCAACAATATAACAGGCAGGGTATATTCGTCAACGAAAAAATATCGCGTTAGATATGAATTAAAACAGAAAACACCTTAACTTATGCATCTGCTCTGTTGACTTATTTTTCATCAAATTTTCTGTAATTGCCACAGCTACTTTTTTAATACATACGAATGGTCTCAATTTTGTTAGGTTTTGACAAAGAAATGGGCATTGCTGTGTTTTCCAAGTTAAAGCTCTTACCATCATCTGACGATGAATTTAAAGCAGAATATGACACTTTCAAGAGATTTGATGAAACTTCAGAACCAATACTCTCAACAAAATAAAATGCAGGGTATATTTGTGCACGAAAAAATATCGCATTAGCTGTGATACTTACTTCATCGTATATGATGAATAAGCGTAATTTCTAAAAACTTGATGTTTCTTTGTTGTAGCTGAGTTTGTTGGTCAGGGATACAATCTTGTCACAGACGACTTTGTTTCACCTCAGAATTTAAAATTATCTCTCGTTGATAATAAACAATTTGACATGAGAATTCCTAAATTTGCACAAATATTGAAAATAAATGAAACTGTAGATAGCGAAATGCATTTACAAGGGAATGAATGTTACATTAAATCGCGCCTTTCAGCCTTGGGGCTAAATGTGAACATGGCACCAAGTATATTAACGATGGCTCCAGAATTTCATGTAAACTACAGCATGAAGCGTCAGGAAAATGACTCAAGATCTTCATCCAATACAAAGATATTAAAAGTAAGAATCGCAAAGATAAATGTTTATGAATTTGATTCGAAAAAAATTGCTTTTTTTGATGACTTTCGGTCTGCTGTGGAAAAACTTCCAAGTGGAAATATCGAAAACGAGAAAGTGATGGAGGAGTTCATAAATTTTTTCAGTAGATTTGGTCACTTTGTGGTCACGTCTGCATATGTTGGGGGATCAGTTGTATGTGATAATAATAATGACATCATAGAATTGACAAACCAAGATGAAAATAATGTTGGCGGCTGTATTGGTGCACACATTGTGGTAAAATTATCAATGAATACAGAAAGCAACGAAGTCTTAAAAATCCCATCTTCTCAATGGAGAGGAGGGCGTGTAGACTTGCAAGTCAAAGAAAAATTCCATGAATGGAAAAGATCTGTTGCCAAAGATCCAGTGCTTTTAAAACATGAATTAACATTGCAGCAAATTCATACGTTAGTTGGACTAATTGATAAAAAGAAAGGAAATCTTACCAAACAAGCTTTCGAAAAAATGTTTCAGATTAATACTTCAAGTCTTTACAGTAATGATTCTTCAAAAGCAAATTCGCGAGCGGAGAGAAAGAAACTGGAGCAAGAAAAAGTATGTTCTTCTAACACAAGGCTAGGTGAAGTTGAAGAACAGAGTTCTAGAGGTTTGAGGAAAATGCTCGACTACATCAAATACATTTTATCAATAATTGATGATACCGTTCAAAATGCATTGCCTTGATTGAAGAAATAAGTCAACCTTTAAATAAAAAATTTGAAGCATCACTATTGCACTTTCACCGTTTATATCTATTTTGTCTATTCGCGTTCAGTATATATCATTAAAAAATACCTGTATTTAAATATTTAATTCATTCTGCAAAAAAAAGGCAATGAAGATAGCATAAGTATGCCGAAACATGTATGCAATAAAACGATTTAGAAAAATTTTCGTTGATTTTAAATGTCTAACATAACTTTACACATTAACATAATATTCGAAACCTTATTTTAAGTAAATGCATGCTTTCAGGGATATCAGTGTTCAAATGACCCACAAACCGAGGACATTTAATAAGCCTTCCTCCCTTTAAGGGACGTTTAATTACTAATATCCCTTAACAAAAGCATGCGTTTACTTATAAGAAACCATCCAAAACTCAAGGTAAAGGGACCAAAAAACTTGTGAAGTAAAGGGTTAGAGGTAGATATCTTTACTAGATTTTTTGTTATTTTACCCAGATTACATTATGCTACTACTGGTTCGACTAAAAATATTATCATTTGCTTTTTTGTGACACATCTCATGATGACAAATAATCACGTCAAACTGTCCAAGACAGCTCTCTGACAAAATTGGCAACAATTTTAGCGATTACAATTGTATTGCTATTTTTGAAATGAGTTACACTTGATATGATCTTCGCACTTTGCCGGACAATTTAAGCAATTGTCTCATGAACCTGAAAAATTCAGGTGACTCAACGGGATTCGAACCCATGACCTCTGCGGTGCCGGTGCAGTGCTCCGACCAACTAAGCTATGAAGTCACACAGTAGTGGCAGGTCAATTTTGTTGGGCTGATGTTTTCTCGTGAAAGTCATGTTTTCTCGTTGAGTCACCTGAATTTTTCAGGTTCATGAGACAATTGCTTAAATTGTCCAGCAAAGTGCGAAGATCATGTCTTCATTTAATTTCAAAACATCGCACTGCATAAAACATTCTTTCATATGACATTCCTTTCACGAGAAAACATCAGCCCAACAGAATTGACCTGCTCACCACTGTGTGACTTCATAGCTCAGTTGGTCAGAGCACTGCACCGGCACCGCAGAGGTCATGGGTTTGAATCCCGTTGAGTCACCTGAATTTTTCAGGTTCATGAGACGATTGCTTAAATTGTCCAGCAAAGTGCGAAGATCATATCTTCATTTAATTTCAAAACACCGCACAGCATAAAACATTCTTTCATATGACATTCCTTTCACGAGAAAACATGAGCCCAACATAATTGACCTGCTCACCACTGTGTGACTTCATAGCTCAGTTGGTCAGAGCACTGCACCGGCACCGCAGAGGTCATGGGTTCGAATCCCGTTGAGTCACCTGAATTTTTCAGGGTCCTGAAATTTTTCAGGTTAAATTGTCCAGCCAAGTGCGAAGATCATATCTTCATTTAAGTACTAAAACGCTAATAAATTTTTGTGATTATTTTAATCACTAGCGAAAAAGTTATTTACAACAGTCGTGAATATTCTATCTTTTACAATTTATTTACAGGCTTTTTATATCTTTAGCTAAACAAGGTGTAGTTATTACAAGGCGGATAATGTACTTGAAATTTGAGTAGTTTTACGTAATTGTAAAGTTAAATGCGTAAGGTTAAGTAGCGCGTTTGAGTAAGTGTAGGATTGGCTATTTCCTCTATTGCATAAATAAATCTAGATAAATAAATCTATACATAAATCTAGATGAATAATGTACAAACATTCCAACTATTTAACCTTGTGATTTCAAATTTTATTAAACAATGTGGAATATTTAATGAGTGATTGTATTAATGACATGCAAACAATTTTGACACGTATATATGTACATTTTCAGATTTCAGATCTTATTGCTTTTCAAGTCAAAGTTTGCCATAAAATTCAGGTAACATTTCTTAACATAATGTCGTAGAAGCACTATTGCTAATGCGTATTTAATATACACGACGAGTTTTTTTAAAATAGACATGTTTCGACATCTCATGATACCATCTTCGGTATAAGTGAAATAATAAATAATACAAGGTTTATATAAAAGTAATATGATACATAAATTACAACAATATTAATAAGGAAATAAGATAAATTAATGGGGAGCGTCGAGCGTATTATAAACTAAATATTGTATTGAATTTAAAAACTTGAACATTGAGGTCAGGGTTAGTTTTGTTAATGTGGAGTGCTTCTTTGGTTTTATAGGAGAATGAAGTGTCGGCAGTGTCGATGATTTTGAAGCAAGAGAGGGTGAATAGTGGTTTTACATCAGTGAGATTTAAGAAGGTGTCGGTAGATATGAGAGTTTTTGTCTGTTGTGTATGTTCCCTGATTCTGGTGGATAAATGGCGCGAAGTTTCGCCAATGTATCGGGAATTACATTCCGCGCAATTGAATTCATACACCACCATACATTTAATTGAATCAGGGGTTGGGTCTTTGAATGAGAAATGGTTTTTGATTTTGAATGATGTAAAAATTAGTCGAATGTCAATATCTGTACAGAAGCGTTTCATAATATTTGGACTTTAAGGCCTAAATGGTCACCTTGGTCACCTAAATCGTCGAACGATAGATTCTTTTGAAACTGGCTAAACAATTACAATGACACTAAACAACTATTTTACCGCAGATACGTCGACAATATTTTTTGTGTTTTTACTAATGAAACTGAGGCCATGAAGTTTTATAATTACATTAACACACAGCACGAAAACATTAGATTTTCATTTGAAACTGAAGAACAGGATCAACTGCCATTTCTTGACATTTTACTAACAAAATCTTGACTGACTTTTGTTATGACGCTTTTTGAAGAACTTCGTGAAATGTTGTGAAGAGTAAGATTATTCGTATGTTAAGTTCCACTTCAATAGATTGCAATATGCAATATCTTACAATTTTGGGTGTGAAACGTGTTGTTATGTATTGTTAATATTGTTAAACAACATCTTAATAAGACTTTATCTCCCGACCAACCTTCGCTGGTTGCAAATAATTTATGTTTTTAAAAAATTGTGAAAGATAAAACATTGTTTTATTTTTCAACGTAGACGGACGCTTCACGCTACTGCACTCATTAAATAATTGTGCAAAATTTGTCGTATAACGTCCCTCAGACCTGTGACACTGAAATTCCCGTATTCCTACAACACGAGTTTTTCGAGCATTCAAACAATCAGCGTCCGTGTTTTCATAAGACTATTTCCTAATATCAAATTTTATATAATAAATACATGAAATATTGAGTTGCTTTAGAGTATAGAAGGCTTTAGAAGGCCAAATTTTCATTTTGCCTTAGCGTAAGCGCATAACTCAAAGCCTTTGCCGAAAAATAAGTGCTTTAGTCTATTATAATTTAAATATCTTTAGAATATCGTTGCTGGATAGTAGATACTTTGTAATTTTTGCCACTTAATCGAGTCTGAGTTCACGAAGAATTTTAGGTTAGGTAATTGACATTTTCTTATTTGAGTAAACTAGATAAACATTTTGTGAAAACATTCTTAAAATGAGCTTCATTCTTTAATTATATTTTAGCTATTCTGAATAATTTGAACTTTAGCCACGACGTCCACAGGAAGGTACGCCGCTGTAAAGGTATACACTTACACACACACAATATCAAAATATGAGTAGAACATTTTTCTTGTGAAAGACAGCGTTTTTGGTGTATGTATACATAGTATTTTAATGTTCAACGTAACTTATTTGTATGCTTGGAATGTCTATTTTGTAAATATATTAGATCCGCGGTGCAGAACAACAACGTTCAACACAGATATTTAAACGAGTTGTATTGGATTAAGTTTTGATAAAGAAATGGGCACTACCAACTCTTCCAATTAAAAGCCTTTACCATCATCTGATGATAAAATAAGGGCAGAATTAAATGAGATTATCGAAATGGGTGATGAAAATGTAGAACAAAATCCCAGAGCTAAACTTTATAAATTGATACTTTCAAGCCGGAAAATTCAACGCCATTCTAAATTTGCTATGATATTGCTTGTTGGAAGTAGTGGATCTGGTAAATCATCAACAATAAATCATTTACTGGGTACTGGAGTTGCTAAGACAAGTAATAATCAATCATCTACACAAAAAACATCTGAGTATATTATTACTTTTGACGAACCAAAGTATGAAGTGAGTGACTTAACCATGAGAATTATTGATACTCCTGGCTTCAATGATGGTGATGGTGATAAACAAGATGCATGCAATTTTCTATGTATTAAAAAGTATTTTGAAACGCATCCCGAATTAAAAGAGGAAACTAAGATTTATTCAAATATTGTGTTCTTAGTCACAAAAGCCGATGATAACAGAATTGAGGGACCTAATACGCAACTTTCAAAATCCTTAAGATTCATTAAGTTGTTGGATGTTGTTGACATCAGTCATCCAAATCTCGTCGTGATCTTAACACATGCTTGTTCTGTTGGTTACCAGAAAATGGAAAAATGGCACGAGACGATGCAAGAAAAGAAAAATTTTGTGTCAGATCTTGTTTTTCAAACTTTGGGAGTGAGGGCGCCAGTCGTATTGATAGAAAATAATCCTGACAATTATGGACTTGAAAAGAATGGAGATTTCTCAATTCTTCCCAATGGTGAAAGACAACCTCTGAATTTATACAATGCTTGCCTTAGCCTACTAAGAGAAAGCAGAGATAAAGCAGATAAATTTGGCCAAATGTTGTTGAATGCTGCATTTACACGAAAGAGAAAGAATCGACCGACGAATGGTCATGAAGTTAAAGCCAAAATTGCAAAAAAAGAGTCATTATCAGTTGAGGAATTGAAACTCGCAAATGATTTTTATGAAGCTTCTAAAAGAGGTAGGATTTGAATTTTTTTTTTCATTTTTATTTGTAGCTATTGTTTTTTTAATAAAAAATTATTATATTAGTGAACGTTTGACTGCATTATATAGAATCCTGATATCGGATCACGCATTTTTTCTATAAAAGTTGTTTCTCACATTTGCAAATATGTTTGGGAAGCAAGATTTTTCTGTAGAGTACTAAATTAAAAAAATACTTTAAACTTGAAAATTTCTTATTAAGAATACGTTTCATTAAAATATGCATCTTATTTTTAACACATTTATGTCTTTAGGACTCTTGTTTGCCAGAAATTTACTCTTGAAATAAGAAAGAACTTTTTAACAGGAGCAAATAACTTTTAACTTGTTACATTAACGTTAGAAACTAGTATAGGTAATAAAATACCTTGAGATGTTCTTCGACTGTGATTTGTTGACTGAAGTGCAGCTAACTGTGAAAATGTGTAATTTTAGTGCTTGGCTGAAGAACAGTAAAAGCCAAACAAACTTATTTCAATTAAAAAAACATGGCAGCAGTTGTAAATAAACGAAGTTAACAAGATTTTCACAATTGCAATAGTTTTAAATTCAACAATTACAAAAGAATATAAAACAGCAAGTAGGTACTGTTTTTTTACGAGTATTGCCACACTGCAATTACACATTTTCACAGTGCAATTACAGATAAACAAAGAATATTTATAGGACATTAACAACTACAACTTGCAATTTTAATATATTGTCAATGAAATAGAAACATACATTTTTGAGGAATCTTTACAATACGGTCAACAAAAATATAACATGCAGGATATATTCGTGCACGAAAAAATATCGCATTAGCTGTGAATTAAAACAGAAAACACCTTTACTTATGCATCTGCTCTGTTGACTTATTTTTCATCAAATTTTCTGTAATTGCCATAGCTACTTTTTTAATACATACGAATGGTCTCAATTTTGTTAGGTTTTGACAAAGAAATGAGCAATGCTCTAGTTTCCAAGTTAAAGCCCTTACCATCATCTGATGATAAATTTAAAGCGGAATATGACACTTTCAAGAATTTTGATGAAACTTCAGAACGATTGCCACAGGCGATACTACATTATTTTTCATTGTCAAGTGCAAAAATCCAACGCCATTTTCAATTTGCTATGATATTGCTTGTTGGAAGTACTGGATGTGGTAAATCATCAACAATAAATCATTTAATGGACACCGGAGATGGATTCCCAGTTGCTGAGACAAGTTATTATGGATCACGTAAGAGAAAAACATCTGAGTATATCATTACTTTTGACGAACCAAAGTATGAAGTGAGTGATTTAACCATGAGAATTATTGACACACCTGGCTTCAATGATGATGATGGTGTCCAACAAGACGCGTGCAATTTTGTATCTGTGAAAAAATACTTTGAAACACATCCCAAATTTCTTTCGAAAACAAAGTTTTATCCAAATCTTGTGTTCATAGTTGACAAAGCCAATAATAACAGAATGAAAGGAGTCTATACCCATCTTTCAAAATCCTTGAGAGGTGTCAAGATGTTGGATGTTGTTGACATCAGTCATCCAAATCTCGTCGTTATTTTAACACATGCTTGTTCTGTTGGTTGTAAGGACGTGAGAAAATGGCACGAGACCATGCAAGAAAAGAAAATTTTGGTGTCAGATCTTGTTTTTCAAATTTTGGGAGTGAGGGCACCAGTTGTATTGATAGAAAATAATCCTTATGATTATGGACTTAAAAAGGATGGAGATTTCACAATTCTTCCCAATGGTGAAAGACAACCTCTGAATTTATACAATGCTTGCCTTAGCTTACTCAAAAAAAGCAAAGATGGAAACGATATCACAGATAAATTTGGACACATGGTGTTGAATGCTGCATTTACACAAAAGAAAAAGGAAAAGCCAACAAAAGGTCATGAAGTTAAAGCCAAAATTGCAGATGAAGAGGAGTTATCAGATGAGGAATTGAAACTCGTAGAACGTTTTACTAAGGCTGCTGAAGAAGGTAGGTTTTGTAGCTTTTTTTTTCATTTTTATTTTTAGCTATTAATCTTTTTTAGTAAAAAGTTATTATATCAGTGAACGTTTGACTTTATTTTATAGAATCCTGATATCAGATCACGCATTTTTTCTATAAAAGTTATTTCCCACATTTGCAAATATGTTTCGGAAGCAAGATTTTTCTGTAGAATACTTACTTACTTGTCACGGACGACTTTGTTTCAGCTCAGGTTTTAAAATTATCTCTCGTTTATAATAAACAATTTATCTGTAGATAATTGAAACTGTAGACAACGAATTGTATTTACAACGGAATGAAAGTTGTTGCCTTGGGGCTAAATGTGAACATGGCACCAAGTATATTAATGATGGCTCTAGATTTTGATGTAAATTACAGCAAAAAAAGGCAATTGAAAGAAGAGAGAATAGCAATGATAAGTGTAGATGAATTCGATTCGAAGAAAATTGCTTTTACTAATGAGTTTCTGTCTGTTGTGGAAAATCTACCAACTGAAAATATCGAGGACGAGATTGTGATGAAGGAGTTCATAAATTTTTTCAATAAATTTAGTCAGTTGTTTGTCATGTCTGCATATGTTGGGGGATCATTTGTTTGTGATAATAATAATGACATCATAGAATTGTCAAACCAAGATGAAAATAATACTGGCGGTGGTATCGGTGCATACATTATGAGACAAACATCATTGAATACAGAAAGCAACAAAGTCTTAAAAATTCCATCCTCTCAATGGAGAGGTGGGCGTGTAGACTTGCAAGTTAAAGAAAAATTCCATGAATGGAAAAGATCTGTTGCCAAAGATCCAGTGCTTTTAAAACATGAATTAACATTGCAGCAAATTTATACGTTAGTTGGAATAATTGATAAAAGAAAGGAAATCTTACCAAACAAGCTTTCGACAAATGTTTCAGATTAGTACTTCAAGTCTTTACAGTAATGATTCTTCAAAAGCAAATTCGCGAGCGGTGAGAAAGAAACTGGAGCAAGAAAAAGTATGTTCTTCTAATACAAGACTAGGTGAAGTTGAAGAACAGAGTTCTAGAGGATTGAGGAAAATGCTAGACTACATCAAATACATTTTATCAGTGATTTAGTTCAAAATTTGTTGTATTTATTGAAGAAATAAGTCAACCTTCAAACAAAAAATTTGAAGCATCACTATTGCCCTTTCACCGTTTAATCTAATTTGTCTATTCACGTATAGTACACATTTATTATAAACTACCTGTATTTAAATATTTAATTCAATCTGAAAAAAAAAAGGCAATGAAGATAGTACAAGCATGCCAAAACATGTATGCAATAAAACAGTTTAGAAAAATTTTCGTTGATTTTAAATGTCTAAGTATGCCAAAACATGTATGTAATAAGTCAATTTAGAAAAATTTTCGTTGATTTTAATTTTGAAAAATTTTCGTTGATGTCTAATATAATTTTACACATCAACATAATTTTCGAAACTTTATAATAAGTAAACGCATGCTTTCAGGGATATCAGTGGTTAAATGTCCCACATACCGAGGACATTTAATAAGCTTTCCTCCTTTTGCGGGACGCGTAATTACTAATATATTAATCCTAACACGGTTTTTAATATGCACATGAAGAACATGTGACTTGGACGAGATTTGAACTCGCACCTTCGGGATACTACTCCGCCGCTCTACCTGTCTCGTCTCCAATCCCTGTGGGCTTGGTAGCTCAACAGGTAGAGCGGCGGACTAGTATCCCGAAAGTGCGAGTTCAAATCTCGTCCAAGTCACATGTTTTTCATGTGCATATTAAAAACCGTGTTAGGATTATTATATTATGTATATACTCTGATGATGGCTTCGTAATTACTAATATCCCTTAATTAAACCATGTGTTTGCTTATAAGAAACCATCCAAAACTCAAGGTCAAGGGACAAAAAAATATGTGAAGTAAAGGGGTAGAAGTAGATACCATTACTAGATTTTTTGTCATTTTACCTGGATTACATTTTGCTACTACTGGTTTGACTAAAAATATCATCATTTGCTTTTTTGTGACACATCTCATGATGAC
The DNA here is from genome assembly GCF_021976095.1 of Xenia sp. Carnegie-2017. NCBI lineage: Eukaryota > Metazoa > Cnidaria > Anthozoa > Malacalcyonacea > Xeniidae > Xenia > Xenia sp. Carnegie-2017. The sequence continues at coordinate 5,497,861 of NW_025813484.1, read as the reverse complement.
AAATAATCACGTCCAACTGTCCAAGACAGCTCTCTGACAAAATTGGCAACAATTTTAGCGATTACAATTGTATTGCTATTTTTGGGCGGACAGTTTGTGTTGATTGTTGTTACTTTTTTCTTGAAATATTTGCAAAAGATTATTTTTCCAATGATTCTACATGTGTTGATTGTTTAGACAATGATTAATCGAACGCTTGACAACTGATCACAAAATATTTAATTGTATTTCCTGCTACAAAAGTATAAACTAATTCCAAAGTACTGCACTGTATAACACAATCATCATTATCCAAAAACCGTAATAATACAAGGCCAAAGAATAACGCAAACAATGACGTGAAAAACTAAAAAAACTAAAGAAATAAATAACTATGATGGTCTGAGTGGGGCTTCAAAATCACTTCACAACTACTCAAAGACCATAATTTCACTCAACTGATTGTTTGATTTGAAATATCAAGGAGAAAAATTTGCTATAGAAGGAAAAATAACTTTGCCAATGATTACTTAGAGTGAGATTTTTATGTCGCACTCAGTGAGAGTGTGAGTATGAGTGAGTTTTTTGATTACAGGTATAACATGTTAATATCTGGTAAAATCAACCTTAAAAAAATCGATCATGACAAAGGAACGTATAAATTAGCCTAACCATTTGCACGATCTCTATAAATTAACTTCTTCTGAAAGAACAATTAGAATTTGAAATGAAAATTTTAATGATAGAAAATTCTATTATGATAGAAAATTGCATTTAATAAAACGTACACTTATTGAGGGAGGACTGCACCGCATTCTTCTTCAAATTCTTCTTTCACATTAAAATCAATTAACTTTAACTTGTGACCAATGCTCGTGACTCTTCAGTCATGATCTTTTCTAAATAAATATTATATGATTCTGTTCTAATCACGACTGAACTGTCGAGAGAGCTGGGCAGTGGATTTAGACGACCGGGACTCTCTTTGGGAAGGGGTAGAGAAAATAGTTTTTTTGACACGTAATGTCAACATTTTTACGAATTTTTTGTGTTAACGAGCCATGGCTATGTGTTCAATTTGAGACAGCATTGACAGACACTATAGTTCTGTGATAGAGTCACACTAACTATATTTATATCGTAATATACGAATCAATGTATCATACCTAAGCTTTAAATGAAACTATGAAGAAGACAAAAATACAACAACTACGTCTATTTCATATTTGGAGTGCAGGCTTTCATCTACTCATCAAACAACACTAAAGATAAAACAATTATTTAATATGTATTAAATAGTAATATAAAACCCTCAAATTTATTTTTTCATACTAATATAATATAGGAAAAAAGCACCCCAAGTCATTTTATTATAAAGTGACAATTTAAAAGAGCTTTGATATTAAGCTCTGTGTTCAACTGTGTTCATGATACATTAAAAGCTTTTTTACATCGAACAAAATGTTGCACATGAAAACAGCCAGCAGAAGCTAAATTAAATTTGTGAGAAGCTAAGCAAAGAAAACATATATAAGGCAAGATAAGAATTATTTTCAAGTCTTGGGGAAGAAAAAGTACACTTATTTACTCATGATTGACTATAAAAAATGATGCTTGCAATATTTTATATAAGACGGAACTAGTTTCGTGTTAAAATGAAACGAGGCTCTTTGCGATTGGTCAACTCTACTTCAAGTAGAGTTGACCAATCGCAAAGAGCCTCGTTATATGTGAACGATTTTGCGTTTTTTTTAACTTACTTCTGAATAAATAATTTTTATCAAGTTTCATTTTTGTTTAATTCCATCATTGAAGTGAATACATGAACCTAATCTCTTCGCTGTGATTTGATATGAGAATTTTCAATTGAAGAAGGAAGTTTTTCGCGTCGATATTATTTGAAAATATGTACACGTATCCGATAAATGCAAATTGATGAGTGTGGGAAGGCTTTAGCTATGCGCATATAAATTTCTGTTTTATTAGCAAGTCAATCCTTTCATAAACTCTCTCTATACATAGTTCTTACCACAACGTTAAGATCTGACATAATTTTGTTTTGGAAGACATTCAGAAGTTCAATTCACATCTCGATATGAAGACTGTATTGGTTTTAATGCTGGTATTGGCCGTGAGCCGCTTTGAAGCAAAACCTCTCCTTGGTCTCACACCCGAAAAAGGTAAAACATAAAATATTTATTGTGAATTTCTACAGATTATTTCAAAGCCTGCTTCAAACGTTCAACAGAGCATATACGACGTGTACAAAAAGACCTCGGTCCTTATTTCTCCGTAAAGACCTCGAGCTCGTTTATTAAGGACTTTATTCTTTTTTTGTTAGAGATGAACAACGTTTTGCAAAATTCCTCAAAGTCCATAACTGTCTTCTTTGTAACTCTTTATCACTTACGTAAAACTTCGTTGCGCGCATTTTATAAACATTTACCGCAAAACAGTACTCACTGTTGTGTTTTTTTTTTGCATTCTTTTGTTATTCGTAAATTTCATACGATTGCAGAAATCTTTTTGACCTGCAACTCTCACCATATTTTAGTTTGCCTTCTACTGCTTTTTAGCCAATTAGGTTACAATTTTGCAATAGTAATAATATACAATAAATGCATATATCGATCGGAAGTAGAAAGTTGTAAATTCTAAGAGATGTGGGTTAATTGCCTGTCAAGTATATGACTACCAGACTTTGAAAAATATGTGTCTTACTTCAACCCTTTAAGTGCATGCTCCAATTTACTTTTTAGTTATGTCATTTTCGTACGAAAACTATTTCACAAAAGTACTACGCTAAAATAACATTATTCTCGCACTGAAAATGGTTACTATGTGCAAAAATTTTACAGGCACATAAGCCATTAAAAATCCAACTACTTATTTAACCAAAAGTTTTTGCAGACCTTGTGCAATAACATAAACATAACCATAACCACAACCATAACCATAACTATAACCACAACCACAACCATAACCATAACCAAAATCATACCTTTTTTTGTTATTCAGAACGTGTGTCACGTTTCTGCTGATCAAAGACATAAGGTTTTAGCTAAGCTGCACTTGACCAACGAAAAGATTTGTAATGAATTTACGACTCACGAGAAAATACAATAATTGGTTTTCTGCTTTATATTTTCAAGAGCAAAGGCAGTGACCATTAAAAAAGTACAGTGCTTTAAGTTTTTTAAAAACTCACTCGTGCATGTTTTTTCCAAATTTCATTCGAAACCATGCTATTACCTTCGAGTGAAAATTGGAAAAACTTGCGCGAGTGAGTTTTGGAAATAAGCTGCAAAGTTTAGAACTGTAGCCAGGGTCATTAAACAAAATCTTCTTAAAACCAACGCCAGCCATTCTTAAAGATTTTGTTGACAATAATTTAACTTCTGCCCTTTTGATTTATTTTCAGAAATTGGTGGAAGTATTTCCTACTTTTTGCACTGCTCTAAACCAATCAGAATTGAAAAATTTTTCATGCACATTAAATAACTGCTTTTCTACTGTGCATATTTTCCCACTGCAATTGGAAATAAACTGCACTGCAATCATCCAATCACAGTCGAGAAATATTTAAAAGTATATTATTGGAAATTATATTTTTGGATAGTTTTTTCAAATATTGATTATTGTAGTAATACTAGTTCCAAAGTTTACCTCAATTTCTACTGTTCTTGTGAGTCGAATGAATAACATATTTACATAATTAGAAATCGCCTATTTAAATGAAAAGAAAGTATTACAAGTTATCCGACATTGCATGCGTCTTTACTAATAATATTTTAACAATCTCCAATTTTGAGCTTGAAATACTAAAAATTATCACAAGGCATTCCCAAAAACACAAAAAACATTTAATTTACACCATGATCGACAATGTATGAAGCACTGACTAAAACATTTCGGCCATCATAGTCCTTCGGACTTTTACAAAATCTCTCTCGGCTTTCAAATACATTTAATCACTTGGTAACCTCACTAACGTGGTTTTACTTATAATAGATCTTTCTTCAAAGGTATTACCAACTCAATTGCCAAGTCTGCAATGGAATATATTTCCGAGAACAACATTCAGGATGAATTTGTGAAAAAAGAACTTTTAGACATAATGGAAACTATGAATGCGATGGGATTATCGGATGATTCAAAATTGAAGCGCACAACAATCAGTGAAATCAAAAATGATCATGGCAACGATATTCCTGAGCATGGCCTTCAAATGTTGGAAAAGAAATTTGGGATAAAATGTGCTGAATCGTTTCACTCAGGTATTTTTATATTGTTCTATCTTAATAGCGAACATCAAATGTATAATAAAAGTCAATCATAAATAATTGTAGCCAATCCAATTCATATCATTTAATACTTTATCGTTCATGGTGGATAAACGTAATTTTAAACAACTGGATGTCTGTTTCTTGTAGCTGCATTTCTTGGTCAGGGATACAAACTTGTCACCGACGACGTTGTTTCATCTCGGGTTTTGAAACTATCCTTCTTTGATAATAAACAATTTGGCTTTAAAGTTCCTGAATGTGCACAAATATTAAAGTCAAATGAAACTGTACTTAACGAAATACATCGACAAAGGAATGAAAGTTCGATTAAATCACGCCTATACGCCTTGGGGCTTAATGTGAAAATGGCACGAAGTATATTAATGATGGTGCAAGGGTTTGGTGTAGATCTCAGCCTGCAGAAACAGAAAAACGACTTCCAATCTTCGACCAATAAAAGGCAGTTGAGAGAAGTGAGAATAGCAAAGATAAATGTAGATGAATTTGATTCGAAGAAAACAGCTTTTACTGATGGGTTTCTGTCTGCTGTGGAAAATCTACCAACTGAAAATATCGAGGACGAGAATGTGATGAAGGAGTTTAACGATTTTTTCAATAGATTCGGTCAGTTTGTCATCACGTCTGCTTATGTGGGGGGATCAGTTGAATTTGATAGTCACTATGATACGACGAAATTCTCAAAACAAAATGAAAACAGTGTCGGCGGTGGTATTGGTGCATTTATTACAAAAAATTCTGGTAAACGACAAAAAATAGTGAACCAGGAAAGCATCCAAGTCTCAAAAACTACATCGACTCATTGGAGAGGTGGGCGTTTAGACTTGCAAGTTGATGGTACGTTGCATTCAGAAGAAAAATTCTCTGAATGGAGGACATCTGTTGCTGAAGATCCAGTGTTTTTAAAAAATAAATTGCAATTGCTACCAATTTATACGTTAGTTGGAATGATTGATGGAAAGAAAGGAAATCTTACCAGTCAAGTTTTTGAAAAAATGTTTTACAATCATGATTTCTACAGAGAAAGGAAGGATTCCAGCACAAGGAAGGGGTCGAGAAAAAACCCAAATACTCCTAAATTGTCCAAAATAATCAACGCCATTATAAACTTTTTAAACAAATTCATTGAAAACAAATAGGAGTCTCAATGACGAAGCACACCAAAGCTCAATAGAAATATTTGCTAGGAAAGAAAGGGTTAAAGTGCAGGCTAAATTGTAATTTTCTTTTCGTAATTCATCCTTTTATATTTGAGATATCACTGTGTATTTTCACTTTAATTATACCATTATTGTTTAATTAACTGTATTTAGATATTTAATTCATTTTGCAATGAAAACAGAATAAGTATGCCAAAACATGTATGCAACAAAAGTTATATAAAAATTGTCGCTTTGATTTGTTTAGATACAATTTTTTTCTGTTTCTCACTTATTCAACACATCAAATATAATCTAACATGGACTTTTTTATTTTTTACTCATCTTTTATAAGAACGTTTTCATGGAAATGCAAATGTTATTCACAACCAAAACCACAAAAAATAATTTGCCCAAGGTCATACTTTTTTCTCGCCTTCTTTATGTATCCGACATCTTTCTTTTTTCAAACTTAGCTGTTCTTTTGGCATTATTTATAAAATACATTATATTTAAGGTACTTAGCATCTGTTAACACAAATTATTATTCACTATGTGAGCATTCTCTGCTGTGATTGGTCAACTACCTGCAGATAATTCTCGATATCTGCAGGTTATAACCATTGAGTTATATAAAAACCTGGAGGTATAAAGGAGACTGGACCCGATTGTCAAAAACATGACGGTAATGGCGGATTTTGGTTGTCAAAACAATTGAGTTCTATAATAACCATTGAATTATAAATATACTGGAAGGATAACTCTATGAATGCTCTGTGATTGGATGAAGCCAAAGTTCTGTCAGACATTGACAGCCCCCTGAAAAACGCGAGCAGCCTCGTCTTTTTTCGAAGCGTGGGTGCTGTGTAATCATGAATGATTAGCGGATGTTTTATTTTTTTATTGATTTTAATACTCCAAGTTGCGGCTTGTATATTATAACAAAACATAAAATGCGCTTAAGAACAAATCCTTTGAAAATTCAAAAATTATATGGCATAAAGATGGCTGTGTATTTCCAGTTTGTGTATTTGAAATAATCTGCAAATGTTCTTACATACTTCATTAATTCTTAAACAGTATTAACTATGTTAACTAAAATCTTTGTTAACGACAAGCATCAGCAAACGAAGAAAAAAAAGTTTTGAAAATTACATACACTAAATGGAAAGAAGGGGGTTTCGACTTGCAAGTTGAAGAAAAATTCTCGGAATGGAGAACATCTGTTGCTAATAATCCAGTGTTTTTATAAAAATAAACTAACAGTGCAGCACATTTATACGTTAGTTGGAATGATTAATGAAAAGAAAGGGAATCACACCAAACAAGCTTTCGAAAAAATGTTTCCGATTGACTTTTCAAATCTTTACAATAATGATTCGTCAAAAACAAATTCAGGAGCGGATCTAGGATTTTTCAAACATCAGTCATAAAACGTCGGAGGCACTCCGCACCGGGGGGGGGGTCCGAGGCATTCTTCCCTGAGAAATTTTGAATTTCAGAACCTCTAAAATGCCATTTTCAGCGTTTTAGAGCAATACAAAATGTATTTTGTGGGCATCGTTTCTGCGTAAAAATTTTGCAACACATTTTGCTTACGTTTTTTTCAAAAAAAAAATGAAGTGAACAATACTTGAATGTTTTGCCAAATACTGTATTTAGGCTCATTATCATGCCAAATATATGGCTCATTAGCATGTCTAGGAAAGTAAAATTTATTTTACAATAATGCTATTCAAAAACAGATATAGTCTTTAAAAATTTCTACAAAGTTGTCAGGTATGGACCCCCCTAGAGACCCCCATTCAAAGCTCAGACTTCAAACCATGCAAGTTTATTGTAACCCTTTACCCATCTCCACATCAGTGCCAGCAAATTCACTTTTTGAGAAAAAACTCAAAATTTTTTCCTGTCAAAGATTAAGCAAAAATTATCAAAGTGAAAAATTGCAGTTAAGGACAGCTTAATGCCATGAATGTTTCTTAGGCATTTCACTAGACTATTATCTTCTGTAAGTATATGCAAGGTGTGCTATATAGCAATCACTAGTAGCATTGTATTTGCAAATACAAACAGAATGTAACCAACATGTCTTTAATTATATAATTACATGAATGTTAAAATTGGCTCATGTGTCATGCTTACTGCTTATGATAAATATCTTTTCATATGATCAAAGCTTGTTTAAATGTAAATCTGAAATAATTTAGTTTAGAAATCATAATGATCATCAGAAAAATTACCTAGTGATCATGAAAAATACTTCGCTGTTTTGCCAAATTTCAAGGTTTATCTGCATACATAGGAAGACATTTTTACTTTATAGAAAATGCTTTTCATTTCTCAATAGCCCTTTGGAATTTATGGCAAACAATCTATTATGAGCCGTAGATTAACACACCTTTACACCTCTACATGAGGTGTTCAGTTAGAAAAGGGGACAATATGTGACATTGGACAACATTTCATGTATGTGAAATACTCAGGTTTAATACCATTCCAGTCAAATTGTCAAAATAAAAAGCTTCATGGATCAGAAGACTCAAAATCACAGGTTATAGTAAACAGCTTCTCATGTAATCAATGTTAGTTTTCTCAAATCTTAAACAATATGTAATATAACTGTTCAATGATTGAATGATCAATGATCATAAACTGAAAAGACCTAAACATTTGTTTATGATAAAGTAAATAATAGTATGGCGCCTTATGGCTACAGATTTTTTGTCCATTGAAATATATTTGCAGGAATGTAGGATTTCGCTGCCATATAACGGCCACGATTCCCCAAGCACTAAAGAAATCATAGCTAAAAGTCCTTCGACAACAACAATTTTAGATGCATCAATCTGCTTACCATACGCCATATTAACATAAATCGCATGACGCACTCGCATAAATTGACTTTGATATATTACATTCATGCATACACTTCACTTGTCCTTTACTTACGATTTTGGATGTGAATTTCTGCTGATAAAACTCTAAACAATGATGGCTTGCTTTTGAACATCAATGACTGAAATGTCGCTCGCTTGATCGTCTTTGCCAAGATTTACAATTCATCCATAAATTTTTCGCCCTCTTGAAAAAATTCCCAGTTTGAAAAGCAGCATTCATGTCAATATATGAATTTGTAAAAGATTTCCATAAATTCCATCTGATTGTAGTTTAGTTTCTATCATTCTTTAGAAAATTACTATGAAACGATCAAACATTCAATTCAGACAGTGAGCTTGACTATGTTAGTTCAGTTGGCTATCAGTCGAAATCGGTCAGACCAATCACAGTAAGACAAAAATTCAAACGAACCAATTACACGATAGCAAGTGGACTCCCTTATAGGTCCGGCCACCCCGCTTATCGGTCGAGATTATTCCAGATCGTCCACTGAGCTGGCCATTGACCAATAAAATAAGCGTTTTTGGCGTTCATAGACTCCTTAATCCGTCGAACCAGTCAAGCCACCCCACTTATCAGTCGGTTATTCCAGGTCAATTAAAATTCAACTGATCTGGTTACCAACGAGATATTCATTGGATTAGTCATTAGTTTTCAATAATGAATAAAGCTGGATTTTTTTCACGAAGTAAATGCGATAATAAAGTAAGAATAATTAATGATTTTTTAATTAATATGAATAGGCAATTTTTGAATTTCAAACATCAGTCGCGCGACCGATTAGACATACTCTAGATCCGCCCCTGGCATGTAAGTCACTACAGGCACCTTCAATCCTAATCCTAACCATATCTCCAGTGGCATCTCCACGCTCCAGACATTTCTAAAAAAGGTCAACAACATTAAAAACCTTAAAAATTTTAATTCATTCACATACGCAAATTTTGAACTGCTATATACAGATACTATTTCCTCAGGGAAAAAATATTTCTTTGCAGTCAAATTTTTCTGACCAGTATCCTCCTGGGTTGATTTTATCTCCATTTTCTAAAAGAAATTCACTACCCTCTTCGCTCCTTCTACCTCTAGTAGTTGTCGAAATATTCTTTTTCCCCAATTTCATTGTTTTCATGTAAATATGAGTACATTACTATGAGCATAAAATTTTTAAAAACATGGAAAATTGTGACCCCCAACTTTTAGATTTGGATTAAAAAAGTCTCCCTAGACAAAGCTTGGACATTGTCATTTACCTTCAGCAGTGTTTCTTTAAATGATAACTTTCCTTTTCCTCTGTCAGCTGTTCTACATAGGAATCCCTTGTTTTTTCTTCCATCGATCTGGATGTTTTTTGTCTTTGATAACGTTACAATATTCACCACATATAATACAGTTTTGTTTGAAATCAAATTTCTCAGTTGACAATCTTCTACTTCGCTTTACGTCAGACGTACCTGCTTCTTCTGAATGAGTTCGTTTTAAATATCTGTTAATGTGGTCATTAGATGTATAGGTAAGGTAGCAGCTTTTGTGATAATGAATACTACTTCAATCTAGTCCCGCATGTAAATTGTCTTTTCGCCTGAACCTACATTGAACCACTTTCTCTTTCCGAGCTTCTGAAAGACAAGCTTCCGATAATTCACAAGTAATCGAACACTCCAGTATGTGTTTAAAGATGCATAAGTTTTCCTGTGGAGAACCATCCATTTTGTAATTTTTTTTTATTCGTTCGTAATTATTATTTTATTGTACTGAAAGAACACAAAAACAATGTGAAAAAAAAGAAGATATTGTAAAAGACAAAGATAAAAAACAAAGATGTGAACTAACGCAGAATTATCAATAAAAAAATCTTATCGATAAATTTCTCAAACCTTTTAACCTTTTAACTGATATTTTAAATAAAACCAACTAATTTATTATTAGCATAAATGTAAATATTGATTCGTTAATTTATTATCTCAAATCAGAGTAATAGTTTTGTTGCTGTCTGGAAATCTATTAACAAATATATTATAAAATACATTTTATAAAAGCTTGACAACAAAAAAGTTTAAGTGTCATACTCATTCTCTTTTAAGCCATTTCAGGTGAAATAATGACCTGATTTTTATTAAAATTATTTATACTTCATTTAAGAATGTTCAAGTGCTTGTAGAACTTAAAAAAACTTTGACCAGAATCCCGTAAATTACTCTCAGGATAGTATTCTAATCAAACATTTTGAAACATCGGTTCATAATATGTGCGATTTATCATATATTGGTGATTTTTACAGGAGGTCAATATCTAGGACTTGCCCAGGGTTTGGGAAGTGGCAACATTTCCTAAAATACTTTCATATGGTCCCTGAACACATTTCTGGAAAAAAGTTGCACTTAGTATTTTTGTCGAGGTACCCTTTAAAAACAGCGTTTCAGCCCCGGACTAATTCATTTAATGGGAAAATGATATGGAGAACAGATATGTTGCAAGGGAAAAGGGACTGTAAGTTGCAGATATAGGAAGTTCTAGCCATATACGTCTAGTTATTAAATATCTGCGTTGAATATTTAATAAATATTAGCCAGAAGTGCAAATTTCAAGATAAAAAGTTCGCAATGAATTTTAATTTGTACGTACTTAAATCGGAAGACAGCGAAATGGAGCCAGCGATACGTCACCAGCGTCAGCAATTATGTCTACTGTATCTCCAGAGGAAACACTTATGGAAAGCATGAAAGACTATTAAAGCGTAATATTACATTTTCAGCAAAGTAATTTTTTTGTCTTGTGGAAGATTGTAGCGGTGCAGTCCTCCCTCCATAAGTTTACGTTTTATTAAATGCAATTTTCTATCAAAATAGAATTTTCTATCATTAAAAATCTCATTTTCAAATTCTAATTGTTCTTTCAGAAGAAGTTAATTTATAGAGATCGCGCAAATGGTTAGGCTAATTTATGCGTCCCTTTGTCATGATCGATTTTTTTAAGGTTGATTTTGCCAGTTAGATAGTAACATTTTATACCCGTATTCAAAAAACTCACTCATACTCACACTCACTGAGTGCGACATAAAAATCTCACTCTATGTAATCGTTGGCAAAGTTATTTTTCCTTCTATTTTTCTCCTTGATATTTCAAATCAAACAATCAGTTGAGTGAAATTATGGTCTTTGAGTATTTATGAAGTGATTTTGAAGCCCCACTTATTGAATGTGGGTGTGAGTGAGTAGCTTGCAAACCAAGTATAGCGAAGCTTTAACGTGTTAGAAACTTATAAGGCGTTCAGACTGATAGCCAGAGTACGATAACCTGGATCGGGCACAAATCTGCACGCCCTTTACACTACGTTGTACCCACTAGCTTCGTCTATTTATAATTTCATATTTTTCATTGTAAACAAGTTTTAAAACCATGTGCTGAGTACGTGCCTCGCTGTACACGTTACTTGTGTGTCATCCTTCACATTGGTGCACGTGCCCGAGCACCGTACTTGGGTACTACCTATTTTCGAGGTTCCCAGACCCGAGCACTTGAGTCGGGGACCATCAAAATGTTGCGTTCACATTGTTGCCCGTGTCTGAGCACCGTGCCAAGGTACTTAGTCTGAACGCGCTATTAGAACCATAAATCACTGGTGTGACATACCAGAATATGATAAACTGGCACATGCTGTATAGCATATTTTCTTAAAATTTGGCTGATTTGGTGTCTTAGATATGATACATGTGATGTGATGTGTTAAATATTCATGATTATTTGAACGTTATCTAAAAGCTTGGTAATATTACCATTAACACAATTGGTTTACATTGGTCACTGTAACAAATTGAAAGATATTTATCAGCGTTGACGACTTTTAAGTTGTTGGGAAAATGAATATCATATCATTTAATGTTGATGTCACCTGAATTTTTCAGGTTCATGATACAACTGCTTAAATTGTCCAGCAAAGTGCGAAGATCATATCTTAATTTAATTTCAAACACCGCACTGCATATAACATTCTTCATATCACATTCCTTTCACGAGAAAACATCAGCCCAACAAAATTGACCTGCTCTCCACTGTGTGACTTCATAGCTCAGTTGGTCAGAGCACTGCACCGGCATCGCAGACGTCATGGGTTCGAATCGGGTTGAGTCACCTGAATTTTTCAGGTTCAAGAGACAACTGGTTAAATTGTCCAGCAAAGTGCGAAGATCATATCTTAATTTAAGATGAGTTTAAAACCGTTTAAAACGCGTTAACCCGTTTAAAACGCGTTTGCTATTTGACTCATCTGCCACGAATGACAAATGATGTTCAAAACGTCGGCAAGTTCACCAGTGTGCGGCAGGCTTAAGACAAGCATTGCATAAATTCAGAGGTTGTCTTTCATTATTGGGAAGAATTGTGAAATCTCCATTCTCTTCAAGTCCATAATCATCAGGGTTATTTTCTATGAATACAATTGGCGTACTGACTCTTAAATTGCTAAAAAAATGTCCGACACAAGTTCTTTCATTTGTTGCATCGTTTTTTCCCAATTTTCTGAGTTCTTGTAACAAACAGAACAAGCATGTGTTAAGGTCACGACTTTTGTGTAGATGATTCATAACTTTTGTCTCAGCAACTGCGATTCTGTCTCCAGTGTCCATTAAATGATTTATTGTTGATGATTTACCACATCCAGTACTTCCAACAAGCAATATCATAGCAAATTTAGAATGGCGTTGAATTTTCCGGCTTGAAAGTATAGCTCTGGGATTTTGTTCTGCATTTTCATCACCCATTTTGATAATCTCATTTAATTCTGCCTTTATTTCATTATCAGATGATGGTAAAGGCTTTAATTGAGAAGAGTTGGTACTGCCCATTTCTTTATCAAAACTTAACCCAATACAACTCGTTTAAATATCTGTGTTAAATGGGCTTCAATTTATAACCATATACTTGACAAGCTACCCATATGTACGCACAGCGTATCGCTTTTTTGTCTTGTTGAAAATTTTAGTGCAACCAGTGGCTACTCCTCTGCTCAAGTGTTATAAATGTTCTTCCTGATGCATGAGCTCGAACTTTATTGTTAAGCATCCACGAAAATGCGTATAGTGTTTTTGAAGCTTCCACGATACTTTTCTGTTGACGAACTGTAGAAAAAATAAATGATTAAAGAATCTAGAAAAGCTCTGGTTGTGGTTTCCTTTAAAAATATACAGTAATTGTAGCAACGGGTAATTCAACATGCTTGCATCAAATGTTCACATAAATAGAAAAAAACGAAATATATTAAAACGTTACAACAAGTTAAGAAATGTTACTTAAATTTTATGGTGTATTTGCAATAAGATCAGAAATCTGAAAATGCACATCTATACGTGGCAAAATTGTTTGCATGTCATTAAAATTACAAAACCTGTGCTCATTCAATATGGAATCACTCATTATATATTCTACATTGTGAATATCAACATTGTGAAACAAAATTTGAAATCATATGCATTAACGTTTTTAACTGTATCGTCACATGATAGCAAAAGAGATTGGAAGTAAAAAAATATCATTTATTCTAAATAATTGGATGTTTTTCAAAATTACTCGTTTAAACGTCAATACTGAAGACGCTGTCGTGTATGAGGAATTTTTTAAAATATGCTTGCATGCACACTTTCAAGTTTCAAAGCTACCATTTAAACGATTGGAATGAGAAGCATGAAACCACTCCATTATTTGTGACTAAGTTGTGTTATCGACCCCGATGACACGGGAACAAAGAAGAAAGTTCTGGCAAATAAAAAATTACTGTGCATGAAGGAAAGACGCTGTGCCATTGAATACAACAACATAGATGAAATAGATGTCTTATGTGACATCATATTTCTAGCTGCGATAAGAATCACACGCAATAAGAAACTGGCATGACTGCTGCAAACTCCAGCGGTGTTGCCATGGCATAAATCCTTTGGTAGCTGAGCGAATAAATGGCTATAAATTCCAGAATTTAATTAAATACCGCTGCTAGTCACTCCCACGCGTCTCTAACTGTGCTATTCAACTGGGCCAACGGTAAGTCAGTTGGGTACGTCAGACTGCAATGTTAATCGGTATAACCATACAAAAGATGCAGCTTTATGATTCAAACGATTTCATTTTCAACGTGATTATAAATTGACAAAGATAGGGAAAAAGAAATTCCTCTGTCTTGTAAATCACTGTTATAAAGAATTACTCTAGTTATTATTATAGTCATTTACATGAACAACTACGATCATGTTACCTGTCCATTCAGTTCTGTAAGACTTAAGAGATCCAGAGGCTGAGAACTGTTGTAAAAGTTATTTCGAAAATGGCCAGGGCGAGTGGTACTGTACATTGAGCTAAAATACATGGACGCTATCTGAAGAAGCAAATAATTGAAGCCAAATCTTACACCCACACACGCAAGATTACACCCAGACACGCGTGTGTAGTGTTTCGAGATTCTCTCGCGAATGGAAAACTGATTGAACTACACACGCTTGTAATCTCACGTGTCTGAGTGTAAGATTTGGTTCTTACACATGGACGGCGGAGCAACATATGAATTGCGGGGGCTAAGTCTTCATTTATACCATAATGTCTTAAAAGACAGTTCTAAACAATAATTTTAACGCAATCTAATTATCTTTTTTCTTTTGCCATTACTAAAAAGTGGGAAGGGGGGCTTCAGCCTCGCCCCTCAGTCCCCGGTTCTGACGTCCCTGTTACAGGAAGCGTTCCATGTTTTTTTAATTCAATGGTACTGCACCATGTACTGCACACTGCGTACGTCCTAAATCAAGAAATACGAGATATGAATACGTTTCTCAAGTTTAACTCATTTCAAAAATAGCCAATGCTTTGCGTGTCAAAACAAAAAAATTCGCAATCAGCTTTGTCACAACCAATGAACCACTTGATAATTTTATATTACAGCAAAAATGTTTAGATTACAGCATGGATTACATGTCAAAAAATTTTCTCCACTCTCCCATCGCCCTCCCCCCACTCCAGATGGTCCAGTCACTGGGTCCAGTTCGGCCATCCCCGTCCACTGTCCAGTCCGTTCGATGGTTCAATTTATTTAGAAAAGATCATGGCCTACCAGTGAACTCCATATATATATATATATATATATGGAAGGATAACGAAAATACATTTTATAGATATAAAATTGAAGTCAAAGTCCTAGTCTCTTGTGCGGTTTGTACGTCAGTTCCAGTCCTTCAAAGTCGAATAATCACGCGGTTTGCACGTCAGTTTCATTCCCCTGAGTGCCAAACATACACGGCCAATATAAATTTGAATACAAATTACAAAAACATAAACATTTAAACAACATCACGACAAACAACACACGAGGCCAATTCTTCGCAAAAGGTTATTTTTTACAGCTGAAACTTTACTACAGTGAGTTCGTTGTAACTTGCAACTTGTAACGAGGAAAAACCAACTGAAATTTACACTGTATGCTAAAAAGACAATACAATAAGAAAATATGACGAGAAAATATTCAAGCAAAAATTTTTCTTACATCGAAAGGTAAATTTTCAAACGGTGTCAGACAGTGTTTGTCTTTTTTGTTATTTAAGTGGTATTAAAGATCTGTTTTTCCGAAGAAAAAAGAAACTTGAATATCCAGTTTCATAAAAAAATATTGAGTCTATAACTCGCATTTTTACTTTTTACAGAGCGATTGTATACTTGAAATACTAAATGGTTGTCATCTCGATATCAATAATTGAATATCCTTAAAGACTTTGATATGTTTTAAAGGAAAACCGCAGCGTAAGAGCAGATCGACTAAGTTCACCTCACCCTGATTCTCGATTTATCACTTTGATTCACTTTCCGTGAACCTTTTCCTTCAAAAAAGTTCGTTTTTTTTACGCTCTGATCAAGATCCGAACTCTACCATTACCAAGGGACAAATGATTTAAAAAAATTAAAATAAACACGCAAGAGAATAGAGCCTAACGTGTGATGACCATTGAGTTCTATAAGACCTGGAGGGGAAAAGGGACCTGGACCGCCCTAATAATTTATAGTAATTTGGTGGACATTTCCCCTCCAGGTCTTATAGAACTCAATGGTGATGACGAATGATGATGACAAATTTTTTTTGGCTTCAGTTATCATTCCAATTATTTAAATGTCGAGTTCACTGTGGCCGACAAGTTAATCGACCATTATATGAAAGAAGAATTGGAGGAAGAACGCGGTGCAGTCCTCAATATGTTTAACAAAGGTTGAAGTTTTATGAAATGTAATTTTCCATCAGAGTTCAATATACATTGAAACGTCCTATTTTCAAATTCTAGCTGTTCTCTCAAAGGAAGTTAATTTATTGCAGATCGTGGAAAAGTTAGAGTAATATATGCGTTTGTTTGAATGTTTATTAAGTTGATTTTATCAGTTAGAATTTAATATGTTATCTCTGATTCATAGATTAGTCTAACTCTTACAGTTGACAAGATAATGTCAGGGGTCATAATGTATGTCACTTTGCACCTTTAGATATAAGTAGTTGCAATTTTGTTATGTTCCCAGAAAATTTTAAGCGTAGAGAAAGGTGTAAAGTGCTAGAACTATGTATCACTGGTGACATACCAGAACATAACTAAATGGCCCATTTTGTATAAGTTTATCTTCTCACAATTTTGCTGATTTAGTGACTTGCACTTGATACATGTGATTGTGATTTGATAGATTTGCATGATTATTTGATCATATATCTAGAAGCATGGTATTATTAACCATTAACTAAGTTTGTTCACATTGGTCACCATCAAATCGAAAGACATTTATTATTGTTGATAACTGTAGTTGGAAAATAAATATCATATCTTGAAATTTTGCTGTGTATGAAAATGAATCTAATCATGATTTATTGAGGCATTTTTTCCATAAAGGTCAATTGCTATACAGAATAAATTGATTTCCTTTTATAGCAAACTATAACGTCATAGTTATTAATGTGTTGAATGGGTTGAAAAGAGAAATTGTTCTACATATCATTTTAATATGTGTTTCAACCACCCAAACTATCAGGAACAAAACAAGCTTGTCAGTTGGTGATTGAGTTCTCATTTTTTCCTCTAACAAATGTAAAATTAAATGTAATGTGCTGTGTTTTAATGCTGCATAAATTACTTTTCAATTTTTTCAATCATCATTTACATCCTATATGTTTCTATCATTCATTTGGGTAAGAGAATTTCCCAACTTTCTTTTAGATATATTGTGGCTGTAGTGTGATGTGAGATGTTTGAATTTTTGTTCAATTTCAGATCCTATCTGACCAATCAAGAAACAGATAAAAGATGCAAGGGAACACAACTGCTGTCCTTGTTGCTTTGCTGGCTTGTAGCCAACAAACTCCTCAACAAAGAAGGTATGCTTACGACAATTTAGTGAGTAAGCACACTTTACTCGTATCCACATTTTGCCATTATGGGCATTCATATTCACAAGGTCACAGACTACTGCAGGATTTTGTTCACACAAACAATCTGGTTGCTAAAACAGTGTTTAAATATGAAAAAGTTACTTAACAAACAAACAAACAAACAACATTTGTATACCGGCCAGTATTAATCCCCGCCAGGGGGGTTGACCGGCCATGAATTTTTCCACGCCAAACGTCTCTATCTCTCGCCATATCTCTCGTTATACCCATCGCCTTCATATCACTGTTCACAGCATCCATCCATCTCTTTCTCGGTCTACCTCGTTTGCGGACTCTATCAACATTCATATGCAACGTTCTACGAATTTCATCACTTTCTTCCCTCCTTTCTACATGCCCAAACCACCTCAAACGCTGGCGCCTTACCCAATTCTCGATACACTCAACACCAACTCTTTCTCTAATCTCTTCACTTCGAATCCTACCCATCAACGTTACACCACACATCATCCTAATCATTCTCATTTCCGTCGACGCCAATCTTCTAAGGTCCTCTGCTTTCGGCGCCCAACACTCTGCTCCATATCCCAAAACACTTCTAACACATGCCTTATACAATTCTCCCTTCTGCTTCAACGAAGTCGACTTTCCGCACAACATTCCCGACAATTCTCTAAAACTCCACCACGCTGCTTGAACTCTGTTCCTCACCGCTTGCTCGCACCCTCCACCATCATTTAACACATCGCCCAGATATTTAAACTCCAATACACCTTCCAAACTCACGTCACCCAGTTCAAACCGTTCAATCGCGACTCGCCCACCACTTCGACACGTCCCGCACTCAAAATCAGTTACCAATGCACCACGGACACCTGAACATCTTCCATGAACCCACTTACTGCATTTCCCACACATTATCGAATTCACTCCAACTCTTTTCCCACACATCCACTGTCCTTCACCTCCACCTGCCTCGAGCATCTCATGCCCTTCGTCTTTGCCTCATTCACTTTCAGTCCCTTGACTTCTATTGCCGTTTTCCATTCTCGGTACCATTCCATGACTTTCTGCTTCGACTCCGACACCAAGACAATGTCATCTGCATACAACAAACACCAGCATCCTTTTCTTCTCACTCCCTCTGTCAGTACATCCATCACACAAGCAAACAGTAATGGCGACAAGACTGAACCTTGATGAACACCAACTTTTACCTCAAAAACACCAGATCTAACACCTTCCTCCGTAACCACCGCCTCTACACCTTCATAAGTCTCCATAACTGCCCGAACCATATTCTCTGTCACACCTTTCTTACGCAGCGCGTACTCGATCACCTTTCTCGGAACTCTATCAAACGCCTTCTCCAAATCTACAAACACCATATACAATTCTCTGTCCTTCTCCAAAATTCTCCTGCAGCTGCCTCAACACAAAACACGCATCCGTCGTTCCTCTCCCCGTATGAATCCATACTGCTCTTCCCCATCCGAACAACTTCCCTCAACCTTCTTTCAAACACTCTCTCTACTATCTTCAACGCATGCTCAATCAGCTTAATAGTCCTGTAATTCCCACATACCGTCGCTGCTCCTTTTCCTTTGTACAGCGGGACCACTAGACTCTTTCTCCATGTACTCGGCATCTTTGAGCCCCTCAAAACCTCTTTCGCTACATTACACAACTCTCTCACGCATAGCTCATTGTCCAACATTTCGCTACCCACTTCACTCTGTCCCGTCGCCTTTCCTTTCTTCATCTTGCGCAGAGCCGCCGCCACCTCATCAACAGTCACTATTTCCCACGGCCCCAAAACTTCATCCGCTTCAACTTCTCCATTCCACTCATTCTCTACATTCATCAAACGGTCACAGTACGCCCTCCACACTTCTAACCTGTCTTCCAATAACACCTTCAACTCCCCATCGTGGTTCTGCACGCCGGGAGCACCCAAAATATCGTTCCTCTCCTTCTTGCTCCTTCTAGCAGTTCTAAACAACGCTTTTCGTCCATTCTCCTGCATTTTTACGAGAAGCTCTTTCTGATGCCTTTCTATCGCTTTAGCCACCTCCTTTCGCGCCTTTTTCTTGAACCGGGTGTAATCGATCCTATCTGCTTCAGTCCGCGACTTTCTCCACCTTTTAAATGCCAACTTCTTCGCGCCAATCACTTCGCTGACTCGTTGATCCCACCACCATGCCTGTTCTTCTACTACACCGCCTTTACTTCTACAACATACCTTCTCCGCTGCCTTTAAAACACCCTTCTCAAGCGTCCATCGCTCTCCACCGTCTCACCTCAACATTCAATGTCGTAATTTCGTCACGGAAACACTGCTTCCTTTCATTCGATCGTAACTTCCATAACTTGCCTTTACCCTCAACCTTTCTCCTTTTCACCTTCCTGATTCTCCAGTCCATGACCAGCAGCTTGTGCTGGTCACACATTCTCCTGCAATCACTTTTGCATCCTTCACGTTTTCCTCTTCTTCATTCACCAGTATATAATCCACCACCGTCCTACTGTCACCAGATTCATAAGTCACACTTGCTTCCCTTTATAAACCACGTATTCACTACCACCATCCCACAACTCGCTGCTAACTCCAATATCGCCTCGCCTTCAGCATTCATATCACCAACTCCAAAACCTCCATGCGCACAGTATCCTTTTCTTACGCTTCCCACATGACTGTTCCAATCACCAAGTATCACACATCGCCCTCTAATGTCTGCTCTCATTGCATACACGCTGTCGTAGAACTTTTCCTTCTCCTCCGCACTTCGTCCAACCTGCGGAGCATACACCACAACGAAACCCACAACTTCGGCCTCAATAACTACATCAACTCTCAGGACTCTGTCCGAAACTCTCTTCACTGCTACAACCGACTTCGCCCAATCCTCTCTTATCGCAAAGCCAACACCATTCGTGCCACTTCCGTTTCCCTTCCAAAACCACTTAAATCTCGCTCCATTATCTTCACCCTTTATGACTCTCGTACCTTCACCTTTAAACCTTACCTCCTGAAACCCACACACATAAACTTTCCTCCTCTTCAACATGTCCGCCACTTCTGCACTCCTTCCCTTCATTGTCCCAACGTTCACTGTGCCTACCCGAGGAGTGACACTTCCACCAACATTCGATCCGGAGATTCTTCGCACCCCCAGCGCACTGAAGGGCTGCTGGGGACTGGGGGCCATATCTTCTTTTCCAAAGTTCATGAATTTTGTTGGAGCAAAAGTTTTACGGTAGGATGCCCTTCCTTACACCAACCCCTTTTAGTCGTCTTTTACGACACGCAGAGGATACGTTGGCGCAATTCTAAGCCGGCAACCACACGGCATGAAAAAGTTACATAAACAAATGAATAATAAATAAACTTGAGTTTCTGAATAATTTGCCTCAAGTTACAGGGAATTTATCTGGTTATAAAATACTTCTTCCAAAATCACGACAGTTATTACACTTTTGTTACATGATAATCCATAATTATGTAAATTATACTTATTATTGTTATATACTTAAATATATTATTAGTTAACTAGTTAGTGCTCTTTGTAAAATGCCTTACTCATACATGCATGTGTATGTTGACCACAATAACAGGAAAAGCTTACGTATAGGACGTGGTCACCCTATTGACCACAATAAGGATTAATTATCAGGATAGTTCAAGCAATTTTAAAGAGATTCATGTACAGGTAACAATGTATTACGACTGCGAAATAGTATCTTAGTAAAAGAAAAAATAGTTGACATATCGTGAAAAGTAAGCGTTTTATTTTAAACGTTTCGACAAGTATATGTTTTAATCAGTAGAATATGAAGGCTTTTGAAAAATTACTATCATGAATAAGATAGTCATTTGCGATTTGTTTATTTTTGAAGAGCGCGCACATTCTAGCTACTTACGATTACGTACGTATTTAGTACAGGTGTGGACCCAGGATTTTATCCGGGGGGGGAGCGTCATTTGGAGTTGTAAAATGACAGCAATACAACGCCTGCGCTAAATTGTCCGTGATTGAGTCTTCATTAACTTGTGCAAAACCATCTTAGCTCAACCATTGTAGCTCAATCAACTGAATCAATCAAAGAGAATTTGCAAATCAATCACGAATGCATGTTATAGGAAAATTAAAACATTTTTTTTAAATTTCTTTGTTTCGCATAATTGTTATGAGATATTTTTCGTGTTTGTACTGGCTAGTAATCCCGCATTTCTTAATTTTTGCAATGCAACAATATTTTCACGAACAAACTATCAAGTCATCCTAGCTTATTTGTTCCTCTGTTTTATTAATAATGTATTTTTCCAAGTACAAGTCATGTGCTGTGATTTAAAACTTGTTTTTTTTGTGAATTTTGCATTCATTGTTTCAAGCTGATCGATATAAAAGTTTTCATGTTATTCCTGTACTACTTGAAAAGAAAATGACTGGTAATTAAAATTAATTGACTTACCGTACTTTATCGAGCCTCACATAGTCGTTAAATCATGTAAACATGCCAACTCCTTCGATTTGTGCATGGAACAAGTCTGGGTCATTGGTCACTTCAATGAGCTTTTGTTTTAGCTTTTCTATTAAGTTCAATTTTAAATATTCTCATCAAAGTTTGGTTTGTCATGTTTTTGAGATGCGTTCGTGTTAATTCTCTAGAGCTCAAAACAGTTGGTACGGATTTTGGTTTTGGTTACATTCAAACAATGGACGGAGAGAAGGTCTTATTTATTGGTATTTCGTTGTTTTTATGAATGCCTTCAACGTCGACGTCCTGTCAATTTCAGGATCGAAGGAACTTGCTGGTTTGTTTCGAGCTTGTTCAAATCATTGTAAAGAGATTTCCTATCGGTATGAAAAATAATTAGGACGAATTTCTTGTGCGCATATACCCTGAGTATTCTATGCAATAGCACTTTGAAAATTTGTCTTTTTTGAAGAGAGCTATGTCCGTCTCGAGATTACTACATTTGAAACACATTCCGGCATGCTTAAAAAGTATGGTGGCTTGGAGAGCTTTCTTGGGGATCATGCATTGTCATAGCTGCCCGTTGTAGGCTTCTAACTATTGTCTCTTAATCAACTGTCCGGATACACTATGAATGAAGCCCAATAGACATTTAATTTTGGCTTCAGACGTAGCAAATAAATAAAGTTGACCTTACGTGGCTCAAAAAAAATGGTTCATACTACTTAAATTTGCTGTAAACTATATAGTATGTGAACTTAATAAGAACGTTTCTTTTAGAACATTTGGCCGAAGATTTGTTCGACGGGAAATCTTGTTATTTCCCTACTGATTTTACTCCAGTGAGTTCTTCTCGATATTTCCCCTAAATATCTATAAAAATTATTGTTTTTTCTACTGCCATTCATTATACGGCTACTTTAGTTTGAATTGACTTACATTAACTGTTTAGCCTCCCGATGATCCCCATTCCATAACAAGAGAACAGCTTATTTTTGCGCTTCGAAAATGTCTAGCGTCCACGTTGATATTTGCCCCTGTAAACACATTTTTACCAATCCATCGTTGAAATTTCTTATCCATGATATTACCGTAGTGTGTGCTAAGGAGCCTCACTCCTGAAAGTAACCGCCTTAGTGAACTATAATATCAACTGGAACGCTAACTGCACCGCCATCTTTGAAGCATCTTACGCAAGGCGTGTTTACACTTTTCTACCATGACCAGTCGGATTTTGTGAATGACTTGTGAGATGTTGTTTTTCGAAATACATGTGTTGGCCATGTCTACGACCGGCGACTCCATGCACGTATTCGCTAAACAAACCATCCTACACAAACAGCGCTACAGCCGCATTTTGTTGTGATCTATGATTGGGCGAGTTGATCAAGACCAGGCAGCACGAAACAAGATGAACGAGAGAGTAAAATCTGCTCAATATCGTCTTCATCGTCGTCTTGGACGTATCCAACATTTCCTGTATAACGTGTTGGACGTATCCAACATTTCTTGTAAAACATGTTGGACGTATCCAACATTTCTGTAAAACGTTTTGGACGCATCCAACATTTCTTGTAAAACGTGTTGGACGTATTCAACATTTCCTGTAAAACGTGTTGGACGCATTCAACATTTCTTGTTAAACGTGTTGGACGTTTACAACGTTTCCTGTAAAACGTGTTTGACGCATTAAACATTTCCTGTAAAGCGTGTTGGACGCATCCAACATTTTTTGTAAAACGTGTTGGATGTATCCAACATTTCCTGAAAAACGTTTTGGACGCATCCAACATTTCTTGTAAAGCGTGTTGGACGCATCCAACATTTCTTGTAAAACGTGTTGGACGAATCCAACATTTCCTGTAAAACGTTTTGGACGCATCCAACATTTCTTGTAAAACGTGTTGGACGCATCCAACATTTCTTGTAAAACGTGTTGGACGTATCCAACATTTCTTGTAAAGCGTGTTGGACGCATCCAACATTTCTTGTAAAACGTGTTGGACCTATCCAGTATTTCCTGTAAAACGTGTTGGACGCATCCAGCATTTCCTGTAAAACGTGTTGGACGTATCCAACATTTTCTGTAAAACGTGTTAGACGTATCCAACATTTCCTGAAAAACGTTTTGGGCGCATCCAACATTTCTTGTAAAGCGTGTTGGACGCATCCAACATTTCTTGTAAAACGTGTTGGACGTATCCAACATTTCTTGTAAAACATGATGGACGTATCCAACATTTCCTGCAAAACGTGTTAGACGCATCCAACATTTCCTGTAAAACGTGTTGGACCTATCCAGCATTTCCTGTAAAACGTGTTGGACGCATCCAGCATTTCCTGTAAAACATGTTGGACGTATCCAACTTTTTCTGTAAAACGTGTTGGATGTATCCAACATTTCCTGAAAAACGTTTTGGACGCATCCAACATT
Source organism: Xenia sp. Carnegie-2017 (assembly GCF_021976095.1). Taxonomy (NCBI): domain Eukaryota; kingdom Metazoa; phylum Cnidaria; class Anthozoa; order Malacalcyonacea; family Xeniidae; genus Xenia; species Xenia sp. Carnegie-2017. The sequence goes on along the minus strand of NW_025813484.1, from coordinate 5,473,231 downwards.
TCTTGTAAAGCGTGTTGGACGCATCCAACATTTTTTGTAAAACGTGTTGGACGAATCCAACATTTCCTGTAAAACGTTTTGGACGCATCCAACATTTCTTGTAAAGCGTGTTGGACGCATCCAACATTTCTTGTAAAACGTGTTGGACGAATCCAACATTTCCTGTAAAACGTTTTGGACGCATCCAATATTTCTTGTAAAACGTGTTGGACGCATCCAACATTTCTTGTAAAACGTGTTGGACGTATCCAAAATTTCCTGTAAAACGAGTTGGACGTATCCAACATTTTCTGTAAAACGTGTTAGACGTATCCAACATTTCCTGTAAAACGTGTTGGACGTATCCAACTTTTTCTGTAAAATGTTTTAGACGCATCCAACATTTCCTGTAAAACGTGTTGGACGTATCCAACATTTTCTGTAAAACGTGTTGGACGTATCCAACATTTCCTGTAAAACGTGTTGGATGTATCCAACATTTCCTGTAAAACATGTTGGACGTATCCAGCATTTCCAGTAAAACGTGTTGGACGTATCCAACATTTCCTGTAAAACGTGTTGGACGCATCCAACATTTCTTGTAAAACGTTTTGGACGCATCCAACATTTCTTGTAAAACGTGTTGGACCTATCCAGTATTTCCTGTAAAACGTGTTGGACGCATCCAGCATTTCCTGTAAAACGTGTTGGACGTATCCAACATTTTCTGTAAAACGTGTTAGACGTATCCAACATTTCCTGAAAAACGTTTTGGGCGCATCCAACATTTCTTGTAAAGCGTGTTGTACGCAACCAACATTTCTTGTAAAACGTGTTGGATGTATCCAACATTTCTTGTAAAACATGATGGACGTATCCAACATTTCCTGCAAAACGTGTTAGACGCATCCAACATTTCCTGTAAAACGTGTTGGACCTATCCAGCATTTCCTGTAAAACGTGTTGGACGCATCCAGCATTTCCTGTAAAACATGTTGGACGTATCCAACTTTTTCTGTAAAACGTTTTAGATGCATCCAAAATTTCCTGTAAAACGAGTTGGACGTATCCAACATTTTCTGTAAAACGTGTTAGACGTATCCAACATTTCCTGTAAAACGTGTTGGACGTATCCAACTTTTTCTGTAAAATGTTTTAGACGCATACAACATTTCCTGTAAAACGTGTTGGACGTATCCAACATTTTCTGTAAAACGTGTTGGACGTATCCAACATTTCCTGTAAAACGTGTTGGATGTATCCAACATTTCCTGTAAAACATGTTGGACGTATCCAGCATTTCCTGTAAATTGTGTTGGACGCATCCAACATTTCCTGTAAAACGTAATGGATGTATCCAATATTTCTGTAAAGCCGGATTGTTGTGGTCTTTCGCCACATTCAACAAACGTTGATCAGCCATCTTCATGCGTTTTTTCTTCTTCCCTGTTTATTTCTGACACATATTTCAACGTGAAAAATAAAGCAAAACCTGTTATGTTCACTTTTCTAAACGGCTTGTTGGTCCTAAATTACGCGTACTTTAGTTTATTTAAGTTTATATAAATGTGCTTACCTAGGCCACGAACAAATAGCATGAAAAAAAGCCTCGCTTTTAATTGGCCACTAATCTGGAACTCATTGCCAATTGATCTTAAAGAATGTAGTTCTCCAATTACTTTTCAAAGTGCAATCGCTGCTCACTTTTCCAAAGTAATTTCATGATTTTAAATGTAAATATTTTACCAATTTTATCGTACTTTGTTTTGTGGAATTTAGTGTGCACTCTAGTATGTGAACCTATAATATTTTTGTAAATTTGGAAAGCAACTTATTTTGACAATGTTTAGCGTGTTGAAATAAATTGTTCGTTCATTACTATTTGAGGATAACCAAGCTTGCCTGAATAGTTTGTTTTACATACAATTGAAACTGATTTTTTTATAGTTTGCAGTTATTGCATCATCAAATACTTGCAACTTAGCAAATACTGTCCGACTTGCAACATGAAAGTTCACGAAACTCAACCGTTACTCAACGTCAGGTAATGATATAGAAATTTGAAATTTTCTCAGTAAAAGACGGTATAAAATACAAGTTCAAACCATTGGACAAAAATACATGGAACGCTACCTGTAGTAGAAAAGCCTAATAATTTTTATATGCCAAATCATACACAAAGACACGCTTGTGTAGTTAATCAATTATTACTCCGCGAGAGAGTCTTTAAACACTAAACACGCGTGTCTGGAAGTAATCTCATGTGTCTATGTTTAAGATTTGGCTTCAATTATTTGCCTCATGTAAAGTTCCATGTATTTTAGTTCAATGGTTCAAACATTTGAATTTGTAGCAAAATGGCGTCCGATCTATTAATTTTTCATAATTGCATCCAGAATCCAGTTTTTGGTTTATGGACATCGGCAGCTCAGACATGAACTGTAAACTACATTTACTATGTATGCTGCTCTGTTGATAGCGTTGGAAACAAACGTTTATGTATTATCTGATATCCAAAGCTGCATCCAATGTGCAATCTTTAACCTGTGGGGTAAAATTAATTATAATATTAAAGTTTACTTTTTAGTGTTCCAAACACGCTCTTGTCTTTCTTTATTTTACCATGTGATGGCCTTGTATCGCTTGCGTGTCATTTAATATTGTGTCATTAGCTACAGTGGTTTTTGGTCCCTATATTATAAGACTGAGAGTTGTTTATTTGTAGACTTGATAGGACGATGCAAGATATTGTTTATAAAGTCGTTCCAAACTTATTTGAAGGTAAGCTTGTGTTTTATTTCCATTGTTGAACGACATTCTTCCGAAGGAAAAACTGAGATGCTTGCTCTGTTTTTTCTCCTCTTGTGAAATGTCCAGATTTGGGACTTGTTTTTTTTCTGAGCAGTGCAAAATGTTTTAAGTCAACTTGGGTTATTCACATCACGTAATTTGACTATATCTTGCAGATGAAGAAGTGAGGGAACATGAATTTTACGAAGAAAGAGGAATGCCAGTGCCAAAGAAAGATATCGAATCGGAAGGTTGGTCTGACTGTAAGCTCACGATATTCAAATTCTCATTGTTCACAGTTTTGTCAAAATACGGTGATGTAGTAAGTGTTAGGGTTTCAGTACGGTCTCCCCCCCTGAGAAAAACACGAATAATTACATGCCAAGTACCCTCTCTGACAATACTATCCTTACCAGTGCCTATACCGAACACAACATTCAGCGTACTATGAAACTGACATTTTTGCTGGCTGCATTTGCTGTTGAAATTTTTGGGGTTACAGTGCTGGGGCTGAGCCCCTTCACAAGCCCACAACTCTCCTAACCACCCCTCATCACAATTTTGTTTTAGAATGCAAAAGCGACGAGGAATCGCACTCTTCTTTGGTGAACGACGTCACAGAATACATGAACAATTACCGTGACGATGAGTTAATTTCAATTTACTTCAAGCCGTACGACGGGTATGATGTTGTGCAATTTCGTTTGTTTGTGCAATTTCTTTGAAGTCGAACACGATTCGTTTTATTTCTTTTAGACCTTTGGAAAATCTCTACGAACACGTGCGTAGTACGATGTTCGCTTTAATGTCTAATTTATAAAAATACATAGGATCATTTTGTCTTCAAATCATAGGTAATTATGCAGAAATTAAAAGCATGTTGTGCAATTACATAATCTTATTTGGGTAAACTTTTTGCGAAGTAGACCAAACCACGTGGTGGATAGTTAATATTAACTTATATTGATTATGACCAGTGCTGTAGAACTAGTTTTTACAGGGGGGGGAAGTCTGACAAAGATGAAGCAGTGAAATCTTAAAAAGTCATATATGACGTCATGGGTGATCACAGCATTTCACTGAGTTGACTATTACGTCATTCATAAGTTATTTTAAGTCATAACCTCTGTATGAATATTACCTTTAGTACCTTTGGGAAAAGGCTTACACTTACATTCATACCGAACAATACGTGACCGAGCTCGGCAGATCAAACTGTGATTAATAACTTTGTGATTTCTGAAGTAGAAAATGGATGCCCCCCTGAGCTGTAAGAACTGTGGATTCGTCCCCAAGTGCCCCAACTTTTACTTCCCTGATAATAGACAGCGATTGTTTTCCTTTGAGTCGTGAATTTGGTTTCAAAGTTATGGACTTATAGATAACTCCAAATGTACAAGACTTTATTTACATTAGTTATCTCACATTACACTTGTGTCATTAACCCATTATGACTACAAAAACCTCGTTTTCATGGTGCCTGATTTTTGTCTTTTTTTTGAAAAAGGTAATATCAAGACAGTATTTACGTTGCTTCCATCGTGTGCTTATATTGCATCTTGAAAAACTGTTTAAAGAAAAGATCAACCTGATGGAAGAACAAGAGGTAATTTCATACACGAACATTCAAAATGGTGCCTATGTATACAGGGTGTGTAAAAAAGAAGATCTTCGGAAATTTACCAGAAGCGAAAAAGCTGTTGTAATAGTAACAAAGATACGTAATATTTACACGTCGTCGATAATATTTTATGCACGGTGACAACATAATGATCATGCATTCACATCGTCACAATACATCAATTTCTGAAGGTTGTCTTTTCAATATACACCGTATTGTTTTTATTTTTGTGGTGTTGATGATATTGTTATGTCATTGTGAACTTGTATCAGGGACCGTGGATCATTAATGATTTGGGACCTATATTTATATGTCAATATGTTGTAGTCAAGTAATAAAAGAGTGAGGGACTGGGGAACATTGACGATTTGCGGCCTATATTTATATGTTCATATGCTGTAATCAAGTAATAAAAGAGAGGGACTGGGGAAGATTGATGATTTGGGGCTCATGTTCATGTTATAATCAGGTAAGAAAAGATTTTTTCTGTGTTTACACAGGACTAATCAAACCGAGGAGACCTGTGGAAATTATTGAGAGCAGATCAGTGCAAGCACGAGACCGACGTTCAAGGATTGCACCTGCTCTATAGTTCTTTCGAGGTTTTCATAAGCCAGTGCAAACACGAAAAACATTTTTTATTTCTTTTATAAAACTACAAAAATGTGAAACAGACAAATTTAAAACAAACGTTTTAAGTTTTCTTCTAACATGTATTCATGATTGATTTGCAACTTCTATTTGATTAAATTGATTGAGCTAAGAACGGTTTGCACAGGCTAATGCAAACTCAACTATAAACCAATCAGTGCACGCGTTTTATTGTTGTTTACAATCCATAATCGCCATTGATTTCAATAGAAACTTTTTAAGTAGAGCATGCATGTATTCAAATATCATGTGAGCCTCCTGAACTATTGATCTTCGGTGTTCCATGTCAACTTGTGCAAAACCCGCTTGATGTTTAATTAATTGTTCAATACGAACTCTTTGTTATAAAGAGAAAGTCATTTTGATTAAGTCGATGAATATTATCAAAATTCTTCAATTGCTATGAAATTGATCAAGTTTTTGAAAAGGGCGTACCCCCAGTTAGTTATCAAAGCCGGTTGTCCTACTTGTTCTCTTCAAATGATTCATTCTCTTCCAGTTGCAGTTTTTCTGTGAAAATAAATTGGTTAATAGTGCAAGCTCATTGAAGCAATTGTATGTCGTGAATTGGGGATTAAAGGTGCTGAAATTCTGTGCTCTTTCATGGAATGAATTTTGATCTCCTATGCAATTTATTTAATTCTTGAACTGTTGTTTTAGGATTTACCAATGTGTCTTCAATATCGCGTTTATTCGACGCCCAACGTCATCATTCAGAAGGATATTTCGACTAGTTTCTACTCTCCATTGACGCAAGATACGATCGTTCAGAACGATATTTCAAATGTTCATTCTCCATTGACGCAAGATACCATCGTTCAGAACGATATTTCAAATGTTCATTCTCCATTGGCGCAAGATACCTTTATTCAGAACAATATTTCAACTAGTGTCTATTCTCCATTGGCGCAAGATACCATCGTTCAGAATGATATTTCAACTGTTCATTCTTCATTGACGCAAGATACCATTATTCAGAAAGATATTTCAAGTAGTGTTTATTCTCCATTGGCGCAAGATACCATCGTTCAGAACAATATTTCAACAAGTGTTCATTTTCCATTGGCGCAAGATACCATCGTTCAGAACGATATTTCAACAGTCCGTTCTACAATGGCGCAAGATTCCATTATTCAGAAGGATAATTGTCCATTCATTGTCTTTTCAATACTAGTGTCCATTCTCCATTGACACAAGATTACATTATTAATAAGGATATTTCAACTAGTGTTCATTCTCCATTGGCGCAAGATTTTATCGTTCAGAACGATATTTCAACTGTCCATTCTCCAATGACGCAAGTTTCCATTATTCAATAGCATAAATATCCTGTCCATTCTCCGTTAACGCAAGATACATGGTTGTTATGATTCTTCAAGGAAACTGATTTTCCTGTTATGCAAGGGATTTCCTTTGACATTAATGTGATCATTTATCTTTCTTTACATGAATTTCCACCAGAAAGTTGTGATACGGTTTTCACGTATGTGTGGTGTACCTAATGAATGGTGCACGTTGCTGTTGAAATTGACTAAAAATTCTCCTGTAGTAGCTTCAAGTATTTCGTTGTTACAGGCTTAAGCTTTGATAGAGTACAACATGTACTTATGGTTTGTGCAAGGTATTGTAGGTACTGCAGAGTCTGGGGACCCATCCCCCTATTTCTCTCTCTCATCATTATTTTTTAACTGAAAGAAATCGCAATGAATTTTAATTTGTAAGTACTTAAATCGGAAGACAGCGAAATGGCGCCAGCGATACGTCACCAGCGTCAGCAATTATGTCTGCTGTATCTCCAGAGGAAACACTTATGTAAAGCATGAAAGACTATTAAAGCGTAATATTACATTTTTGACAAAGTACTTTTTTTGTCTTGTGGAAAATTGTAGCGCAATCGGCTACTACCTCTTTGCAACAATTGTTATACTGTTCTGCCTAATACATCAACTCGAACTTTATTTTAAACATGCACAAAAATGCGTATAGTATTTCTGAAACTTTCTCAGCTTCGACAATACTTTTTCTGTTAATGAAGTGTAAAAATTATAAATGATTAAAAAATCTAGAAAGCTGTGGTTGCGTTCGCTTTAAAATTAGGCAGTAATCGTGGAAATAGGAATTATAATTCAACATGTACGCATTAAATGTTCACGTAAATGTAAAATAACAAACTATATTACTTTAAAATATTACAACACTTTAAGCAATGTTACCTTATAGCAAATGTTGACTTAAAGAGCGATTGAAGAGATCAGACAATCCACATCTATATACGTGGCAAAATTGAAGCACTCTTGTGTAAAGTGAAACTAGATATAGCTAGTATTTGCATGTCATTAAAATAACAAGATCTGTGCGCATTCAATATAGAACCACTTGTTGTTATACATTCTATACAGTGAATATCAACATTGTGAAACAAAATTCGGAAGCATATTCATCAACGTTTTTACTGTATCATTAAATAATGACCAAAAACATTAAAGCTAAAAAATGTCATTTACTCCGAATATTTTAGAAATGCTTTTAAAATAGCTCGTTTAACCGTCAATACTAATACGCTCCCTTGCGTACGAGGCATTTTGCAAAATATGTTTGCATGCACACTTTCAAAGCTACCATTTTAATGACCCTAATAGATGGAATGTTTTGTTTTGCTACTGCTATCTGCATCTGTAGCATGTGAGATTTATATTCGATTTAAGTGGATTGGTGTGATCAAAAATGAGCTTGATATTATGACTAACGAGAAATGGAATGTGTAGAAAACAAGTATTAAATTTGCGCATGCCCTGGAATGCTGAACAAAAAAACAATCAAAAGAAGGAAACGTGTAATTCGTGACAAATAATCTGTGACGTACTCGTTACAAATGCATAATAAAGGCTAGCTGTCTTAACTGTTCGAATGAAAATCATAAAACCAAACCATAAATTGCGAGAAAGTTATTTTGTCGAGCACGACGACACGGGAACAAGGAAGATAATATTGGAACATAAACGTTTACTGTGCTGTAGGAAACACGCCGTGCTATTGAATGCAACAACATAGATGAAATAGATGTAATAAGTAAGGGGTTTGACATTATCTTTGATAAGAGTCACATGAAATGAGAAACTGGCATGACTGCTACAAACTCCAGTGGTGTTTCCATGGATATACATCCTTTGGTAACTGTGCGGGAAAATGGCTATAAATTCCAGAGTTTAATTAAATAGCGATGCTAGTCACTCCTACGTGTCTCTAACTGTGCTATTCAACTGGACCAACGGTAAGTCAGTTGGGGTACAACAGATTGAGATATTTACTGGTGCAACCACCTGAAAGATGCAGCTTTATAACGTCCTGGTTGAGTCTCTCAACAGCGATTTCATTTTAACGTGATTATATTTTAACAAAGATAGGGAACGAGGAATTTGTCTTTCTTGTAAATCACTTTTATGAAGAAAGTCTCAAGTTACTTTTAAAGACATTTACATGCATGAACTGCACGATCAGGTTACTTGTCTGAAGGCAACAAGAGGTTTGGGAACTGTTGTAAAAGCTATGGTGGTGATGGCCATTGGTTCTACATTGACATTGGTACCATAGTCGTTTACAGTACTACACACTGCCGTCCTCACTCTGCATTCCTCAATCAAGAAATATATAAATAAGCGGTATCACTCAATGCTGTCTCAAATTGAGCACATAGACATGGCTCGTTAACACAAAAAATTTGCAAAAATGTTGACATTACGTGTCAAAAAAAAACATTTTCTCTACCCCTCCCGAAAGAGGGTCCTGGTCGTCCAAATCCACTGCCCAGTTCACTCGACAGTTCAGTCGTGATTAGAACAGAATCATATAATGTTTAGAAAAAATCATGACTGAGGAGTCACAAGCGTTGGTCACAAGTTAAAGTTAGTGGATTTTTTTGTGAAAGAAGAATTTGAAGAAGAATGAGGTGCAGTCCTCCCTCAATAGGTTTACGTTTTATTAAATGAAATTTTTTATCAAAATTGAATTTTCTATCATTAAAAAGTTTCATTTTCAAATTTTAATTGTTCTTTCAGAACAAGTTAATTTATAAAGATTGTACAAAAGGTTAGGCTAATTTATGCGTTCCTTTGTCATGATCGATTTTTTTAAGGTTGATTTTACCAGTTAGATATCAAAATGTTCAAAAAAATCACTCATACTCACACACTCACTGAGTGCAACATAATAATCTCACTCTATGTAATCATTGGCAAAGTTATTTCTCCATCTATGGCAAAATTTTCTCCTTGATATTTCAAATCAAACAATCAGTTGATTGAAATTATGGTCTTTAAGTAATTATGAAGTGATTTCGAAGCCCCACTCATTGAATGTGGGTGTGAGTGAGCTTTTAGAATACGTGCGTAACCGGTAACTCGGCTTACTGTGAGCAAAGCTAACTAGATAATTTCAGGGTTGATAATGATCTGACTTTGCAGTTTGCCCTTTTTAAGATGTCAGTCTCATTCTCGTAGCGATTTTGTTTCATTTCCCTAAATTCTTAAGAAAAGATGGTGTGCAACAAATCTCTGGGAGTGAGAGAACAGTGAAATGTTCGCCATATATTGGATGACATTGTAACTATTAAAAACGATTTGTTAAGATCGTCTAACATGGCGGCCGTGACGTAGCTTGCAAACCAAGAATAGCGAAAATTTAACGTTTTAGAAACTTATAGCGCGTTCAGACTGATTGCCGGAGTACGATACCCTGGTTCGGGTACAAATCTGCACGCCGTTCACACTACGTAGTACCCACTAGCTTCGTCTATTTGTAAATTCATTTTTTCATTGTAAACAAGTTTTAAAACCATGTGCTGAGTACGTGCCTTGCTGTACACGTAACTTGTGTGTCATTCTTCACATTGGTGCACGTTCCCGAGCACCGTACTCGGGTACACCCCTCTTCGTGTTTGTAGTACCCAGACCCGAGCACTTAGACTTGAGGACCATCAAAATGTTGTGTTCACATTGGTGCCCATGCCTGAGCACCATGCCAAGGCACTTAGTAGGAACGCACTGTTAGAACCATATATCACTGGTGTGACATACCAAAATATGATAAATTGACCCATGCTGTATAATATACTTTCTATCAATTTGTCAAATTTGGAGAAGGAAATACAATTAAATATTTTGCCATCAGTTGTCAAACGTTCGATTAATCATTGTCTACACAATCAACACATGTAGAATCGTTGGAAAAAAATCTTTTGCAAATATTTCAAGAAAAAAGTAACAACAATCAACACGAACTGTCTTCCCGAAAATAGCAATACAATTTTTATCGCTAAAGTTGTTGCCAAGTTTGTTAGAGAACTGTCTAAGACAGTTGGACGTGATTATTTGTCATTATGAGGTGTTTCACAAAAAAGCAAATGATGATATTCTGAGTCAAACCAGTAGTAGCAAAATGTAATCCGGGTAAAATAACAAAAAATCTAGTTAAGGTATCTACCTTTAACCCTTTACTTCACAAGTTTTTTGGTCCCTTGACCTTGAGTTTTGGATGGCTTCTTATAAGTAAACGCATGCTTTAATTAAGGGATATTAGTAATTAAACGTCCTGCAAAAGGAGAAAGGTTTATTAAATGCCCTCGGTTTGTGGGACATTTAATCACTGATATCCATAAAAGCATACGTTTACTTATAATAAAGTTTCGAAAATTATGTTGATGTTTAAAGTTATATTAGACAATCAAGATCAACGAAAATTTTTCTAAACATTTTTATTGCATACATATTTCGGCATACTTTTTTACCTTCATTGCTTTTTTTGCAGAATGAATTAAATATTTAGATACAGGTAGTTTATAATGGTATATACTATACGCGTATAGACAAAATAGATTAAACGGTGAAAGTGCAATAGTGATGTTTGAAGGTTGACTTAATTTTTCAATCCAGCCAATGCATTTTGAATAGTATCAAAAATTATTGATAAAAAGGAATTGATTCGCTTGAGCATTTTTCTCAATCTTCCAGAACTCGGTTCTTCACGTTGAGCTTCCCTTGTGTTTTCTTGCTACAGTTTCTTTCTCTCCATTCGCGAATTTGCTTTTGAAGAATCATCACTGTAAAGACTTGAAGTATTAATCTGAAATATTTTTTCGAAAACTTGTTTTTAAGATTTCCTTTATTTTTATCAATCATTCCAACTAAATTATGAATGTGCTGCAATGTTAATTTATGTTTTAAAAACACTGGATCATTAGCAACAGATTTTTTCCATTCGTGGAATTTTTCTTTAACTTTCAAGTCTACACGCCCACCTCTCCATTTAGTGTATGTAATATTTAAGACTTCGTTGCTTTCTGTATACACTAATGTTTGTCGTTTAGCAAAAATTCTCTTAATATATGCACCAGTACTACCGGCAAAATTATTTTCATCTTGGTTTGACAATTCTATGATGTCATTATAATTATCACATTCAACTAATCCCCCAACATATGCAGACGTGACGACAAAATGACCAAATCTGTTGAAAAAATTTATGAACTCCTTCATCACTTTCTCGTGTTCGATATTTTCACTTGGAAGCTTTTCCACAGCAGACTGAAAGTCCTCGGCAAAAACAATATTTTCCAAATCAAATTCATCAACATTTATCTTTGCTATTCTTACTTCTTTTAATATCTTTGTATTGGTTGAAGATCTTGAGTCATTTTCCTGACGCTTCATGCTGTAATTTACATCAAATTCTTGAGCCATCGTTAATATACTTGGTGCCATGTTCACATTTAGCCCCAAGGCTGAAAGGCGCGATTTAATGGAACTTTCATTCCGTTGTAAATGTATTTCGCTGTCTACAGTTTCATTTGTCTTCAATATTTGTGCACATTCAGGAATTCTCATGCCAAATTGTTTATTATCAACGAGAGATAATTTTAAAACCCGAGCTGAAACAAAGTCGTCTGTGACAAGGTCGTATCCCTGATCAATAAATTCAGCTACAATAAAGAAACATCAAGTTTTCAGAAACTACGCTTATTCATCATATACGATGAAGTAAGAATCAAAGCTAACGCGATATTTTTTCGTGCACGAATATACCCTGCATTTTAGCTTGTTTAGAGTATTGTAAAGATTCCTCAACAAATGTATGTTTCTCTTTCATTGACAATATACTAAAATTGCAAAGTTGTAGTTGTTGATGTCCTATAAATGTGCTTTGTTTATTTAATAAATTTATATGGTGTTTCTTGTTTGAGGCCCTTAATTCTCGGTGTCCCCTTCAATTGACACTAAAACACGCAATTAGGCCACTGTGGATTGGCCACAATTATTTATGAATTGACTATTATTATGCTTTTTATGTTCGCCATAAGATAAAAAAATTTCAAATACCCAAATAAAGCGACTCAGCACATTTTAAGTTAAATTTCTTTTCCAACATTTGAAGGCCGTGTTCGGTGATAATGTCGTCATGACAATTGTTGATTTGAATGACTGTTGTGCTCTTCAATCTTGAATCATCCGACAATCCCATCGCATTCATAGTTTCCAACAGCCCAAAAAGTTCTTTTTTTACAGACTCGTCCTGGATGTTGTTCTCGGAAATATACTGCTTTGCACGCTCGGCAAGTGAGTTGGTTAAATCTTTGAAGAAAAACTTGCAATTAGAACAATGTGCTTCTCAGCAGTAATTGTTTGAATACAGTGCAGTTTATCTATAATTGCACTGTGAAAATGTGTAATTGCAGTGTGGTAATACTTGTAAAAAAGCAGTAGCTACTTGCTGTTTTGTATTCTTTTGTAATTCTTGAAAATAAAACGTATGCAATCGTGAAAATCTTGTTTGTTCTTTTATTTACAACTGCTTTCATGTTTCTTTTTTTAATTTAAATAAAAATTTTTGGCTTTCACTGTTCTTCAGCCAAGCAAGTTATAGTATTTACATTGCAATTCCAGCTTTTCTGCTGTGCAATTACACATTTTCACATTGAGCTGCAATTCAGTCAACTAATCACAATCGAAAAAAATTTCAACGCATTTTATTACCTATACTAGCTTCTAATGTTAATGAAACATGGAAAAAGTTATTTGCTCTTGCTATAAAAGTTTTTTCTTATTTCAAGAGTTGACTTCTAAAAAACAACAGTTCTAAATACAAGAATGTGTTAAAAAGAAGATTCATATTTTAATGAAACGTATTCTTGATCAGAAATTTTGAAGATTGATGTATTTTTTTTTAATTTAGTACTCTACAGAAAAATCTGGCTTCCAGAACATATTTGTAAATGTGGGAAATAACGTTTATAGAAAAAATGCGTGATCCGATATCAGGATTATATATAATGCAGTCAAACTTTCACTGATGTAATAATATTTTATTAAAAAAGATTAATAGCTAGAAATAAAAATGAAAAAAAACTACAAATCCTACCTCCTGCAGCAGCTTCAGTAAAATCTTTTACGAGTTTCCATTCCTCATCTGATAACTCCTCTTTATTTGCAACTTTGGCTTTAACTTCATGACCTTTTAATGGTTTTTCATTTTTCTTTCGTGTAAATGCAGCATTGAACACCATATGCCCAAACTTATCTGTGATATCGTTTCCATCTTTGCTTTTTGTGAGTAAGCTAAGGCAAGCTTTGTATAAATTCAAAGGTTGTCTTTCACCATTGGGAACAATTGTGAAATCTCCATCCTTTTCAAGTTCGTAATCATTATAAGGATTATTTTCTATCAATACAATTGGCGCACTGACACCTAAAGTTTCAAAAACAATGTCGGACACAAGTTCTTTCTTTTTTTGCATACTTTCTTGCCATTTTTTCGGATTTGCGTGGCCAACAGAACAAGCATGTGTTAAAATCACAACAAGATTTGGATGACTGATGTCAACAACATCTAACATCTTGATACCTCTCAAGGATCGTGAAAGTAGGATATCGACTCCTTTTATTCTATTATTACTGGCTCTGTCAACTATGAACACAAGATTTGGATAAATCTTTGTTTTCGAAGAAAATTCGGCATGTGTTTCAAGTATTTTTTCACAGATACAAAATTGCACACATCTTGTTTAACGCCATCGCCATCGTTGAGGCCAGGTGTATCAACAACACTCAAAATTAAATCACTAACTTCATACTTCGGTTCGTCAAGAGTAATGATATACTCAGATGTTTTTTTCGTAGATAATTCATAATTACTTGTCTCAATTACACTATTTTTATCTCCAGTGTCCAGTAAATGACTCATTGTTGATGAATCTACCAGATCCAGTACTTCCACCAAGCAATATCATTGCAGATTTAGAATGGCGTTGGATTTTCATGCTTGAAGTTATAAAATAAAGAAGTGACGCCCTGGGAATTATTTCTGCATTTTCACCACTCATTTTGATCTCATCTAATTCTGCCATTATTTCTTCTTTGGACGATGGTATGGGCTTTAATTGAGAAGAGTTGGTACTGTCCATTTCTTTATCAAAACTTAATCCAATACAACTCGTTTAAATATCCGTGTTGAACGTTGTTGTTCTGCACCGCGGATTTAATGTATTTACAAAATAAACATTCTAAGCATATCAATTATCATTATGATAATTAAGGTGTGTCTTTGATTTTCTACAGTCAAGATTTGGCATATTTTTTCAATTTAAACAGAATCTAAAATGTTTTTTTTTACGACTGCAATTGACGAAATTTGTTGACCTGACCCGTCACTCACTCTTTATTAAACATATTTTATGCCTTCATTTTCAGAAATTAAAGCAAAATATTACTGCAAATTTGATACATATGATGCAGCAATTTCATCAAATTGAAATTTATCAGGTTGTTCGATTCGGAGAGAACTCAATTCGTGCAATATTAGAAATTCAAAATTATACAATAAGAAAACAAGTTATTAAGGGATTTCTGTAGTCAAACAGAGCGTTTAATTTAATGCGATGAAACATGAAAATTCTTGGCACGAAATGCAACAAAATATAGAAATAGGAACCAGTTAGTAGACGTAAGCATTTAGCACACAACAATAGACTCCATATATTGTCAATTCTACTTGAAAAAATATTATGAAATAATTCCGCGTTTCACAAATTTCTGCAGTATGAACATATAAAGTGAGATGTTGCAAAAGTTACGTTAAATATTTAAATATTATGTATACATACAACAAAAACGCAGTCTTTCACAAGAAAAATGTGCTACTCATATTTTGATATCGTGTGTGTGTAAGTAATACCTTTACAGCGGCGTACCTTCCCGTGGACGTCGTGGTTAAAGTTCAAATTATTCAGAATAGCTAAAATATAATTAAAGAATGAAGCTCATTTTAAGAATGTTTTCACAAAATGTTTATCTATTTTACTAAAATAAGCAAATGTACATTACCTAACCTAAAATTCTTCGTAAATGCCGACTCGATTAAATGGCAAAAATTCCAAAGTATCTACTATCCAGCAACGAAATTCTAAAAGTATTTAAATTATAATAGACTAAAGCACTTATATCTAGGCAAAGGCTATGAGTTATACGCTAACGCTAAGGCAAGATGAAAATTTGGCCTTCTAAAGCCTTCTATACTCTAAAGCAACTCAATATTTCATGCATTTATCATATAAAATTTGATATTAGGAAATAGTCTTATGAAAATACGGACGCTGATTGTTTGAATGCTCAAAAAACTCGTGTTCTAGGAATACGGGAATTCCAGTGTCACAGGTCTGAGGGACGTTATACGACAAATTTTGCACAATTATTTCATGAGTGTCGCGTGAAGCGTCCGTCTACGTTGAAAGATAAAACAATGTTTTATCTTTCACAATGTTTTAAAAACATAAATTATTTGCAACCAGCAAAGGTTGGTCGGGAGATAAAGTCTTATTAAGATGTTGTTTAAAAATATGAACTATATATAACAACACGTTTCACACCCAAAATTTTATGATATTGTATATTGTAATCTATTGAAGTGGAACTTAACATACGAATAATCTTACTCTTCACAACATTTTACGATGTTCCTTAAGAAGCGTCATAACAAAAGTCAGTCAAGATATTATACATATGAAAGCTTCGGATAAGATCATGTACAAAATACAAATATTGCTGGTGTGGATTTATATCGAAAATTTTAGCACAACCGGTGGCTACCCCTCTGCAACACTTTTTATACTGTTCTCCCAAAAATATCAACTCGAACTTTATTTTTAAACATGCACAAAAATGCATATAGAACTTGTAAAACTTTCTCAGCTTCGACAATACTTTTTCTGTTAATGAAGCTTAAAAATTATAAATGATTAAAAAATCTAGTAAAGCTGTGGTTGTATTTGCTTTAAAATTATACAGTTATTGTAGCAATAGGAATTATAATTCAACAGGTTTGCATTGAATGCTCATATAAATAGAAAATAACGAAATATCTTAAAACGTTACAACATGTTAAGAAATGTTACCTGAATTTTATGGCGAAGTTTGACTTCGAAAATCAATAAGAACAGAATCCTGAAAATGCACATCTATACGTGGCAAAATTGTTTGCATGTCATTAAAATAACAAAACCTGTGCTCATTCAATATAGAATCACTCATTATATATTCTACATTGTGAATATCAACATTGTGAAACAAAATTTGAAATCATATGCATTAATGTTTTTAACTGTATCGTCACATGATAGCAAAAGAGATTGGAACAACAAAAATATTATTTATTCTAAATAATTAGATGTTTTTCAAAATTACTCGTTGAAACGTCAATACTGAAGACGCTGTCTTGTGTATGAAGAATTTTGTAAAATATGCTTGCGTGCACACTTTCAAGTTTCAAAGCAACCATTTTAACGATTGGAATGAGAATCATGAAACCACTCCATTATTTGTGACTAAGTTGTGTTATCGACCCCGATGACACGGGAACAAAGAAGATAGTTCTGGCAAATAAGAATTTACTGTGCATGAAGGAAACACGTTGTGCCATTGAATACAACAACATAGATGAAATAGATGTCTTAATTGACATCATATTTCTAGCTGCGACAAGAATCACACGCAATAAGAACCTCGAATGACTGCTGCAAACTCCAGCGGTGTTGCCATGGTCATATATCCTTTGGTAGCTGAGCGAATAAATGGCTATAAATTCCACAGTTTAATTAAATAGCGCTGCCAGTCACTCCCACGCGCCTCTAACTGTGCTATTCAACTGATTGGTGTCAGCGGTAAGTCTATTGGGTACGTCAGATTGCAATGTTAATCCGTATTACCACAAAAATGGCTCAGCTTTATGATTCAAACGATTTCATTTTCAACGTGATTATAAATTAACAAAGATAGGGAAAGGGAAGTTGCTCTGTCCTGTAAATCACTGTTATAAAGTAATACTCATGTTATTACTATAGGCATTTACATGAACAACTACGATCATGTTACCTGTCCATTGAGTTCTCTAAGACTTAAGGGATCCAGAGCTCTGGGAACTGTTGTAAAAGTTATTTCGAAAATGGCCAGTGCGAGTGGTACTGTACATTGAACTAAAATACATGAACGCTATCTGAAGAAGCAAATAATTGAAACCAAATCTTACACCCACACGCAAGGTTACACCCAGACACGCGTGTGTAGTGTTTCGAGATTCTCTCGCGAATGGAAAACTGATTGAACTACACACGCTTGTAATCTCACGTGACTGGGTATAACATTTGGTTCCTACACATGGACGGCGGAGCAACATATGAATTGTGGGGGCTAAGTATTCATTTCTACCATAATGTCTTACAGAACAGTTCTAAACAAAAATTTTAACTCAGTCTAAATATCTTTCTTCTTTTCACATTGCAAAGTGGAGAGGGGGTTTCAGCCTCACCCTAAGCCCCCGATTCTGACGTCCTGTTACAGGAAGCGTTCCATGTTTTTTAAATTCAATGGTACTGCACCATGTACTGCACACTGCGTAGTTCCTAAATCAAGAAATACGAGATATGAATACGTTTCTCAAGTTTAACTCATTTCAAAAATAGCCAATGCTTTGCGTGTCAACACAAAAAAAAATCGCAATCGGATTTGTCACAACCAATGAACCACTTCATAATTTTATATTACAGCAGAAATGTTTAGATTACATCATGGATTACATGTCAAAAATATTCTCCACACTTTCCCTTCGCCCCCACCCTCCAGATGGTTCATTCACTGGGTCCAGTTCGGCCATCCCGGTCCACTGTCCAGTCCGTTCGCTGATTCAGTTTAGAAAATATTATGGCCGACAAGTTAATCGACCATTATATGAAAGAAGAATTGGAGGAAGAACGCGGTGCAGTTCTCAATAAGTTTAACAAAGGTTAAAGTTTTATTAAATGTAATTTTTCATCAGAGTTCAATATGCAATGAAACGTCCTATTTTCTTGTGCAGCGGTCTAGCCAGCCTTGTTATGGATAAAACTCAAATCATTATAGTTAATTCTTTCTTTAGTTTTTTAGTTTTCACCTCATTGTTTGCGTCATTCTTTGGGCCTGTATTATTACGGTTTTTGGGTAATGATGATTGTATTATACAGTGCAGTACTTTGGGATTAGCGTATACTTTTGAAGCATGAAATACAATTAAATATTTTGTGATCAGTTGTCAAGCGTTCGATTAATCATTGTCTAGACAATCAACACATGTAGAATTGTTGGAAAAATAATCTTTTGCAAATATTTCAAGAAAAAAGTAACAACAATCAACACGAACTGTCTGCCCAAAAATAGCAAAACAATTGTAATCGCTAAAATTGTTGCCAATTTTGTCAGAGAGCTGTCTTGGACAGTTGGACGTGATTATTTGTCATCATGAAATGTGTCACAAAAAAGCAAATGATGATATTATGAGTCAAACCAGTAGTAGCAAAATGTAATCTGGGTAAAATAACAAAAAATCCAGTAAAGATATCTACCTCTAATTCTTTACTTCACAAGTTTTTTGGTTCCTTGACCTTGAGTTTTGTATGGTTTTTTGTGAGTAAACGCATGTTTTTATTAAGGGATATTAGTAATCGTCCGGCAAAGAGAGGAAAGCTTATTAAATGTCCTCGGTTTGTGGGACATTTAATCACTGATATCCATAAAAGCATACGTTTACTTATAATAAAGTTTCGAAAATTATGTTGATGTGTAAAGTTATATTAGACATTTAAAATCAACGCAAATTTTTCTAAATTGTTTTATTACATACATGTTTTGGCATATTTATTACATTTTCATTGCCTTTTTTGCAGAGTGAATTAAATATTTAAATACAGGTAGTTTATAATAATATGTACTGAAAGCGAATAGACAAAATAGATTTAAACGGTGAAAGTGCAATAGTGATGCTTCAAATTTTTCATTTGAAGTTTGACTTATTTTTTAAATCAAGCAAATTTATTTTTAATAGCATCACCAAGTGTTGAGAAAACGTTTTTGATGTAGTCGAACATTTTCCTTAATCCCCTAGAACTCGGTTCTTCAACTTCACTTAGCTTTGTGTTAGAAGAATCTGCTTTTTCTTGCTTCAGTTCCTTTTTCTCCGAATTTGCTTTTGAAGAATCATTACCGTAAAGACTTAAAGTATCTAAAGTATCAATCTGAAACATTTTTTCGAAAGCTTGTTTGGCGAGATTCCCTTTCTTTTTATCAATCATTCCAACTAACGTGTGAATGTGCTGCAATGTTAATTTATGTTTTAAAAGCACTGGGTCATTGGCAACAGATTTTTTCCATTCATGGAATTTTTCTTCAACTTGCAAGTCTACATGCCCACCTCTCCATTTAGTGGATCTAGTTTTCAAGACTCCGTTGCTTTCTGTATTCACTGGTGTTTGTCGTTTAGCCCAAAGTCTCACAATAATTGCACCAATAATACCGCCAACATAATTTTCATCTCGGTTTGACAATTCTATGATGTCATTATAATTATCACATTCAACTGATCCCCCAACATATGCAGACGTGACGACAAACTGACCAAATTTATTGAAAAAATTTATGAACTTTTTCATCACTTTCTCGTTTTCGATATTTTCACTTGGAAGTTCTTCCACAGCAGAACGAAATTCATCAGCAAAAGTAATTTTTTTCGAATCAAATTCATCAACATTAATCTTTGCGATTCTTACTTCTTTTAATATCTTTGTACTGGTTGAAGATCTTGAGTCATTTTCCTCACGCTCCATGCTGTAATTTACATCAAATTCTGGAGCCATCTTTAATATACTTGGTGCCATGTTCACATTTAGCCCCAAGGCTGAAAGGCGCGACTTAATGTAACTTTCATTCCGTTGTAAATGTACTTCGCTGTCTACAGTTTCATTTGTCTTCAATATTTGTGCAAATTTAGGAATTCTCAAGCCAAATTGTTTATTATCAACGAGAGATAATTTTAAAACCTGAGCAGAAACAAAGTCGTCTGTGAGAAGGTTGTATCCCTGACCAATAAATTCAGCTACAAGAAAGAAAAATCAAGTTTTTAGAAATTACGCTTATTCATCAAATACGATGAAGTAAGTGTTTTATAAGCAATGATTTGGATTAGCAGTGGCGTAATACAAGCATTTGGGCTCCTCCGTCATATAGCTTTTGTTACCCCCGTTATGTTCCAGTAGAAAATAGGTTGAATGATCGTACACATTTATTTATATTTCCTCTACTTGCGAGTTTTTTTTAACATAAGGCTATGTTACGTGCATAGTTAACTAGAGAGTCGTTGTAAAAAAGTAGCCAATTTTAAATGTTTAGTATCCTATAGTTTTAGCAAAAATCTCGTATTTTTATGCTAGAATGAGTTCTTTAGCATCCACAGCACAATTAGAAACAAAAAAAAGAAATTGAAGCTAAAAAACAAAAGAGCAGCAGAAACTGCATTTTTAATGGTTTGTTAAAGGATTAGAGATAAAATGTTAAACTATCTTTATTTCACGGGTCCTTTATTTCAAAGTAGCTATGGAAATTACAGAAAATTTTATAAAAAATATGTCAACAGAGCAGATGCATAAGTTAAGGTGTTTTCTTTTTTACATCACAGCTAACGCGATATTTTTTCGTGCACGAATATACCCTGCATGTTATTTTGTTGAGAGTATTGTAAAGATTTCTCAACAAATGTATGTTTCTATTTCATTGACAATATATACTAAAGTTGCAAAGTTGTAGTTGTTGATGTCCTATAAATTTACTTTGTTTATTTAATAAATTTATATTGTATTTCTTGTGTGGGGCCCTTAATTCTCGGGGGCCTCCGTCACTTGACACCTGAACACCCAATTACGCCACTGTGGATTGGCCACAATTATTTATGAATTGACTATTATAATGCTTTTGATGCTCGCCATAAGTTAGAAAAATTTCCAAATACCCGAAAAAAACGACTCAGCACATTTTATGTTAAATTGCTTTTCCAACATTTGAAGGCCATGTTCGGTGATAATGTCGTCATGACAATGGTTGATTTTACTGATTGTTGTGCGCTTTAATTTTGAATCATCCGACAATCCCATCGCATTCATAGTTTCTACCAGCCCAAAAAGTTCTTTTTTTACAGTTTCGTCCTTGATGCTGTTCTCGGAAATATACTGCATTGCACGCTCGGCAAGTGAGTTGGGTAAACCTTTGAACAAAAACTTGCAATTGTAACAATGTGCTTCTCAGCAGTGACTGGTTGAATACAGTGCAGTTTATCTGTAAATGCACAGTGAAAATGTGTAATTGCAGTGTGGTAATACTTGTAAAAAACAGTAGCTACTTGCTGTTTTGTATTCTTTTGTAATTCTTGAATTTAAAACGATTGCAATTGTGAAAATCTTGTTTACTTCGTTTATTTACAACAGCTGCCATGTTTTTTTTAATTGAAATAGGTTTGTTTGGCTTTCACTGTTCTTCAGCCAAGCAAGTTATAGTATTTACATTGCAATTACAGCTTTTCTGCTGTGCAATTACACATTTTCACATTGAGCTGCAATTCAGTCAACTAATCACAATCGAAAAAAATTTCAACGCATTTTATTACCTATACTAGCTTCTAACGTTAATGAAACATGGAAAAAGTTATTTGCTCTTGCTATAAAAGTTTTTTCTTATTTCAAGAGTTAACTTCTAAAAAACAACAGTTCTAAATACAAGAATGTGTTAAAAATAAGATGCATATTTTAATGAAACCTATTATTGATCAGAAATTTTGAAGATTGCTGTATTTTTTTTTAATTTAGTACTCTACAGAAAAATCTTGCTTCCAGAAAATATTTGTAAATGTGGGAAATAACGTTTATGGAAAAAATGCGTGATCCGATATCAGTATTTTACATAATGCAGTGAAACGTTCACTGATGTAATAATATTTTATTAAAAAAGATTAATAGCTAGAAATAAAAATGAAAAAAAAAACTACAAATCCTACCTCCTGCAGCAGCTTCAGTAAAATCTTTTGCAAGTTTCCATTCCTCCTCTGATAACTCCTCTTTACTTGCTACTTTAGCTTTAACTTCATGACCTTTAATGGTTTTCTTTTTCTTTCGTGTAAATGCAGCATTGAACACCATATGCCCAAACTTATCTGTGATATCGTTTCCATCTTTGCTTTTTGTGAGAAAGCCAAGGCAAGCTTTGTATAAATTCAAAGGTTGTCTTTCACCATTGGGAAGAATTGTGAATTCTCCTTTCTTTTCTAGTTCATAATCATCATAAGGATCATTTTCTATCAATACAGTTGGCGCTCTGACACCTAAAGTTTCAAAAACAATGTCAGACACACGTTCTTTCATTTTTTGCATCCTTTCTTGCCATTTCTTCGGGTTTGCGTAGCCAACTGAACAAACATGTGTTAAAATCACAACAAGATTTGGATGACTGATGTCAACAATATTCAACATCTTGATACTTCTCAAGGATTTTGAAAGTGTGCTAATGACTCCTTTTATTCTATTATTACTGGCTCTGTCAACTAGGAACACAAGATTTGGATAAATCTTTGTTTTCGAAGAAAATTCGGGATGTGTTTCCAAATATTTTTTTATAGATACAAAATTACATGCATCTTGTTTAACACCCTCACTATCATTTAAACCAGGGGTGTCAATAATTCTCATGGTTAAATCACTCACTTCATACTTGGGTTCGTCAATAGTAATAATATACTCAGATGTTTTTTTCGTAGATGATTCGTTATCACTTGTCTCAATAACACTAATTCCATCTCCAGTGTCCAGTAAATGATTTATTGTTGATGATTTACCACATCCACTACCTCCAACAAGCAATATCATTGCAGATTTAGAATGGCGTTGGATTTTCATACTTGAAGTTATAAAATAAAGAAGTGACGCCCTGGGATTTATTTCTGCATTTTCACCACTCATTTTGATCTCATTTAATTCTTTTATTCTTTCATTTTCAGACGATGGTATGGGCTTTAATTGAGAAGAGTTGATACTGTCCATTTCTTTATCAAAAATTTAACCAAACACAATTCGTTTGAATAACTGTGTTGAACGTTGTTGTTCTGCACCGCGGATCTAATGTATTTACAAAATAGACATTCCAAGCATATCAATATTCATTATGATAATTAAGGTGTGTCTTCTATTTTCTACAGTCAAGATTTGGCATATTTTTCAATTTAAATAGAATCTAAAATGTTTTTTTTTGACGACTGCAATTGACGAAATTTGTTGACCTGGCCCGTCTCACTCACTCCTTATTAAACATATTTTATGCATTCATTTTCAGAAATTAAAGCACAATATTACTGCAAATTTGATACACATGATGCAGCAATTTCATCAAATTGAAATTCATCAGGTTGTTCGATTCGGAGAGAACTCAATTCGTGCAATATTAGAAATTCAAAATTATATCACAGCGTTGAAAAATAAGAAAAATAGTTATTGAGGGATTTTTGTAGTCAAACAGAGCGTTTAATTTAATGCGATGAAACATGAAAATTCTTGGCACGAAATGCAACAAAATATAGAAATAGGAACCAGTTAGTAGACGTAAGCATTTAGCACACAACAATAGACTCCATATATTGTCAATTCTACTTGAAAAAATATTATGAAATAATTCCGCGTTTCACAAATTTTTGCAGTATGAACATATAAAGTGAGATGTTGCAAAAGTTACGTTAAACATTTAAATATTATGTATACATACAACAAAAACGCAGTCTTTCACAAGAAAAATGTGCTCATATTTTGATATCGTGTGTGTAAGTAATACCTTTACAGCGGCGTACCTTCCCGTGGACGTCGTGGTTAAAGTTCAAATTATTCAGAATAGCTAAAATATAATTAAAGAATGAAGCTCATTTTAAGAATGTTTTCACAAAATGTTTATCTATTTTACTAAAATAAGCAAATGTACATTACCTAACCTAAAATTCTTCGTAAATGCCGACTCGATTAAATGGCAATAATTCCAAAGTATCTACTATCCAGCAACGAAATTCTAAAGGTATTTAAATTATAATAGACTAAAGCACTTATATTTAGGCAAAGGCTATGAGTTATACGCTAACGCTAAGGCAAGATGAAAATTTGGCCTTCTAAAGCCTTCCATACTCTAAAGCAACTCAATATTTCATGCATTTATTATATAAAATTTGATATTAGGAAATAGTCTTATGAAAATACGGACGCTGATTGTTTGAATGCTCAAAAAACTCGTGTTGTAGGAATACGGGAATTTCAGTGTCACAGGTCTGAGGGACG
The DNA here is from genome assembly GCF_021976095.1 of Xenia sp. Carnegie-2017. Classification (NCBI taxonomy): domain Eukaryota; kingdom Metazoa; phylum Cnidaria; class Anthozoa; order Malacalcyonacea; family Xeniidae; genus Xenia; species Xenia sp. Carnegie-2017. Next base: position 5,448,491 of record NW_025813484.1, on the reverse strand, counting down.
TTATACGACAAATTTTGCACAATTTTTCAATGAGTGCAGTAGCGTGAAGCGTCCGTTACGTTGAAAGATAAAACAATGTTTTATCTTTCACAATGTTTTAAAACATAAATTATTTGCAACCAGCGAAGATTGGTCGTAGACAAAGTCTTATTAAGATGTTGTTTAAAAATATTATTATACATAACAACACGTTTCACACCCAAAATTTTATGATATTGTATATTGCAATCTACTGAAGTGGAACTTAACATACGAATAATCCTACTCTTCACAACATTTCACGATGTTCCTTAAAAAGCGTCATAACAAAAGTCAGTCAAGATATTATACATATGCAAGCTTCGCATAAGATCATGTACGAAATACAAATGTTACTTGTGTGGATTTATAATGTGTGGATTTATATCGAAAATTTTAGCACAAACGGAGGCTAACCCTCTGCAACACTGTTATAATTTTCTTCCTAATACATCAACTCGAACTTTATTTTTAAACATGCACAAAAATGCGTATAGAATTTCTAATACTTTCTCAGCTTCTACAATACTTTTTCTGTTAATGAAGCTTAAAAATTATAAATGATTAAAAAGTCTAGTAAAGCTGTGGTTGTGTTTGCTTTAAAATTATACAGTTATTGTAGCAATAGGAATTATAATTCAACATGCTTGCATTGAATGCTCATATAAATAGAAAATAACGAATTATCTTAAAACGTTACAACATAATAAGAAATGTTACCTGAATTTTATGGCGAAGTTTGACTTCGAAAATCAATAAGATCAAAATACTGAAAATGCACATTTATAGGTGGCAAAATTGTTTGCATGTCATTAAAATAACAAAACCTGTGCTCATTCAATATAGAATCACTCATTATATATTCTACATTGTGAATATCAACATTGTGAAACAAAATTTGAAATCATATGCATTAATGTTTTTAACTGTATTGTCACATGATAGCAAAAGAAATTGGAACTACAAAAATATCATTTATTCTAAATAATTAGATGTTTTTCAAAATTACTCGTTGAAACGTCAATACTGAAGACGCTGTCTTGTGTATGAAGAATTTTGTAAAATATGCTTGCGTGCACACTTTCAAGTTTCAAAGCAACCATTTTAACGATTGGAATGAGAATCATGAAACCACTCCATTATTTGTGACTAAGTTGTGTTATCGACCCCGATGACACGGGAACAAAGAAGATAGTTCTGGCAAATAAGAATTTACTGTGCATGAAGGAAACACGTTGTGCCATTGAATACAACAACATAGATGAAATAGATGTCTTAATTGACATCATATTTCTAGCTGCGACAAGAATCACACGCAATAAGAACCTGGAATGACTGCTACAAACTCCAGCGGTGTTGCCATGGTCATATATCCTTTGGTAGCTGAGCGAATAAATGGCTATAAATTCCACAGTTTAATTAAATAGCGCTGCTAGTCACTCCCGCGCCTCTAACTGTGTTATTCAACTGATTGGTGTCAGCGGTAAGTCAGTTGTGTACGTCAGATTGCAATGTTAATCGGTATTACCAAACAAAGATTCAGCTTTATGATTCAAACGATTTCATTTTCAACATGATTATAAATTAACAAAGATAGAGAAAGGGAAATTGCTCTGTCTTGTAAATCACTGTTATAAAGTAATACTCATGTTATTACTCTAGGCGTTTACATGATTAACTACGATCATGTTACCTGTCCATTGAGTTCTCTAAGACTTAAGGGATCCAGAGGTCTGGGAAATATTTAGATTACATCATGGATTACATGTCAAAAAATTTTCTCCACTTTCATCTCGCCCCCTCCCCATCCAGATGGTTCAGTCACTGGGTCCAGTTCGGCCATCCCGGTCCTCTTCCAGTCCGTTCAGTCCGTTCGCTGGTTCAGTTCATTTAGAAAATATCATGGCCGACAAGTTAGTCGACCATTATATGAAATAAGAATTGAAGGAAGAACGCGGTGCAGTTCTCAATATGTTTAACAAAGGTTAAAGTTTTATTAAATGTAATTTTCCGTCTGAGTTCAATATGCCTTGAAGCGTCCTATTTTAAAGTTCTACCTGCTCTCTCAAAAGAAGTTAATTTATTGCAGATCGTGGAAAAGTTAGGGTAATTTATATGTTTGTTTGAATGTATCGTGGTGTATTATGTTGATTTTATCAACTAGAATTTAAAATGTTATCTCTGATTCATAGATTAGTCTAAATCTTACAGTTAACAACGCTGACAAGATAGTGTCAGGGGTCATAATGTATGTCACTTTGCACCTTTAGATATAAGTAATAGCGATTTTGTTACGTTCCAGAAATATCTAAGCGTAGAGAAAGGCTTAAAGTGCTAGAACTATGTATCACTGGTGACATACCAGAACATAACTAAATGGCCCATTTTGTATAAGTTTATCTTCTCACAATTTTGCTGATTTATTGACTTGCACTTGATACATGTGATGTGATAGATTTGCATGATTATTTGATCATTTATCTGGAAGCATGGTATTATTAACCATTAACTAAGTTTGTTCACATTGGTCACCATCAAATTGAAAGACATTTATTATTGTTGATAACTGTAGTTGTAAAATGAATACCATACAAAATCTTGCTTTGTATGAAAATAAATGTAATCATATGATTTATTGAGGCATTTTTTTTCATAGAGGTCAATTACTATACAGAATAAATTGAATTCCTTTTATAGCAAAGAATAACTTCATGTTATTAATGTGTTGAATGGGTGGAATAGAGAAATTGTTGTGCATTTCATTTTAACATGTGATTTAACTACCCAAACTATCAGGAACAAAACAATCTTGTCAGTTGGTGATTGAACTCTCATTTTCTCCTCTAAAAAATGTAAAATTAAATGTAATGTGCTGTGTTTTAATGCTGCATGAATTACTTTTTGATTTTTTCAATCATCATTTACATCATATATGTTTCTATCATTCATTTGGGTAAGAGAATTTCCCAACTTTCTTCTGGATGTATTGATGGCTGTAGTAAGATGTGAGATGTTTGAATTGTTGTTCAATTTCAGACCCTATCTGACCAATCAAGGAACAGATAAAAGATGCAAGGGAACACAACTGCTGTGCTTGTTGCTTTGTCGGCTTGTAACCAATGAACTCCTCAAGAAAGAAGGTATGCTTATGATAATTTAGTGACTAAGCACACTTTACTCTTATCCACATTTTGCCATTATGAACATTCATATTCACAAGGTCACAGACTACTGTAGGATTTTGTTCACACAAACAATCTGGTTGCTAAAACAGTGTTTAAATATGCATAAGTTACATAAACAAATGAGTAATTGATAAACTTGAGTTTTTGATTGGTTTGCCTCAAGTTACAGGGAATTTATCTCGGGTTGTAAAATACTTCTTTTAAAATCAACATTTATTACACTTTATTATTAGTTACTGTTTTGGTGGAATTTTTTTGTGATTGTCTGAAGGATCATTTCTCTCTGGCTCCTCATGCCTTCTCTGGTTTATTGGCTTTGGTATGTTGTATTGTATCTGTGTGAAACTGACTGTTAAAGCCAAAGAATGCATTTTTATTATCTTTTTGCCGTGCATATTTTTTGCCTTTGCATTTCATCTGGTACATTTAATTCTTACTGGGCTCAGGTTGACATCTAAAAGCAAACAATGACAGCATAAAAGACTGGTTTAACAGTCTATCTTCATTCTGAACTCCTAATTTGCTTGTGCAGTGGTCTAGCCAGCCTTGTTATGGATAAAACTCAGATCATTCTAGTTATTTATTTATTTAGTTTTTTTTAGTTTTTCACCTCATTGTTTGCGTCATTCTTTAGCTTGTATTGTTACAGTTTTTTGGTAATGATGATTGTATTATACAGTGCAGTACTTTGGGATTAGCTTATACTTTATATAATACTTTGGGATTGATATGATGATAACATCTGATTTCTCACTTCTGTATGTACCAAACATTATTAATGTATGTTTAATTAGGTAAGCTATAAGGTGATTCAAGAAGGATTAACTGTTAGGATAGTTCAAGCAATTTTCAAAGAGATTCATGTACAGGTAACAATGTATTACGACTACGAAATAGTATCTTAGTAAAACAAAAAATACTTGATACTTCTTAAAAAGTAAGCGTTTTATTTTAAACGTTTCGACAAGTACATGTAATCAGTAGAATATGAAGGCTTTTGAAAAATTACCATCATGAATAAGATCGTCATTTGCCATTTGTTTATTTTTCAAAAGCGCTCACACTCTAGCTACTTACGATGACGTACGTATTTAGTACAGGTGTAGACCCAGGATTTTATCTGGGAGGGCGTCATTTGAGTTGTAAAATGACAGCAATACAACGCCTGCGCTGAATTGTCCGTGGTTGAGTTTTCATTAGCCTGTGCAAAATCTTAGCTTAACCATTGTAGCTAAATCAACTTATTCAATCAAAGGGAATTTGCAAATCAATCACGAATGCATGTTATAGGAAAAATTAAAACATTTGTTTTAAATTTATTTGTTTCGCATAATTGTTATGAGATGTTTTTCGTGTTTGTACTTGCTAGTAATCACGCATTTCTTAATTTTTGCAATGCAATAATATTTTCACGAACAAACTATCAAATCATCCTAGCTATTTGCTCCTCTTTTTTATTAATAATGTATTTTTCCAAATACAAGTCATGTGCTGTGATTTAAAACTTGTTTTTTTTTGAATTTTGCAGTCATTGCTGCAAGCTGATCAATGTAACGTTTACATGTTATTCTCTGTACTACTTAATTTATCGGTATTTCGTTGTTGTTATGAATGCCTTTAACGTTGACGTCCTGTCAATTTCAGGATCCAAGAAACTTGCTGGTTTGTTTCAAGCTTGTTCAAATCATCGTAAAGAGATTTCCTATTCGTATGAAAAATAATTAGGACGAATTTCTTGTAAGCAAATACCCTGGCTATTCTATCCCATAGCACTTTGCAAATTTGTCTTTTTTGATGAGAGCTATGTCCGTCTCGTGATTACTACATTTGAAACACATTCAGTTATGCTTAAAAAGTATGGTGGCTTGGAGAGCTTTCTTGGGCATCGTGCATTCTCATAGTTGCCCGTTGTAGGCTTGTAGCTAATGTTTCTTAATCAACTGTCCGGATACACTATGAATGAAGCCCAATAGACAGTCACGAGCATTTAATTTTGGCTTCAGACGTAGCAAATAAATAAAGTTGACGTTACGTGGCTCAAGTGATGTGGTTCATACTGCTTGAATTTGCTGTAAAACTATATGGTATGTGAACTTACTAAGAAAGTTTCTTTTAGACCATTTGGCCGAAGATTTGTTCGAAGGGACATCTTGCTATTTCCTATTGATTTTACTCCATAATATTTGCACCTGTAAGTACATTTCGACCAATTCATCGATGACGTTGCATAATACCGTAGAGTGTGGAAAGTAGCCTAACTCCTGAAAGTAACCTCCCAAGTGAACTATAATATCAACTGGAACGCTAACTGCCCCGCCCTCTTTTTAGCATCTTACGCAAGACGTGTTTACATTTCCCCACCATGACCAGTTGGATTTTGTGAATGACTTGGAAGATGTTGTTTTTTTGAAATACATGTGTTGGCCATGTCTACGACCGGCGACTACATGCACGTATTCAATAACCGAACCATTCTACACAAACAGCGCTACGGCCGCATTTTGTTGTGATCTATGATCGGGCGAATTGATTAAGACCATGCAGGCAGCACAAACAAGATGAACGCGAGAGTAAAATCTGCTCAATATCGTCTTCATCGTCGTCTCCATCATTTCCTGTAAAACATGTTGGACGTATCCAACATTTCCTGTAAAGCGTGATCGACGCATCCAACATTTCCTGTAAAAAGTGATGGACGCATCCAACATTTCCTGTAAAACGTGTTGTACGTATCCAACATTTTCTGTAAAACGTGTTGTACGTATCCAACATTTCCTGTAAAACGTTGGATATATCCAACATTTCCTGTAAAACGTGTTGGACGTATCCAACATTTTCTGTAAAACGTGTTGTACGTATCCAACATTTTCTGTAAAACGTGTTGGACGTATCCAACATTTCCTGTAAAACATGTTGGACGCATCCAACATTTCCTGTAAAACGTGTTGGACGTATCCAAATTTCCTGTAAAACGTGTTGGACGTATCCAACATTTTCTGTAAAACGTGTTGGACGCATCCAACATTTTCTGTAAAACGTGTTGGACGTATCCAACATTTCCTGTAAAATGTGTTGGACGTATCCAACATTTCCTGTAAGACGTGTTGAACGTATCAAACATTTCCTGTAAAACGTGTTGGACGTATCCAACATTTTCTGTAAAACGTGTTGGACGTATCCAGCATTTCCTGTAAAACGTGTTGGACGTATCCAACATTTTCTGTAAAACATGTTGCACGTATCCGTTCGACTGTTCCAAACACAAAACCGTCTTTCGTTATTTTACCACGTGAAGGATTTGATGGTCTTGCATCACTTGCATGTCATTTAAGAATGTTCATATCAGTGGTTTTTGGTCCCGATATATATAAGACTGAGATTTGTTTATTTGTAGACTTGATAGGACGATGCAAGATATTGTTTATAAAGTTGTTCCAAACTTATTTGAAGGTAGGCTTATGTTTTATTTTCATTGTTGAACGATATTCTTCCGAAGGAAAACTGAGATGCTTGCTCTGTTTTTTCTCCTCTTGTTAAATGTCCAGATTTGTGAGTTGTTGTTTTTTTAACAGTGCAAAATGTTTTAAGTCAACTTGGGTTATTCAGATCTCGTAATTTGACTATATCTTGCAGATGAAGAAATGAGGGAAGATGAATTTTACGACGAAAGAGGAATGCCAGTGCCAAAGAAAGATATCGAAACGGAAGGTTGGTCTGAAGTCAGCTCACGCAGTTCAAACTCTTATTGTTCACAGTTCAGTCAAATAACGGTGATGTAGTAAGGGTTTGGGTTTCAGTACGGTCCCCCCTGAGAAAAACACGAGTTATAACATGCCAAGTACCCTCTGTGACAATATTATCCTTACCAGTGCCCATACCGAACACAACATTCAGAGTACTATGAAACTGACGTTTTTGCTGGCTGAATTTGCTGTTGAAATTTGGGGTTATAGTGCTGCGGCTGAGCCCTTCACAAGCCCTCGACTCTCCTAACCCCTCCCCCCCTCACCGTAATTTTGTTTTAGAATGCGAAAGCGACGAGGAATCGCACTCATCTTTGGTGAACGACATCACAGAATACATCAACAATTACCGTGATGATGAGTTGATTTCAATTTACTTCAAGCCGTACGACGGGTATGATGTTGTGCAATTTCGTTTGTTTGTGCAATTTCTTTGAAGTCGAACACGATTCGTTTTATTTCTTTTAGACCTTTGGAAAATCTCTACAAACACGTACGTAGTAAGATGTTTGCTTTAATGGCTAATTTATAAAAATACATAGGATCATTTTGTCTTCAAATCATATGTAATTATGCAGAAATTAAAAGCATGTTGTGCGATTACATAATCTTATTTGGGCAGACTTTTTGCGAAGTAGGCCAAACCACTTGGTGGATAGTTAAGATTAACTTATATTGATTATGACCAGTGCTGTAGAACTAGTTTTAACAGGGGGGGAAAGTCTGACAAGGATGAAGCAGCGAAATCTTAAAAAGTCATATATGACGTCAGGGGTAATCACAGCATTTCACTGAGATGATTAATAGGTCATTCATAAGTTATTTTAAGTCATAACCCCTGTATGAATATTACCTTTAGTACCTTTGTGAAAAGGCTTACACTTACATTCATACCGAACAATACGTGACCAAACTCGGCAGATTAAACTGTGATTAATAACTTTCTGATTTCTGAAGTAGAAAGGGATAGCCCTCTTAGCTGCAGGAACTGTAGATCCGTCCCCAAGTGTCCCCACTTTTACTTCCCTGATAATAGACAACGATTGTTTTCCTTTGAGTCGTAAATTTGGTTTCAAATTTATGGACTTATTGATGACTCCAAATGTACAAAACTTTATTTACATTAGTTATCTCACATTGCACTTTTGTCATTAACCCGTTATTAATACAAAACCTCGTTTTATACTGCTTGATTTTTGTCTTTTTGAAAAGGTAATATCAAGACAGTATTTACGTTGCTCGCATCGTGTGCTTTTATTGCATCTTGAAAAACTGTTTAAAAAAAAGATCAACCTGATGGAAGAACAAGAGGTAATTTCATACACGAACACTCAAATTGGTGCCTATGTATACAGGGTGTGTAAAAAAGAAGATCTTCGGAAATTTACCAGCAGCGAAAAGCCCTTGTAATAGTAACAAAGATACGTAATATTTACACGTAGTCGATAACATTTTATGCACCGCGATAACATAATGATCATGCATTCACAACATCACAATACATCAATTTTGAAGGTTGTCTTTAAATATACACCGTACTGTCTCTATTTTGTGGTGTTGATGATATTGTTATGTCAATGTGAACTTGTATCAGGGACCGTGGATGATTGACGATTTGGGACCTATATTTATATGTCAATATGTTGTAATCAATTAATAAAAGAGAGGACTGGGAAGATTGACGATTCGCGGCCTATATTTATATGTTCATATGTTGTAATCAAGTAATAAAAGAGAGGGACTGGGGAAGATTGATGATTTGGGGCTCATGTTCATGTTATAATCAAGTAAGAAAAAACTTTTTCTGTGTTTGCACAGGAGTAATCAAACCGAGGAGACCTGTGGAAATTATCGAGAGCAGATCAGTGCAAGCCCGAGACCGAAGGTCAAGGGTTACATCTGCTCTATATTTTTTTCGAGGTTTTCATAAGCCAGTGGAAACACGAAAAACATCTTTCATTTCTTTTATAAAACTACAATAATGCGAAACAGGCAAATTTAAAATAAACGTTTTAATTTTTCTTCTAACATGTATTCATGATTGATTTGCAAGTTCTATTTGATTAAATTGATTGAGCTAAGAACGGTTTGCACAGGCTAATGCAAACTCAGCTATAAACCAATCAGTGCACGTGTTTTATTGCTGTTTACAATCCATAATCACCATTGATTTCAATAGAAACTTTTAAAGTAGAGCGTGCATGTACTTAAATATCGTGTAACCCTCCTGAATTATTAATCTTCGGCATTCCCTGTCAACTTGTGCAAACCCTGTTTGATGTTTAATTAATTGTTCAAACTTTTTGTTATAAAGAGAAAGTCGTCTTGATTAAGTCGATGAATATTATCAAAGTTCTTCAATTGCTATGAAATTGATCAAGTTTTAGAAAAGGGCGTACCCCCAGTTAGTTATCATAGCTGGTTGTCCTACTTGTTCTCTTCAAATGATTCATTCTCTTCCAGTTGCAGTTTTTCTGTGAAGATAAATTGGTTAATAGTGCAAGTTCAATGAAGCAATTGTATGTCGTGAATTGGGGATTAAAGGTGCTAGATGTCTGTGCTCTTTCATGGAATGAATTTTGATCTCTTATGCAATTTATTAAATTATTGAACTGTTTTAGGATTTACCAATGTGTCTTCAACATCGCGTTTATTCAACGCCCAAGGAGGATAATTCGACTAGTTTCTACTCTCCATTGACGCAAGATACCATCGTTCCGAACGATATTTCAACTGTTCATTCTCCATTGACGCAAGATACCTTTATTCAAATGGTATTTCAACTAGTGTCCATTCTCCATTGGCGCAAAATACCATCAAAATACCATCAACGACACAAGATGTCATTATTCAGAAAAATAATTCTACTAGTGTCCATTCTCAATTGACGCAAGATTCCACTATTCAAAAGAATGATTCTACTAGAGTCCATTCTCCATTGACGCAAGATTCCAGTATTCATAAGGATACTTCAACTAATGTCCATTCTTCAATGACGCAAGATACATGGTTGTAATGATTCTTCAAGGAAATTGATTTTCCTGTTATGCAAGGGATTTCCTTTGACATTAATGTGGTCATTTATCTTTCCTTACATGAATTTCCACCAGAAAGTTGTGATACGGTTTGCACGTATGTGTGGTGTACCTAATGAATGGTGCACGTTGCAGTTGAAGTTGACTAATAATTCTTGTTTAGTAGCTTCAAGTATTTCCTTGTTACAGGATGAAGCTTGAGTAGAGTAGAACATGTACTTATGGTTTGTGCAAGGTATTGTAGGTACTGCAGAGCCTGGGGACGCACCCTCTCTCTCTCTCATCATTATTTTCTTAATTGAAAGAAATCTGTAGTCCTGAGTTGGCTAAACTTACAAAGATAACAATCTGCCTTTCAAGGAGGAAGGGATTGAATTCACGATTTCCACAGTCTAATGCTTACCCTCCGCACTGAACGTTCCGCTTTCTGTATAATAATTAGAAACCTATAAAAAGCAATTTGGTTTTCTTATGATATAAACTAGACCATGTATTGTCGTAATCGTTGTCGAATCGATATTTTAATATCGATTGCAAATGTGTTAAATATTTACAGTACTGTAGTATCCATACAACTTACACAAAACTCAATGATTTTTCTAATCTTACTCATGAGAAATTTTTTCGTTTTTTGCTTGTCTGAGCACATAAGGTAACAGTAAGCAAAAACAAGTTAAAAAGCAGCAAAAACTCAAACTTTTTCAAAACAATCTATTCACAAGTTATATTTATCTAACACACATTAAGGAGATATACTAGTTTTATTAAATTCAATGCTTTCACGAATTTGGAAGTTTTATAAGTTGATTAGAAATAACAATTGAAACCAAACGTTACGTAAAGCAAAAGTAAGATTGGTGAAAACTTACATAAACTGAATTATGTGCGATACACATGAAACCTTGATGAAAACGTCATCGCGCATACGAAACGCTTATCTACTGCATGCTATACTTCATGTAACCGCATTTGTTTTCTGCCCTGGCAGATGATTGGATCTAATCATCTTAGGAACAAAACGAGGTGAGATGTCAACACGGGTAGTTCAACCTCATCATCCTCAACATAACTGAATGGTCTTCGATTGATTTGCACTCCAATGTTTACTTTGTACAGTTCTTCCAATTTCAGGTTGGCGCCCCTCCAGTTGCGTTGTACATCGCTTGTTTCACAACTCTAACAAGGCGCTGAAACTGTCCATTCCATCATGGTGCCTGAGACGGGATTGGGACTAGGTAAACTGGCATTTAATTTCAAACTGCTCCAGATAATTACCTTAAAGCAGTCCGCTGATTTTTGCGATCTTTTGCATAAGATGAGGCTTTCAATCCTCCCCCATTTTGCACAGATACAGAAATTGAGATGTTGAATCGATACCAACTTATACACTGTATAATATAGAGTAACATGAAAACTACTGTTGATAATGGGCGCTATTGTTCAAAAGTAGCATGTTGCTTGAATGGACCATCTAATGTATGATACATTTTACCGAAAGGAAATATTCAAAAAAAAACAAAGACCGTTCATGCGAATGTGATTTGCGGGTGTTGAATTTATGTTTACCCTTAGAGGTGCAGGTTCTTCGATAAGATTTTAATAGAATTTTGTCGATGAATGATCACGACTTCACGAACGATTGCTTACGATATGGATTAAACTTAAAAGTCTCTAATTCACAAATTGGCATTTTCTGAGAGATAAAACAGTAAGATTTAAAAAAGTAATTGGGAATACTCCCGAAATCACAAGCTCCCTATGTATGATTAACAAATTATTACGAGCTTTCATGGCTTCATCACTATTCCATATTTGGAAAACGAAATTAATTGTAAAGCAAAAACGTTTTTAATCATAATCAAATGCACATTTAACTTCACAGGTGGGCTTCCGAGAGATTTGTTTCAATGACAAGAACAACTGTCACAAAAGATTTCTAGTTACTGTTTCGTTTACCGCAGATGATTTCAACGCAGCGAAATACCTCTTGACGGTTTAAATTGGATGATTGTGTATTAAATAACATTTGCATTTCCAAAAATACTTGCTGACTAAAGGATGAATAAAAAAAGAAAGAAGTCCATGTTTGACTATACTTTTGATGTTCTGGATAAGTGACAAACTGAGAAAATCTGTATCTAAACAAATCACTAGTTGGACGCTGAAAAGTCGATTTATTTGCCTCAACTCCTCAAGGTAATTTTGCCTTTAAAATAGAATACGTTCCACTGGCAAGGAAAGTAGTGACATAAAAAAGCAGATCATGGTGTTTTGAGCCAAACATTTAAGAGCACCAAAATGCACTATGGAAAAAAATTACGAAAAATCTTGTAAGGTAACTAAGTACTTAAACTTTTCAACATTTAATTGCTGCTTTTACATATTTTCTGTATTCCTTTTCAATCTAAAACTACTAATCCTGGGTGTTTAAGCTAAGCAGAAAGTGATATTACGCATTATAAAACCAACCATATTTTTTATAAAGTTTTTAATACGTACATGTTTTGGTATACTTATGCTAAATTTATTGCAGAATGAATGAAATAGTAGAATACAGGTTGATTTATAATAGTATGCATGTGATACTTGATATGTAACTAGACAAACGAGATCCAGGGACGCCGGAACGGGGGGGGGCAAGGGGGCAACGGCCCCCCCTGCCTTTTCTGAAGATGGGCAGGGGGGGCAAAAGTGCCCTACAGGTTGAAAATTTATTGTTTTTAATCCAAGACAAAGACTACTTAACCGTTGTGGGATATTGCATTCTTTTTAGCTCAGCAATAAAATTGTCGTAACTATGTTAGTTTTCCTTTAACATTTCTTTGTTTTAAGTACGTTTTGTAAGTTCTTTGTTTGTTTAGTTAGCTCTTCTTTTTTGTTGCAACGCGCGAGAACTTGAAACGCAATGAAAGAGTGAGTACTGCTTATGACGTAAAGGAAAGCTCGACTTATGTAATTACCGATAGTATAAATAACATGTAAATAATTGATTAACTCTAATAGAGTAATGTACTTGTAGATTGTTTGGCTTGTAAAATAAAAGGTTCAAAACGAAGAGTGTTAGTGAACCAGCTGAGGAGCGAGTTCCTCGACAAGAGAGCTATTGGCTTTACTTGAGAAGCTTTTTAAAGAGCTCCAAGCGGTTGATATTTCAGCTGAGTACGCTCTATTTTCAATAAGACATGTCCTGCAACGTCTTCATTGAGATGAGAAGCGAAAAAGAGTTTGAGCGTACACTTGATGACGCTAAGAAAGTTTTCGTGTTATGATGTCGTTTCCACTTGAATTTAGTGAAAATTTTGGCACTGGTACTAGACTAAGAAAAGTTCCAAGACGGATGAATAATGAAGAAATGTTAATAACAGAAAGCCTTCACGTCACAGATGCCTCAGTTTACAACAGTGCGAATATAACACCAATGCAAAGCTCGTACTACCAAGCCATTGATGCAATCATCTCAGGTCTAGGATCGCGATTTGAACAATACGATCTTTTCCAGATCAAATGTATCGAGGAACTGTTACTTATCACCATGAATGAAGAGTATCTTTAGATGGATTAAGCAATTTTTGTTTGATAAAGATGTTCTAAGAATGCAGTTTGATGATCTTCCTACCATTCTTGGGCTTTACAACGCGGATCAGAAGAAGAAAATAACAGAAGTCACGCGTATTTCAGCAATAGCAGAGATATTCAATGCCATGCCGTCAGCAAAGAAAAGGTGCTCAGAGATCCACAAACTACTTATACTATACTACACAGTGCCAGCGTAATGCGTCGTCTCAAAACATGGCTGCGGTCAAACACTGAAGGAAATCATCTGAATGATATTATGTTCTCCAACATTCAGAAGCAACACATGAATATGGTTGAAATAGACGTAATTGCCAAAGAGTTTTCACAGAGAAATGAAAGAAGAATTAAATTATTTGGAAAATAATATACATGACAAATTGAAAATTAGTGACGTTACATCGTTTGATAGTTACATTATCGTTAATATTCATCGACTAACATTGCGGACATGTGCTTCTGTACAGTGTATTGCATGTAGCACATCTCTTTGCTGCTTATCACTATTAGATAATTTCTGGAATATTTCACTAATGTGCCCTTCCACAAAGGCTTGCCCCTCCTGCCCTTTTGCCGTTCCGGCGTCCCTGACGAGATCAACGCAGAAGTGCAATAGTGATGCTTTAAATAAAAAGGATTGACTTATGAAATCAATCGACTAATGTCCCGTAAACATCGAAAACATCAATAAATGATAAAAGCCTTTAAGACTATCATATATTTTCCTAAATCCTCTACTATCCGGCTCTCTTAATGACGCCAACCTTGTATTGGAATTTCTTTTTTCTTGATCCTTTTCTTTGGTTTCCCTTTGCAAATTTGTTTTTGACAAATCATTATTGTAAAGACTTGAAATGTCAATCTGAAAAAGTTTTCGGAAAGCTTGCTTGGTAAGATTTCCTTTCTTTTTATCAATCATTCCAACTAACGTATAAATGGGCTGCAATTTTAGTATATTTTAGTACTAAACGCCCTCCTTTCCAATTAATGGATGCAGTTTTCAAAAAATTTTTTCTTTCTTGGTTCCGCTGATGCTTGTCGTTCACCAGAAATTTTTACATTACATGCACGAATACCTGTCGCAGAATTCACTGAGTTCGTCCAGAAAATTGATCTGCACTCTGATTCGGTTTGTTTTATGGAGTTTATTAGCAATGAACAATCTACACAATCTCTCCGACTATTACAAATTTGAGTCTATTTATATGTTTACATTTCGTGACTTACGTGCACTACTACAACGTGAATTAATTAAGAGAGAAAATACTTAGGAAGTGTTAAGTATATACAGCCTAATTTAATTATAATTTTGGCACACATAAAACTCTGCATGGGAACTTATAAAATCTGGCATGCAATAAAAAATATAAATGAAATATCCTAAATTATACAACAATACCACCGCCAATATTGTTTTCATCCCGGTTTGACAATTCCATCTTATCATCACGACTATCAAATTCAACTGATCCCCCAAAATAAGCAGACGTGACGATAAACTGACCGAATCTATTGAAAAAATCCATGAACTCCTTCATCACTTTCTTGTTCTTGATATTTTTACTTGGTATATTTTTCACAGCAAATCGAAACACATCATCACAACTAATTTTCATCGAATCAAATTCCCCAACATTTATCTTTGCTAATCTAACTTCTATCAACATCTTTGTATTGGTTGAAGATCCCAAGTCATTTTTCTGACGTTCCATGCTGAGATTTACATCAAGTTCTGAAACCATCTTCAATATACTTGGTGTCATGCTCACATTTAGGCTCAAGTCTTGAAGGCGCGATTTAATGGAACTTTCATTCCTATGTCGATGTATTTCGTAATCTACACTTTCATTTGACTTTAATATTTGTGCAAACTCAGGAATTTCAAAGCCAAATTGTTTATTATCAACGAGGGATAGTTTCAAAAACGGAGATGAAACAAAGTCTTCCGTGACAAGGTTGTATCCCTGACCAATAAATTCAGTTACAATAAACAAACATCAAGTTTTTAGAAATTACGTTTATTCACCATACATACGATGAAATAAGTATTCAAAAACAAGCTATGAATTGCATTATCTATAATTATTTAGAATTAACTATTAGAAAAATTTAAGATAGAGCCATTTAAAAATACCTGGATAAAATGATTCGGCACATTTTATCCCAAATTTCTTTTCCAACATTTGAAGGCCATGTTCAATGATATCGTTGCCATGACGATAGTTGACTTCACTAATTGTTGTACTCCTCAATTTTAAATCATCCGATAATCCGATCGAATTCATAGTTACCACCAGCTCTAAAAGTTCCTTTTTCACAGACTCTTCTTGAATGTTGCTCTCAGAAATATACTGCATTGCACGCGAGACAAGTGAGTTGGTAAAACCTTTGAATAAAGATTTACAGTAAAAACGACTTTCCAAAAAAGCTACGAAACATAGGTTTAAACATTTGTATTGTTTATGTATAACAAGGAGTAAGTTATTTTCTCTACAGAAAAAAAATTTTTTCATTTCATAAATAAAATTCTCAAAATAAAAATCACAGTTTCTTAAAATAATAAATCCTAACGACAACAATGTCTTGCACATTTTCATGGAACGTATTCTTGTATTATAAGAAATCTTGAGACTTGAGAATTTTTTTGAATTAAGTTTATACTTAGCTACATAGTACTCTACATGTTTGTAGATGTAGATCGTCCAGATTGGTATAGTCCTGAGAAGGACTGTTTTTGTTGTTGTTGATTGACGTTTCGACAACCTTAGGGGTAGTCATCTTCAGAGTAAAAAAAAAACGTACGTAGTACGTTGTAGTTATGTAGTACTCTAAAGTAAAATGTCGCTTCCCCCCCAGAAAAACGTATTATCGCAAGTGTGAAAGAACGTTTGCAAAACCTACCTCCTCTTGCAGCCTCACTAAAATCTTTTACAAGTTTCGACTCCACGTCTGATAATGGCTCTTGACCTGCATTTTTGGCTTTAATTTCATAACCATTTCTCGTTCGATTCTTTTTCTTTTGTTTAAATGCAGCATTCAATCCTACATGCCCAAATTTTTCTCTTTTTTTTCCGTCTCTGCTTTTTTTTATAGGCTAAGGCAAGCATCGTATAAATTCAGAGGTTGTCTTTCACCATTGGGAAGAATTGTGAAATCTCCATTCTTTTCAAGTCCATAATCGTCAAGATTATTTTTTATCAATACAACTGGCGCCCTCACTCCCAAAATTTGAAAAACAAGATCTGACACAAAATTTTTCTTTTCTTGCATTCTTTTCTCACGTTCTTGTAACCAACAGAACAAGCATGAGTTAAAATCACGACGAGATTTGGATGACTGATGTCAACAACATCCAACATCTTGATACATCTCAAAGATTTTGAAAGTGAGCTATTGATTCCTTCCATTCTATTATTAATGGCTTTGTCAACTATGAACACAAGATTTGGATAAATCTTTGTTTCGGTAGAAAATTTGGGATGTGTTTCAAAGTATTTTTTCATAGATACAAAATTGCACACATCTTGTTCAACGCCATCGACATTGTTGAAGCCAGGTGTATCAATAACACTCAAAACTAAATCACTCACTTCATACTCGGGTTCGTCACAAGTAATGATATACTCAGATGTTTTTTTCGTAGACGATTCATAAGTATTTATCTCAGCAACTGGGATTCCATCTCCAGTGTCCAGTAAATGATTTATTATTGATGATTTACCACATCCTGTACTTCCAACAAGCAATATCATGGCAAATTGAGAAGGGCGTTGAATTTCCACCCTTGAAAGTTGGAAATAAAGAAGTGACGCCCTGGGAATTTGTCCTGCATTTTCACCACCCATGTGTCTATTCTCATTGTTCGGCTCTCGTAATTCTTTAATCAAGTTGTTAAATAGTCCAAGGCGATCACGTTGTTTATTAATTGGATGAATCCAGTATCGACGTTTGCTGTTGCTTGTTTTCAACTTTAAAAGCAATAACTTTTTCTTAAGAAGAAGTAATCTTTTTCTTTTAGAGATCGCCATTGTTCCCAATCCGTCAAAAATGCCGCTTGCTTATTGGCCAAAGATGTTTTGGCTTTGCAATTATGCTTGAAATTTTTTGTCGTGTCTGGCATGCATTTCGTGCACGAATTTTCGTTTCGTTTTCGTTTTCGTCAATATAGACGATAGTGTGGTCCAGGCTTTTCTCCTCATTTGACTCTGAAGATGACTACCGCTAAGGTTGTCAAAACGTCAGTCAACAACAACAAAAACAGTCCTTCTCAGGACTATACCAACCTGGACAATCTACATCTACAAACATAATTCTATACGTCATCAGGCTAGGTCTTGTGAAGCCGTAGGCTAAACGTCAGGTTAGCCGTATTTGTTATCTGGTTCTTACGTCATTGTATTGTGTGTATTGGAAATGTGTGGGTGTCAATTGTGTATTGTCATTGTGAATTAGTGTGAAGTGAAATGTTTTTAGTTGATCGTTTGTTTGTATTGTGAATAAGTCGTTTGTAAGGTGCCGGTAATTGCTGTGATCTGTTCAGGGGGGTTTGTTCCAAGTTGGTATACCAACTTTCTAATGTAAGCCGTTGTTTGTAGTCAGTACTGTAAGTAATGCATTTTGCCGAATTACGTAGTAGAATTATATATTTATGTTGTTACGACTGGCATTTTATTTCTTGACCGTGATTTATTGCTCACCAGGATTTTTTTCTCGACCGAGATTTATTTCTCGACCGGGATTTTTCTCGACCGAGATTTATTTCTCGACCGGGATTTTTTCTCGACCGAGATTTATTTCTCGACCGGGATTTTTCTCGACCGAGATTTATTTCTCGACCGGAATTTTTTCTCGGCCAAGATTTATTTCTCGACCGGGATTTTTCTCGACCGAGATTTATTTCTCGACCGGGATTTTTCGACCGAGATTTATTTCTCGACCGGGATTTTTTCTCGACCGAGATTTATTTCTCGACCGGGATTTTTTCCTCGACCGGGAATTTTTTCTCACAATATATTTGCTTTACTGAACTACCATCTGCAAATACTCAATGATAAACACGTGTTTCTCAAGTTTGGTTTGCTTTCTGAACGGAAATTTTTTCTCGACCACCTTTTTTCTGAAATGGCTTGCCATAAAATCCCGTAAAAATAAAGTCAAGAAAGAAAATTTCAAATTTAGAAAATCATACATGGCATTCGCAAAATGTTTTAAAAATTTTGAAAACAGCTATTTCATAAATTTTAGTATTGATTGCCTTCAATTCTGCTCATGCAATTTTTAATATTATGAGGCTTTATGATTCTGTTTCTCCAAGACTGTGAAATATGTTTAGTACCAAACAAATTTTCAATGACGTTAAAGGTCGAAAGTGAAACTCGATTACACCCTTTTAAAAGACGAGATAGTGAAGACATGCTGCCAAATGATGCACAAAACTTTGTAAATGTTTCATCTGACATCACTAAATAGGTTGAAAATTGAAAAAATGTACGTCTACTTTTATAAAGTATTATTTTTTTGCGATCTTAATATATGGGCAATGTAGCCGAACAAGAATTCCAACAGGACAACTGTTTTCTCACAACCATTGGTCAAAACTCAACAGCCCAGTATAAGCCCAGTTATCTTAACCTTTCTTTATTGTCCGTAGGCTCTCGCCTAATTAACATTAAACGTGTTTGCACTTTTTTATATTTGTTGAAAAATGTTTTTTTTTATTGTGGAAACAACAATTTCATTTTCAACATGTATATAACTAAGATAAAGAATCAGGGACGCCGGAACGGCAAAAGGGCAGGAGGGGCAAGCCTTTGTGGAAGGGCACATTAGTGAAATATTCCAGAAATTATCTAATTGTGATAAACAGCAAAGAGATGTGCTACATGCAATACACTGTACAGAAGCACATGTCCGCAATGTTAGTCGATGAATATTAACGATAATGTAACTATCAAACGATGTAACGTCACTAATTTTCAATTTGTCATGTATATTATTTTCCAAATAATTTAATTCTTCTTTCATTTCTCTGTGAAAACTCTTTGGCAATTACGTCTATTTCAACCATATTCATGTGTTGCTTCTGAATGTTGGAGAACATAATATCATTCAGATGATTTCCTTCAGTGTTTGACCGCAGCCATGTTTTGAGACGACGCATTACGCTGGCACTGTGTAGTATAGTATAAGTAGTTTGTGGATCTCTGAGCACCTTTTCTTTGCTGACGGCATGGCATTGAATATCTCTGCTATTGCTGAAATACGCGTGACTTCTGTTATTTTCTTCTTCTGATCCGCGTTGTAAAGCCCAAGAATGGTAGGAAGATCATCAAACTGCATTCTTAGAACATCTTTATCAAACAAAAATTGCTTAATCCATCTAAAGATACTCTTCATTCATGGTGATAAGTAACAGTTCCTCGATACATTTGATCTGGAAAAGATCGTATTGTTCAAATCGCGATCCTAGACCTGAGATGATTGCATCAATGGCTTGGTAGTACGAGCTTTGCATTGGTGTTATATTCGCACTGTTGTAAACTGAGGCATCTGTGACGTGAAGGCTTTCTGTTATTAACATTTCTTCATTATTCATCCGTCTTGGAACTTTTCTTAGTCTAGTACCAGTGCCAAAATTTTCACTAAATTCAAGTGGAAACGACATCATAACACGAAAACTTTCTTAGCGTCATCAAGTGTACGCTCAAACTCTTTTTCGCTTCTCATCTCAATGAAGACGTTGCAGGACATGTCTTATTGAAAATAGAGCGTACTCAGCTGAAATATCAACCGCTTGGAGCTCTTTAAAAAGCTTCTCAAGTAAAGCCAATAGCTCTCTTGTCGAGGAACTCGCTCCTCAGCTGGTTCACTAACACTCTTCGTTTTGAACCTTTTATTTTACAAGCCAAACAATCTACAAGTACATTACTCTATTAGAGTTAATCAATTATTTACATGTTATTTATACTATCGGTAATTACATAAGTCGAGCTTTCCTTTACGTCATAAGCAGTACTCACTCTTTCATTGCGTTTCAAGTTCTCGCGCGTTGCAACAAAAAAGAAGAGCTAACTAAACAAACAAAGAACTTACAAAACGTACTTAAAACAAAGAAATGTTAAAGGAAAACTAACATAGTTACGACAATTTTATTGCTGAGCTAAAAGAATGCAATATCCCACAACGGTTAAGTAGTCTTTGTCTTGGATTAAAAACAATAAATTTTCAACCTGTAGGGCACTTTTGCCCCCCCTGCCCATCTTCAGAAAAGGCAGGGGGCCGTTGCCCCCTTGCCCCCCCCCGTTCCGGCGTCCCTGGATCTCGTTTGTCTAGTTACATATCAAGTATCACATGCATACTATTATAAATCAACCTGTATTCTACTATTTCATTCATTCTGCAATAAATTTAGCATAAGTATACCAAAACATGTACGTATTAAAAACTTTATAAAAAATATGGTTGGTTTTATAATGCGTAATATCACTTTCTGCTTAGCTTAAACACCCAGGATTAGTAGTTTTAGATTGAAAAGGAATACAGAAAATATGTAAAAGCAGCAATTAAATGTTGAAAAGTTTAAGTACTTAGTTACCTTACAAGATTTTTCGTAATTTTTTTCCATAGTGCATTTTGGTGCTCTTAAATGTTTGGCTCAAAACACCATGATCTGCTTTTTTATGTCACTACTTTCCTTGCCAGTGGAACGTATTCTATTTTAAAGGCAAAATTACCTTGAGGAGTTGAGGCAAATAAATCGACTTTTCAGCGTCCAACTAGTGATTTGTTTAGATACAGATTTTCTCAGTTTGTCACTTATCCAGAACATCAAAAGTATAGTCAAACATGGACTTCTTTCTTTTTTTTTATTCATCCTTTAGTCAGCAAGTATTTTTGGAAATGCAAATGTTATTTAATACACAATCATCCAATTTAAACCGTCAAGAGGTATTTCGCTGCGTTGAAATCATCTGCGGTAAACGAAACAGTAACTAGAAATCTTTTGTGACAGTTGTTCTTGTCATTGAAACAAATCTCTCGGAAGCCCACCTGTGAAGTTAAATGTGCATTTGATTATGATTAAAAACGTTTTTGCTTAACAATTAATTTCGTTTTCCAAATATGGAATAGTGATGAAGCCATGAAAGCTCGTAATAATTTGTTAATCATACATAGGGAGCTTGTGATTTCGGGAGTATTCCCAATTACTTTTTTTAAATCTTACTGTTTTATCTCTCAGAAAATGCCAATTTGTGAATTAGAGACTTTTAAGTTTAATCCATATCGTAAGCAATCGTTCGTGAAGTCGTGATCATTCATCGACAAAATTCTATTAAAATCTTATCGAAGAACCTGCACCTCTAAGGGTAAACATAAATTCAACACCCGCAAATCACATTCGCATGAACGGTCTTTGTTTTTTTTTGAATATTTCCTTTCGGTAAAATGTATCATACATTAGATGGTCCATTCAAGCAACATGCTACTTTTGAACAATAGCGCCCATTATCAACAGTAGTTTTCATGTTACTCTATATTATACAGTGTATAAGTTGGTATCGATTCAACATCTCAATTTCTGTATCTGTGCAAAATGGGGGAGGATTGAAAGCCTCATCTTATGCAAAAGATCGCAAAAATCAGCGGACTGCTTTAAGGTAATTATCTGGAGCAGTTTGAAATTAAATGCCAGTTTACCTAGTCCCAATCCCGTCTCAGGCACCATGATGGAATGGACAGTTTCAGCGCCTTGTTAGAGTTGTGAAACAAGCGATGTACAACGCAACTGGAGGGGCGCCAACCTGAAATTGGAAGAACTGTACAAAGTAAACATTGGAGTGCAAATCAATCGAAGACCATTCAGTTATGTTGAGGATGATGAGGTTGAACTACCCGTGTTGACATCTCACCTCGTTTTGTTCCTAAGATGATTAGATCCAATCATCTGCCAGGGCAGAAAACAAATGCGGTTACATGAAGTATAGCATGCAGTAGATAAGCGTTTCGTATGCGCGATGACGTTTTCATCAAGGTTTCATGTGTATCGCACATAATTCAGTTTATGTAAGTTTTCACCAATCTTACTTTTGCTTTACGTAACGTTTGGTTTCAATTGTTATTTCTAATCAACTTATAAAACTTCCAAATTCGTGAAAGCATTGAATTTAATAAAACTAGTATATCTCCTTAATGTGTGTTAGATAAATATAACTTGTGAATAGATTGTTTTGAAAAGTTTGAGTTTTGCTGCTTTTTAACTTGTTTTTGCTTACTGTTACCTTATGTGCTCAGACAAGCAAAAAACGAAAAAATTTCTCATGAGTAAGATTAGAAAAATCATTGAGTTTTGTGTAAGTTGTATGGATACTACAGTACTGTAAATATTTAACACATTTGCAATCGATATTAAAATATCGATTCGACAACGATTACGACAATACATGGTCTAGTTTATATCATAAGAAAACCAAATTGCTTTTATAGGTTTCTAATTATTATACAGAAAGCGGAACGTTCAGTGCGGAGGGTAAGCATTAGACTGTGGAAATCGTGAATTCAATCCCTTCCTCCTTGAAAGGCAGATTGTTATCTTTGTAAGTTTAGCCAACTCAGGACTACAGATTTCTTTCAATTAAGAAAATAATGATGAGAGAGAGAAAGAGGGGTGCGTCCCCAGGCTCTGCAGTACCTACAATACCTTGCACAAACCATAAGTACATGTTCTACTCTACTCAAGCTTCATCCTGTAACAAGGAAATACTTGAAGCTACTACACAAGAATTATTAGTCAACTTCAACTGCAACGTGCACCATTCATTAGGTACACCACACATACGTGCAAACCGTATCACAACTTTCTGGTGGAAATTCATGTAAGGAAAGATAAATGACCACATTAATGTCAAAGGAAATCCCTTGCATAACAGGAAAATCAATTTCCTTGAAGAATCATTACAACCATGTATCTTGCGTCATTGAAGAATGGACATTAGTTGAAGTATCCTTATGAATACTGGAATCTTGCGTCAATGGAGAATGGACTCTAGTAGAATCATTCTTTTGAATAGTGGAATCTTGCGTCAATTGAGAATGGACACTAGTAGAATTATTTTTCTGAATAATGACATCTTGTGTCGTTGATGGTATTTTGATGGTATTTTGCGCCAATGGAGAATGGACACTAGTTGAAATACCATTTGAATAAAGGTATCTTGCGTCAATGGAGAATGAACAGTTGAAATATCGTTCGGAACGATGGTATCTTGCGTCAATGGAGAGTAGAAACTAGTCGAATTATCCTCCTTGGGCGTTGAATAAACGCGATGTTGAAGACACATTGGTAAATCCTAAAACAGTTCAATAATTTAATAAATTGCATAAGAGATCAAAATTCATTCCATGAAAGAGCACAGACATCTAGCACCTTTAATCCCCAATTCACGACATACAATTGCTTCAATGAGCTTGCACTATTAACCAATTTATTTGCACAGAAAAACTGCAACTGGAAGAGAAGGAATCATTTGAAGAGAACAAGTAGGACAACCGGCTATGATAACTAACTGGGGGTACGCCCTTTTCTAAAACTTGATCAATTTCATAGCAATTGAAAAATTTTGATAATATTCATCGACTTAATCAAGACGACTTTCTCTTTATAACAAAAAGTTTGAACAATTAATTAAACATCAAACAGGGTTTGCACAAGTTGACAGGGAATGCCGAAGATTAATAATTCAGGAGGGTTACACGATATTTAAGTACATGCACGCTCTACTTTAAAAGTTTCTATTGAAATCAATGGTGATTATGGATTGTAAACAGCAATAAAACACGTGCACTGATTGGTTTATAGCTGAGTTTGCATTAGCCTGTGCAAACCGTTCTTAGCTCAATCAATTTAATCAAATAGAACTTGCAAATCAATCATGAATACATGTTAGAAGAAAAATTAAAACGTTTATTTTAAATTTGCCTGTTTCGCATTATTGTAGTTTTATAAAAGAAATGAAAGATGTTTTTCGTGTTTCCACTGGCTTATGAAAACCTCGAAAAAAATATAGAGCAGATGTAACCCTTGACCTTCGGTCTCGGGCTTGCACTGATCTGCTCTCGATAATTTCCACAGGTCTCCTCGGTTTGATTACTCCTGTGCAAACACAGAAAAAGTTTTTTCTTACTTGATTATAACATGAACATGAGCCCCAAATCATCAATCTTCCCCAGTCCCTCTCTTTTATTACTTGATTACAACATATGAACATATAAATATAGGCCGCGAATCGTCAATCTTCCCCAGTCCCTCTCTTTTATTAATTGATTACAACATATTGACATATAAATATAGGTCCCAAATCGTCAATCATCCACGGTCCCTGATACAAGTTCACATTGACATAACAATATCATCAACACCACAAAAATAGAGACAGTACGGTGTATATTTAAAAGACAACCTTCAAAAATTGATGTATTGTGATGTTGTGAATGCATGATCATTATGTTATCGCGGTGCATAAAATGTTATCGACTACGTGTAAATATTACGTATCTTTGTTACTATTACAAGGGCTTTTTCGCTGCTGGTAAATTTCCGAAGATCTTCTTTTTTACACACCCTGTATACATAGGCACCAATTTGAGTGTTCGTGTATGAAATTACCTCTTGTTCTTCCATCAGGTTGATCTTTTTTTTAAACAGTTTTTCAAGATGCAATAAAAGCACACGATGCGAGCAACGTAAATACTGTCTTGATATTACCTTTTTCAAAAAAAAAGACAAAAATCAAGCAGTATAAAAACGAGGTTTTTGTATTAATAACGGGTTAATGACAAAAGTGCAATGTGAGATAACTAATGTAAATAAAGTTTTGTACATTTGGAGTCATCAATAAGTCCATAAATTTGAAACCAAATTTACGACTCAAAGGAAAACAATCGTTGTCTATTATCAGGGAAGTAAAAGTGGGGGACACTTGGGGACGGATCTACAGTTCCTGCAGCTAAGAGGGCTATCCCTTTTCTACTTCAGAAATCAGAAAGTTATTAATCACAGTTTAATCTGCCGAGTTTGGTCACGTATTGTTCGGTATGAATGTAAGTGTAAGCCTTTTCACAAAGGTACTAAAGGTAATATTCATACAGGGTTATGACTTAAAATAACTTATGAATGACCTATTAATCATCTCAGTGAAATGCTGTGATTACCCCTGACGTCATATATGACTTTTAAGATTTCGCTGCTTCATCCTTGTCAGACTTTCCCCCCCTGTTAAAACTAGTTCTACAGCACTGGTCATAATCAATATAAGTTAATCTTAACTATCCACCAAGTGGTTTGGCCTACTTCGCAAAAAGTCTGCCCAAATAAGATTATGTAATCGCACAACATGCTTTTAATTTCTGCATAATTACATATGATTTGAAGACAAAATGATCCTATGTATTTTTATAAATTAGCCATTAAAGCAAACATCTTACTACGTACGTGTTTGTAGAGATTTTCCAAAGGTCTAAAAGAAATAAAACGAATCGTGTTCGACTTCAAAGAAATTGCACAAACAAACGAAATTGCACAACATCATACCCGTCGTACGGCTTGAAGTAAATTGAAATCAACTCATCATCACGGTAATTGTTGATGTATTCTGTGATGTCGTTCACCAAAGATGAGTGCGATTCCTCGTCGCTTTCGCATTCTAAAACAAAATTACGGTGAGGGGGGGAGGGGTTAGGAGAGTCGAGGGCTTGTGAAGGGGCTCAGCCGCAGCACTATAACCCCCCAAATTTCAACAGCAAATTCAGCCAGCAAAAACGTCAGTTTCATAGTACTCTGAATGTTGTGTTCGGTATGGGCACTGGTAAGGATAATATTGTCACAGAGGGTACTTGGCATGTTATAACTCGTGTTTTTCTCAGGGGGGACCGTACTGAAACCCAAACCCTTACTACATCACCGTTATTTGACTGAACTGTGAACAATAAGAGTTTGAACTGCGTGAGCTGACTTCAGACCAACCTTCCGTTTCGATATCTTTCTTTGGCACTGGCATTCCTCTTTCGTCGTAAAATTCATCTTCCCTCACTTCTTCATCTGCAAGATATAGTCAAATTACGAGATCTGAATAACCCAAGTTGACTTAAAACATTTTGCACTGTTAAAAAAACAACAACTCACAAATCTGGACATTTAACAAGAGGAGAAAAAACAGAGCAAGCATCTCAGTTTTTCCTTCGGAAGAATATCGTTCAACAATGAAAATAAAACATAAGCCTACCTTCAAATAAGTTTGGAACAACTTTATAAACAATATCTTGCATCGTCCTATCAAGTCTACAAATAAACAAATCTCAGTCTTATATATATCGGGACCAAAAACCACTGATATGAACATTCTTAAATGACATGCAAGTGATGCAAGACCATCAAATCCTTCACGTGGTAAAATAACGAAAGACGGTTTTGTGTTTGGAACAGTCGAACGGATACGTGCAACATGTTTTACAGAAAATGTTGGATACGTCCAACACGTTTTACAGGAAATGCTGGATACGTCCAACACGTTTTACAGAAAATGTTGGATACGTCCAACACGTTTTACAGGAAATGTTTGATACGTTCAACACGTCTTACAGGAAATGTTGGATACGTCCAACACATTTTACAGGAAATGTTGGATACGTCCAACACGTTTTACAGAAAATGTTGGATGCGTCCAACACGTTTTACAGAAAATGTTGGATACGTCCAACACGTTTTACAGGAAATTTGGATACGTCCAACACGTTTTACAGGAAATGTTGGATGCGTCCAACATGTTTTACAGGAAATGTTGGATACGTCCAACACGTTTTACAGAAAATGTTGGATACGTACAACACGTTTTACAGAAAATGTTGGATACGTCCAACACGTTTTACAGGAAATGTTGGATATATCCAACACGTTTTACAGGAAATGTTGGATACGTACAACACGTTTTACAGAAAATGTTGGATACGTACAACACGTTTTACAGGAAATGTTGGATGCGTCCATCACTTTTTACAGGAAATGTTGGATGCGTCGATCACGCTTTACAGGAAATGTTGGATACGTCCAACATGTTTTACAGGAAATGATGGAGACGACGATGAAGACGATATTGAGCAGATTTTACTCTCGCGTTCATCTTGTTTGTGCTGCCTGCATGGTCTTAATCAATTCGCCCGATCATAGATCACAACAAAATGCGGCCGTAGCGCTGTTTGTGTAGAATGGTTCGGTTATTGAATACGTGCATGTAGTCGCCGGTCGTAGACATGGCCAACACATGTATTTCAAAAAAACAACATCTTCCAAGTCATTCACAAAATCCAACTGGTCATGGTGGGGAAATGTAAACACGTCTTGCGTAAGATGCTAAAAAGAGGGCGGGGCAGTTAGCGTTCCAGTTGATATTATAGTTCACTTGGGAGGTTACTTTCAGGAGTTAGGCTACTTTCCACACTCTACGGTATTATGCAACGTCATCGATGAATTGGTCGAAATGTACTTACAGGTGCAAATTATAGGGGAAATATTGAGGAGAGCTCACTGGAGTAAAATCAATAGGGAAATAGCAAGATGTCCCTTCGAACAAATCTTCGGCCAAATGGTCTAAAAGAAACTTTCTTAGTAAGTTCACATACCATATAGTTTTACAGCAAATTCAAGCAGTATGAACCACATCACTTGAGCCACGTAACGTCAACTTTATTTATTTGCTACGTCTGAAGCCAAAATTAAATGCTCGTGACTGTCTATTGGGCTTCATTCATAGTGTATCCGGACAGTTGATTAAGAAACATTAGCTACAAGCCTACAACGGGCAACTATGAGAATGCACGATGCCCAAGAAAGCTCTCCAAGCCACCATACTTTTTAAGCATAACTGAATGTGTTTCAAATGTAGTAATCACGAGACGGACATAGCTCTCATCAAAAAAGACAAATTTGCAAAGTGCTATGGGATAGAATAGCCAGGGTATTTGCTTACAAGAAATTCGTCCTAATTATTTTTCATACGAATAGGAAATCTCTTTACGATGATTTGAACAAGCTTGAAACAAACCAGCAAGTTTCTTGGATCCTGAAATTGACAGGACGTCAACGTTAAAGGCATTCATAACAACAACGAAATACCGATAAATTAAGTAGTACAGAGAATAACATGTAAACGTTACATTGATCAGCTTGCAGCAATGACTGCAAAATTCAAAAAAAAACAAGTTTTAAATCACAGCACATGACTTGTATTTGGAAAAATACATTATTAATAAAAAAGAGGAGCAAATAGCTAGGATGATTTGATAGTTTGTTCGTGAAAATATTATTGCATTGCAAAAATTAAGAAATGCGTGATTACTAGCAAGTACAAACACGAAAAACATCTCATAACAATTATGCGAAACAAATAAATTTAAAACAAATGTTTTAATTTTTCCTATAACATGCATTCGTGATTGATTTGCAAATTCCCTTTGATTGAATAAGTTGATTTAGCTACAATGGTTAAGCTAAGATTTTGCACAGGCTAATGAAAACTCAACCACGGACAATTCAGCGCAGGCGTTGTATTGCTGTCATTTTACAACTCCAAATGACGCTCCCCTCCCCAGATAAAATCCTGGGTCTACACCTGTACTAAATACGTACGTCATCGTAAGTAGCTAGAGTGTGAGCGCTTTTGAAAAATAAACAAATGGCAAATGACGATCTTATTCATGATGGTAATTTTTCAAAAGCCTTCATATTCTACTGATTACATGTACTTGTCGAAACGTTTAAAATAAAACGCTTACTTTTTAAGAAGTATCAAGTATTTTTTGTTTTACTAAGATACTATTTCGTAGTCGTAATACATTGTTACCTGTACATGAATCTCTTTGAAAATTGCTTGAACTATCCTAACAGTTAATCCTTCTTGAATCACCTTATAGCTTACCTAATTAAACATACATTAATAATGTTTGGTACATACAGAAGTGAGAAATCAGATGTTATCATCATATCAATCCCAAAGTATTATATAAAGTATAAGCTAATCCCAAAGTACTGCACTGTATAATACAATCATCATTACCAAAAAACTGTAACAATACAAGCTAAAGAATGACGCAAACAATGAGGTGAAAAACTAAAAAAAACTAAATAAATAAATAACTAGAATGATCTGAGTTTTATCCATAACAAGGCTGGCTAGACCACTGCACAAGCAAATTAGGAGTTCCAGAATGAAGATAGACTGTTAAACCAGTCTTTTTATGCTGTCATTGTTTGCTTTTAGATGTGTCAACCCGTAGCCCGCAGTAAGAATTAAATGTACCAGATGAAATGCAAAGGCAAAAAAATATGCACGGCAAAAAGATAATAAAAATGCATTCTTTGGCTTTAACAGTCAGTTTCACACAGATACAATACAACATACCAAAGCCAATAAACCAGAGAAGGCATGAGGAGCCAGAGAGAAATGATCCTTCAGACAATCACAAAAAAATTCCACCAAAACAGTAACTAATAATAAAGTGTAATAAATGTTGATTTTAAAAGTATTTTACAACCGAGATAAATTCCCTGTAACTTGAGGCAAACCAATCAAAAACTCAAGTTTATCAATTACTCATTTGTTTATGTAACTTATGCATATTTAAACACTGTTTTAGCAACCAGATTGTTTGTGTGAACAAAATCCTACAGTAGTCTGTGACCTTGTGAATATGAATGTTCATAATGGCAAAATGTGGATAAGAGTAAAGTGTGCTTAGTCACTAAATTATCATAAGCATACCTTCTTTCTTGAGGAGTTCATTGGTTACAAGCCGACAAAGCAACAAGCACAGCAGTTGTGTTCCCTTGCATCTTTTATCTGTTTCTTGATTGGTCAGATAGGGTCTGAAATTGAACAACAATTCAAACATCTCACATCTTACTACAGCCATCAATACATCCAGAAGAAAGTTGGGAAATTCTCTTACCCAAATGAATGATAGAAACATATATGATGTAAATGATGATTGAAAAAATCAAAAAGTAATTCATGCAGCATTAAAACACAGCACATTACATTTAATTTTACATTTTTTAGAGGAGAAAATGAGAGTTCAATCACCAACTGACAAGATTGTTTTGTTCCTGATAGTTTGGGTAGTTAAATCACATGTTAAAATGAAATGCACAACAATTTCTCTATTCCGCCCATTCAACACATTAATAACGATGAAGTTATTCTTTGCTATAAAAGGAATTCAATTTATTCTGTATAGTAATTGACCTCTATGAAAAAAAATGCCTCAATAAATCATATGATTACATTTATTTTCATACAAAGCAAGATTTTGTATGGTATTCATTTTACAACTACAGTTATCAACAATAATAAATGTCTTTCAATTTGATGGTGACCAATGTGAACAAACTTAGTTAATGGTTAATAATACCATGCTTCCAGATAAATGATCAAATAATCATGCAAATCTATCACATCACATGTATCAAGTGCAAGTCAATAAATCAGCAAAATTGTGAGAAGATAAACTTATACAAAATGGGCCATTTAGTTATGTTCTGGTATGTCACCAGTGATACATAGTTCTAGCACTTTAAGCCTTTCTCTACGCTTAGATATTTCTGGAACGTAACAAAATCGCTATTACTTATATCTAAAGGTGCAAAGTGACATACATTATGACCCCTGACACTATCTTGTCAGCGTTGTTAACTGTAAGATTTAGACTAATCTATGAATCAGAGATAACATTTTAAATTCTAGTTGATAAAATCAACATAATACACCACGATACATTCAAACAAACATATAAATTACCCTAACTTTTCCACGATCTGCAATAAATTAACTTCTTTTGAGAGAGCAGGTAGAACTTTAAAATAGGACGCTTCAAGGCATATTGAACTCAGACGGAAAATTACATTTAATAAAACTTTAACCTTTGTTAAACATATTGAGAACTGCACCGCGTTCTTCCTTCAATTCTTATTTCATATAATGGTCGACTAACTTGTCGGCCATGATATTTTCTAAATGAACTGAACCAGCGAACGGACTGAACGGACTGGAAAGAGGACCGGGATGGCCGAACTGGACCCAGTGACTGAACCATCTGGATGGGGGAGGGCGAGATGAAAGTGGAGAAAATTTTTTGACATGTAATCCATGATGTAATCTAAATATTTCCCAGACCTCTGGATCCCTTAAGTCTTAGAGAACTCAATGGACAGGTAACATGATCGTAGTTAATCATGTAAACGCCTAGAGTAATAACATGAGTATTACTTTATAACAGTGATTTACAAGACAGAGCAATTTCCCTTTCTCTATCTTTGTTAATTTATAATCATGTTGAAAATGAAATCGTTTGAATCATAAAGCTGAATCTTTTGTTTGGTAATACCGATTAACATTGCAATCTGACGTACACAACTGACTTACCGCTGACACCAATCAGTTGAATAACACAGTTAGAGGCGCGTGGGAGTGACTAGCAGCGCTATTTAATTAAACTGTGGAATTTATAGCCATTTATTCGCTCAGCTACCAAAGGATATATGACCATGGCAACACCGCTGGAGTTTGTAGCAGTCATTCCAGGTTCTTATTGCGTGTGATTCTTGTCGCAGCTAGAAATATGATGTCAATTAAGACATCTATTTCATCTATGTTGTTGTATTCAATGGCACAACGTGTTTCCTTCATGCACAGTAAATTCTTATTTGCCAGAACTATCTTCTTTGTTCCCGTGTCATCGGGGTCGATAACACAACTTAGTCACAAATAATGGAGTGGTTTCATGATTCTCATTCCAATCGTTAAAATGGTTGCTTTGAAACTTGAAAGTGTGCACGCAAGCATATTTTACAAAATTCTTCATACACAAGACAGCGTCTTCAGTATTGACGTTTCAACGAGTAATTTTGAAAAACATCTAATTATTTAGAATAAATGATATTTTTGTAGTTCCAATTTCTTTTGCTATCATGTGACAATACAGTTAAAAACATTAATGCATATGATTTCAAATTTTGTTTCACAATGTTGATATTCACAATGTAGAATATATAATGAGTGATTCTATATTGAATGAGCACAGGTTTTGTTATTTTAATGACATGCAAACAATTTTGCCACCTATAAATGTGCATTTTCAGTATTTTGATCTTATTGATTTTCGAAGTCAAACTTCGCCATAAAATTCAGGTAACATTTCTTATTATGTTGTAACGTTTTAAGATAATTCGTTATTTTCTATTTATATGAGCATTCAATGCAAGCATGTTGAATTATAATTCCTATTGCTACAATAACTGTATAATTTTAAAGCAAACACAACCACAGCTTTACTAGACTTTTTAATCATTTATAATTTTTAAGCTTCATTAACAGAAAAAGTATTGTAGAAGCTGAGAAAGTATTAGAAATTCTATACGCATTTTTGTGCATGTTTAAAAATAAAGTTCGAGTTGATGTATTAGGAAGAAAATTATAACAGTGTTGCAGAGGGTTAGCCTCCGTTTGTGCTAAAATTTTCGATATAAATCCACACATTATAAATCCACACAAGTAACATTTGTATTTCGTACATGATCTTATGCGAAGCTTGCATATGTATAATATCTTGACTGACTTTTGTTATGACGCTTTTTAAGGAACATCGTGAAATGTTGTGAAGAGTAGGATTATTCGTATGTTAAGTTCCACTTCAGTAGATTGCAATATACAATATCATAAAATTTTGGGTGTGAAACGTGTTGTTATGTATAATTAATATTTTTAAACAACATCTTAATAAGACTTTGTCTACGACCAATCTTCGCTGGTTGCAAATAATTTATGTTTTTAAAACATTGTGAAAGATAAAACATTGTTTTATCTTTCAACGTAGACGGACGCTTCACGCTACTGCACTCATTGAAAAATTGTGCAAAATTTGTCGTATAACGTCCCTCAGACCTGTGACACTGAAATTCCCGTATTCCTACAACACGAGTTTTTTGAGCATTCAAACAATCAGCGTCCGTATTTTCATAAGACTATTTCCTAATATCAAATTTTATATAATAAATGCATGAAATATTGAGTTGCTTTAGAGTATGGAAGGCTTTAGAAGGCCAAATTTTCATCTTGCCTTAGCGTTAGCGTATAACTCATAGCCTTTGCCTAAATATAAGTGCTTTAGTCTATTATAATTTAAATACCTTTAGAATTTCGTTGCTGGATAGTAGATACTTTGGAATTATTGCCATTTAATCGAGTCGGCATTTACGAAGAATTTTAGGTTAGGTAATGTACATTTGCTTATTTTAGTAAAATAGATAAACATTTTGTGAAAACATTCTTAAAATGAGCTTCATTCTTTAATTATATTTTAGCTATTCTGAATAATTTGAACTTTAACCACGACGTCCACGGGAAGGTACGCCGCTGTAAAGGTATTACTTACACACACACGATATCAAAATATGAGTAGCACATTTTTCTTGTGAAAGACTGCGTTTTTGTTGTATGTATACATAATATTTAAATGTTTAACGTAACTTTTGCAACATCTCACTTTATATGTTCATACTGCAAAAATTTGTGAAACGCGGAATTATTTCATAATATTTTTTCAAGTAGAATTGACAATATATGGAGTCTATTGTTGTGTGCTAAATGCTTACGTCTACTAACTGGTTCCTATTTCTATATTTTGTTGCATTTCGTGCCAAGAATTTTCATGTTTCATCGCATTAAATTAAACGCTCTGTTTGACTACAAAATCCCTCAATAACTATTTTTCTTATTTTTCAACGCTGTGATATAATTTTGAATTTCTAATATTGCACGAATTGAGTTCTCTCCGAATCGAACAACCTGATGAATTTCAATTTGATGAAATTGCTGCATCATGTGTATCAAATTTGCAGTAATATTGTGCTTTAATTTCTGAAAATGAATGCATAAAATATGTTTAATAAGGAGTGAGTGAGACGGGCCAGGTCAACAAATTTCGTCAATTGCAGTCGTCAAAAAAAACATTTTAGATTCTATTTAAATTGAAAAATATGCCAAATCTTGACTGTAGAAAATAGAAGACACACCTTAATTATCATAATGAATATTGATATGCTTGGAATGTCTATTTTGTAAATACATTAGATCCGCGGTGCAGAACAACAACGTTCAACACAGTTATTCAAACGAATTGTGTTTGGTTAAATTTTTGATAAAGAAATGGACAGTATCAACTCTTCTCAATTAAAGCCCATACCATCGTCTGAAAATGAAAGAATAAAAGAATTAAATGAGATCAAAATGAGTGGTGAAAATGCAGAAATAAATCCCAGGGCGTCACTTCTTTATTTTATAACTTCAAGTATGAAAATCCAACGCCATTCTAAATCTGCAATGATATTGCTTGTTGGAGGTAGTGGATGTGGTAAATCATCAACAATAAATCATTTACTGGACACTGGAGATGGAATTAGTGTTATTGAGACAAGTGATAACGAATCATCTACGAAAAAAACATCTGAGTATATTATTACTATTGACGAACCCAAGTATGAAGTGAGTGATTTAACCATGAGAATTATTGACACCCCTGGTTTAAATGATAGTGAGGGTGTTAAACAAGATGCATGTAATTTTGTATCTATAAAAAAATATTTGGAAACACATCCCGAATTTTCTTCGAAAACAAAGATTTATCCAAATCTTGTGTTCCTAGTTGACAGAGCCAGTAATAATAGAATAAAAGGAGTCATTAGCACACTTTCAAAATCCTTGAGAAGTATCAAGATGTTGAATATTGTTGACATCAGTCATCCAAATCTTGTTGTGATTTTAACACATGTTTGTTCAGTTGGCTACGCAAACCCGAAGAAATGGCAAGAAAGGATGCAAAAAATGAAAGAACGTGTGTCTGACATTGTTTTTGAAACTTTAGGTGTCAGAGCGCCAACTGTATTGATAGAAAATGATCCTTATGATGATTATGAACTAGAAAAGAAAGGAGAATTCACAATTCTTCCCAATGGTGAAAGACAACCTTTGAATTTATACAAAGCTTGCCTTGGCTTTCTCACAAAAAGCAAAGATGGAAACGATATCACAGATAAGTTTGGGCATATGGTGTTCAATGCTGCATTTACACGAAAGAAAAAAGAAAAACCATTAAAAGGTCATGAAGTTAAAGCTAAAGTAGCAAGTAAAGAGGAGTTATCAGAGGAGGAATGGAAACTTGCAAAAGATTTTACTGAAGCTGCTGCAGGAGGTAGGATTTGTAGTTTTTTTTTTCATTTTTATTTCTAGCTATTAATCTTTTTTAATAAAATATTATTACATCAGTGAACGTTTCACTGCATTATGTAAAATACTGATATCGGATCACGCATTTTTTCCATAAACGTTATTTCCCACATTTACAAATATTTTCTGGAAGCAAGATTTTTCTGTAGAGTACTAAATTAAAAAAAAATACAGCAATCTTCAAAATTTCTGATCAATAATAGGTTTCATTAAAATATGCATCTTATTTTTAACACATTCTTGTATTTAGAACTGTTGTTTTTTAGAAGTTAACTCTTGAAATAAGAAAAAACTTTTATAGCAAGAGCAAATAACTTTTTCCATGTTTCATTAACGTTAGAAGCTAGTATAGGTAATAAAATGCGTTGAAATTTTTTTCGATTGTGATTAGTTGACTGAATTGCAGCTCAATGTGAAAATGTGTAATTGCACAGCAGAAAAGCTGTAATTGCAATGTAAATACTATAACTTGCTTGGCTGAAGAACAGTGAAAGCCAAACAAACCTATTTCAATTAAAAAAAACATGGCAGCTGTTGTAAATAAACGAAGTAAACAAGATTTTCACAATTGCAATCGTTTTAAATTCAAGAATTACAAAAGAATACAAAACAGCAAGTAGCTACTGTTTTTTACAAGTATTACCACACTGCAATTACACATTTTCACTGTGCATTTACAGATAAACTGCACTGTATTCAACCAGTCACTGCTGAGAAGCACATTGTTACAATTGCAAGTTTTTGTTCAAAGGTTTACCCAACTCACTTGCCGAGCGTGCAATGCAGTATATTTCCGAGAACAGCATCAAGGACGAAACTGTAAAAAAAGAACTTTTTGGGCTGGTAGAAACTATGAATGCGATGGGATTGTCGGATGATTCAAAATTAAAGCGCACAACAATCAGTAAAATCAACCATTGTCATGACGACATTATCACCGAACATGGCCTTCAAATGTTGGAAAAGCAATTTAACATAAAATGTGCTGAGTCGTTTTTTTCGGGTATTTGGAAATTTTTCTAACTTATGGCGAGCATCAAAAGCATTATAATAGTCAATTCATAAATAATTGTGGCCAATCCACAGTGGCGTAATTGGGTGTTCAGGTGTCAAGTGACGGAGGCCCCGAGAATTAAGGGCCCCACAAAAATACAATATAAATTTATTAAATAAACAAAGTAAATTTATAGGACATCAACAACTACAACTTTGCAACTTTAGTATATATTGTCAATGAAATAGAAACATACATTTGTTGAGAAATCTTTACAATACTCTCAACAAAATAACATGCAGGGTATATTCGTGCACGAAAAAATATCGCGTTAGCTGTGATGTAAAAAAGAAAACACCTTAACTTATGCATCTGCTCTGTTGACATATTTTTTATAAAATTTTCTGTAATTTCCATAGCTACTTTGAAATAAAGGACCCGTGAAATAAAGATAGTTTAACATTTTTATCTCTCTAATCCTTTAACAAACCATTAAAAATGCAGTTTCTGCTGCTCTTTTGTTTTTTAGCTTCAATTTCTTTTTTTTGTTTCTAATTGTGCTGTGGATGCTAAAGAACTCATTCTAGCATAAAAATACGAGATTTTTGCTAAAACTATAGGATACTAAACATTTAAAATTGGCTACTTTTTTACAACGACTCTCTAGTTAACTATGCACGTAACATAGCCTTATGTTAAAAAAAACTCGCAAGTAGAGGAAATATAAATAAATGTGTACGATCATTCAACCTATTTTCTACTGGAACATAACGGGGGTAACAAAAGCTATATGACGGAGGAGCCCAAATGCTTGTATTACGCCACTGCTAATCCAAATCATTGCTTATAAAACACTTACTTCATCGTATTTGATGAATAAGCGTAATTTCTAAAAACTTGATTTTTCTTTCTTGTAGCTGAATTTATTGGTCAGGGATACAACCTTCTCACAGACGACTTTGTTTCTGCTCAGGTTTTAAAATTATCTCTCGTTGATAATAAACAATTTGGCTTGAGAATTCCTAAATTTGCACAAATATTGAAGACAAATGAAACTGTAGACAGCGAAGTACATTTACAACGGAATGAAAGTTACATTAAGTCGCGCCTTTCAGCCTTGGGGCTAAATGTGAACATGGCACCAAGTATATTAAAGATGGCTCCAGAATTTGATGTAAATTACAGCATGGAGCGTGAGGAAAATGACTCAAGATCTTCAACCAGTACAAAGATATTAAAAGAAGTAAGAATCGCAAAGATTAATGTTGATGAATTTGATTCGAAAAAAATTACTTTTGCTGATGAATTTCGTTCTGCTGTGGAAGAACTTCCAAGTGAAAATATCGAAAACGAGAAAGTGATGAAAAAGTTCATAAATTTTTTCAATAAATTTGGTCAGTTTGTCGTCACGTCTGCATATGTTGGGGGATCAGTTGAATGTGATAATTATAATGACATCATAGAATTGTCAAACCGAGATGAAAATTATGTTGGCGGTATTATTGGTGCAATTATTGTGAGACTTTGGGCTAAACGACAAACACCAGTGAATACAGAAAGCAACGGAGTCTTGAAAACTAGATCCACTAAATGGAGAGGTGGGCATGTAGACTTGCAAGTTGAAGAAAAATTCCATGAATGGAAAAAATCTGTTGCCAATGACCCAGTGCTTTTAAAACATAAATTAACATTGCAGCACATTCACACGTTAGTTGGAATGATTGATAAAAAGAAAGGGAATCTCGCCAAACAAGCTTTCGAAAAAATGTTTCAGATTGATACTTTAGATACTTTAAGTCTTTACGGTAATGATTCTTCAAAAGCAAATTCGGAGAAAAAGGAACTGAAGCAAGAAAAGCAGATTCTTCTAACACAAAGCTAAGTGAAGTTGAAGAACCGAGTTCTAGGGATTAAGGAAAATGTTCGACTACATCAAAACGTTTTCTCAACACTTGGTGATGCTATTAAAAATAAATTTGCTTGATTTAAAAAATAAGTCAAACTTCAAATGAAAAATTTGAAGCATCACTATTGCACTTTCACCGTTTAAATCTATTTTGTCTATTCGCTTTCAGTACATATTATTATAAACTACCTGTATTTAAATATTTAATTCACTCTGCAAAAAAGGCAATGAAAATGTAATAAATATGCCAAAACATGTATGTAATAAAACAATTTAGAAAAATTTGCGTTGATTTTAAATGTCTAATATAACTTTACACATCAACATAATTTTCGAAACTTTATTATAAGTAAACGTATGCTTTTATGGATATCAGTGATTAAATGTCCCACAAACCGAGGACATTTAATAAGCTTTCTGCCGGACGATTACTAATATCCCTTAATAAAACATGCGTTTACTCACAAAAAACCATACAAAACTCAAGGTCAAGGAACCAAAAAACTTGTGAAGTAAAGAATTAGAGGTAGATATCTTTACTGGATTTTTTGTTATTTTACCCAGATTACATTTTGCTACTACTGGTTTGACTCATAATATCATCATTTGCTTTTTTGTGACACATTTCATGATGACAAATAATCACGTCCAACTGTCCAAGACAGCTCTCTGACAAAATTGGCAACAATTTTAGCGATTACAATTGTATTGCTATTTTTGGGCAGACAGTTCGTGTTGATTGTTGTTACTTTTTTCTTGAAATATTTGCAAAAGATTATTTTTCCAACAATTCTACATGTGTTGATTGTCTAGACAATGATTAATCGAACGCTTGACAACTGATCACAAAATATTTAATTGTATTTCATGCTTCAAAAGTATACGCTAATCCCAAAGTACTGCACTGTATAATACAATCATCATTACCCAAAAACCGTAATAATACAGGCCCAAAGAATGACGCAAACAATGAGGTGAAAAACTAAAAAAAACTAAAGAAAGAATTAACTATAATGATTTGAGTTTTATCCATAACAAGGCTGGCTAGACCGCTGCACAAGAAAATAGGACGTTTCATTGCATATTGAACTCTGATGAAAAATTACATTTAATAAAACTTTAACCTTTGTTAAACTTATTGAGAACTGCACCGCGTTCTTCCTCCAATTCTTCTTTCATATAATGGTCGATTAACTTGTCGGCCATAATATTTTCTAAACTGAATCAGCGAACGGACTGGACAGTGGACCGGGATGGCCGAACTGGACCCAGTGAATGAACCATCTGGAGGGTGGGGGCGAAGGGAAAGTGTGGAGAATATTTTTGACATGTAATCCATGATGTAATCTAAACATTTCTGCTGTAATATAAAATTATGAAGTGGTTCATTGGTTGTGACAAATCCGATTGCGATTTTTTTTTGTGTTGACACGCAAAGCATTGGCTATTTTTGAAATGAGTTAAACTTGAGAAACGTATTCATATCTCGTATTTCTTGATTTAGGAACTACGCAGTGTGCAGTACATGGTGCAGTACCATTGAATTTAAAAAACATGGAACGCTTCCTGTAACAGGACGTCAGAATCGGGGGCTTAGGGGTGAGGCTGAAACCCCCCTCTCCACTTTTTGCAATGTGAAAAGAAGAAAGATATTTAGACTGAGTTAAAATTTTTGTTTAGAACTGTTCTGTAAGACATTATGGTAGAAATGAATACTTAGCCCCCACAATTCATATGTTGCTCCGCCGTCCATGTGTAGGAACCAAATGTTATACCCAGTCACGTGAGATTACAAGCGTGTGTAGTTCAATCAGTTTTCCATTCGCGAGAGAATCTCGAAACACTACACACGCGTGTCTGGGTGTAACCTTGCGTGTGTGGGTGTAAGATTTGGTTTCAATTATTTGCTTCTTCAGATAGCGTTCATGTATTTTAGTTCAATGTACAGTACCACTCGCACTGGCCATTTTCGAAATAACTTTTACAACAGTTCCCAGAGCTCTGGATCCCTTAAGTCTTACAGAACTCAATGGACAGGTAACATGATCGTAGTTGTTCATGTAAATGCCTATAGTAATAACATGAGTATTACTTTATAACAGTGATTTACAGGACAGAGCAATTTCCCTTTCCCTATCTTTGTTAATTTATAATCACGTTGAAAATGAAATCGTTTGAATCATAAAGCTGAGCCTTTTGTGTGGTAATACGGATTAACATTGCAATCTGACGTACCCAATAGACTTACCGCTGACACCAGTTGAATTACCGTTGAATAGCACAGTTAGAGGCGCGTGGGAGTGACTGGCAGCGCTATTTAATTAAACTGTGGAATTTATAGCCATTTATTCGCTCAGCTACCAAAGGATATATGACCATGGCAACACCGCTGGAGTTTGCAGCAGTCATGCGAGGTTCTTATTGCGTGTGATTCTTGTCGCAGCTAGAAATATGATGTCAATTAAGACATCTATTTCATCTATGTTGTTGTATTCAATGGCACAACGTGTTTACTTCATGCAAAGTAAATTCTTATTTGCCAGAACTATCTTCTTTGTTCCCGTGTCGTCGGGGTCGATAACACAACTTAGTCACAAATAATGGAGTGGTTACATGATTCTCATTCCAATCGTTAAAATGGTGGCTTTGAAACTTGAAAGTGTGCTTGCAAGCATATTTTACAAAATTCTTCATACACAAGACAGCGTCTTCAGTATTGACGTTTCAACGAGTAATTTTGAAAAACATCTAATTATTTAGAATAAATGATATTTTTGTTGTTCCAATCTCTTTTGCTATCATGTGACGATACAGTTAAAAACATTATTGCATATGATTTCAAAATTTGTTTCACAATGTTGATATTCACAATGTAGATTATATAATGAGTGATCCATATTGAATGAGCACAGGTTTTGTTATTTTAATGACATGCAAACAATTTTGCCACGTATAGATGTGCATTTTCAGGATTCTGTTCTTATTGCTTTTCAAGTCAAACTTCGCCATAAAATTCAGGTAACATTTCTTAACATGTTGTAACGTTTTAAGATATTTCGTTATTTTCTATTTATATGAGCATTCAATGCAAGCATGTTGAATTATAATTCCTATTGCTACAAATACTGTATAATTTTGAAGCAAATACAATCACAGCTTTACTAGATTTTTTAATCATTTATAATTTTTAAGCTTCATTAACAGAAAAAGTATTGTCGAAGCTGAGAAAGTATTAGAAATTCTATACGCATTTTTGTGCATGTTTAAAAATAAAGTTCGAGTTGATATATTTTGTGTTGCAGAGGGGTAGCCGCCGGTTGCGCTAAAATTTTCGATATAAATCCACACCAGCAATATTTGTATTTCGTACATGATCTTATCCGAAGCTTTCATATGTATATCTTGACTGACTTTTGTTATGACGCTTTTTAAGGAACGTCGTAAAATGTTGTGAAGAGTAAGATTATTCGTATGTTAAGTTCCACTTCAATAGATTGCAACATACAATATCATAAAATTTGGGTGTGAAACGTGTTGTTATTTATAGTTGAAATTTTTAAACAACATCTTAATAAGACTTTGTCTCCGACCAACCTTCGCTGTTTGATCGTGACTAAAACACCACACGAGTACATACGAGTACATACGAGTACATACGAGTAACATACGAGTA
Source organism: Xenia sp. Carnegie-2017 (assembly GCF_021976095.1). Lineage (NCBI taxonomy): Eukaryota > Metazoa > Cnidaria > Anthozoa > Malacalcyonacea > Xeniidae > Xenia > Xenia sp. Carnegie-2017. Next base: position 5,406,039 of record NW_025813484.1, on the reverse strand, counting down.
CATACGAGTGACATACGTGTACATACGAGTAACATACAAGTACATACGAGTAACATACGAGTGACATACGACTATTTTCTGGTCAACAAATGAGAAACAACACAATTTCTTCAATACATTGATATTTGCGTTTATTTTTCCTTTTATTTGTGTGGACTTTAGGGCAACCAATTGATGGATTTAAATGCTGAAAAGGTATTTTACTTTCATACTACATTCATTTGTATGTTTTAGTTGAATTTGTTATAGATATTTTGTCGATGCGATTTGCCAGTATTTGAGCGCTTTTTGACACACTTTCACCTAGGAAATACATATTTATGAAAGCGATTAAATAAACAACGTATAAATAATGCTTTCAAAACGTGCTATATGAAATAAATGTACATTATATATATTTGAATTAAATGAGAGTTGCACTGTGTTACGTATAGTCCTGAGACGGACTGTTGTTGTTGACTGACGTTTCGACAACCTTAGCGGTAGTCATCTTCAGAGTCAAAATGAATGTATAATCGCTTTCATAAATATGTATTTCCTAGGAGGAAGTGTGTCAAAAAGAGCTCAAATACTGGCAAATCGCATCGACAAAATATCTATAACAAATTCAACTCAAACATACAAATGAATGTAGAATGAAAGTAAAATACCTTTTCAGCATTTAAATCCATCAAATGGTTGCCCCAAAGTCCACACAAATACAAGGAAAAATAAACGCAAATATCAATGTATTGAAGAAATTGTGTTGTTTCTCATTTGTTGACCAAGAGCCGGTTGTATAAAGCTCTTAACTACTTTTTAACTACACTTTTTGCAGTTAAAAAGTAGTTAAATTTAACCACGCTGTTAAGTCGGTTGTATAAAAAAGTAGTTAGCGCTAACTGCAGTTAAAAGGTAGTTAAAGTTAACTCTGCTATGGAGCATAGTTAACTTTTCAAAACACAGTTAAATATGGCGGCTTACCTTCTCAAAGACAATTATGGGCGAGATGTTGTTGATCAACAAGGTTTTACCTTGAGTTTTTAATCACATATGTATCTTCCATGGCAAAGGCTTTTAGGATAAGAGCTTTATGGACAATTTACTACATTCGTCAGTGCTGTAAACACCCCAAGTTTTGCTGACGAAAAACAGCCAACAATTTATCCGCGTAACAAATCCTTTTTTACACAAGAGAAATTGCATTTTGTATTATCTTTCTTGCGTCCGGTAGCTCTGCAACTCATAAACGAGACTCTCAATTGAGATAGAGCCACTTCTTTAAGATTAGTGCACATAACTCGCTGACATTGTCTTACAACCACGTACAATTCGTTCAATGACAAAAAAAAGAAAGAATGTTTATCGAGCATTGAACCCTATTGCCTTTGGATGTATCAAATGCTCAAATTGCGGGGTTTTCCCTATGCATTTTGCTTGATTGAATATCATATGCATCATATAAACTTATTGCTCCATGGAAAATAAACTAGATTATGTTAAAACAAAGAGGTACTACAGTATAAATGTTGTGCTAAATATACCAATGATAATACATATAGATACATGAACGTTACAACAGTTTTAATTCATGACTACTCTGTTGTGTATCAGCTGCATGAGGTACAATGAACTTAGTGTTTTAAATACATAAAACATTTCATTAGCATGCATGGTGTAGGTATATATTGCTTGATATATGTACATTATCCATTGCACATGGTTTATAGCACAAGCAGAAAATATACATGACAGTCAATTAGTGGGTTTCATTGATATTTCATCATATATTTCCTATGTAAAAATGTTTATTTTTAATGTACATACATTCTTGGCTGCCAATATTTTTCTAAGAAGCAGAAAGCTCTAGCTGCTGTTTGATGATTTAAAAAATATGAAAAAAATTAAAACTCCCAAGCTTTAGACAAAAATAGGCTAATAAATAACAAAGGCATAAATAAAAGTTTCATAGCTAAGGCTCATTAACAAATACCCAAGAGTTTTATAACTCAGTTTTGCAAGGCAGAATAAGAACAAATAAGTATTTTGTGTATAGCTGTGAATATAACATGTCACAAGCAGAGAAAAGACAGTTGCTGGATTACATGGCTACTAACTATGATGACTCAAAGAAATGTTTTCTAATAATAAAAAAGTCCATCACTGTCATCTTTACAAATATGTGTGACTTATGTCTGTACAGACACATTTCTTTCAAGCATTTTACTCAGCTGTTATAAAGAGAAACGAAACTACCTTTTCCTTTGTTACCCTCAATCTCTCAGTTTTAAATTCTGTAAGAGCAAGGCCATTTAAATATTTAAATCCTTGCACATAAAACACAATATGAATCAATTTGAGAAGAGTTCAATGTTTCGTTTGCCCAAGTCCATTATATACCATAGGTACTTGAAATAAAGCAGTCCTTGCCGAGACTCATATCATTCATCAACATCGTACTGTATTACACAGAAGATAAGGGTCGATTTTCTTGAGAAAAGTCCAAAGTATATGCTACAATTTAATTCGGTTACCATGTCACCGTGAATTATTTATTAAATTTTCTTTTCGCATCATCAACATCCGTAAAAACGACAATACTTTGCCATATTTTAAAATTTTTACATAAGCCAAGAGATTTTTCTTGATTTTGAAGTCATTTTATAGTTCACTTGCCCGCCATTACAAAGATAAATTGATTTAACTTTATGTCATTTAACGTAAACAACACTCCACGCAATTTCAACGCAAGTTAACTACGCAGTTACTTAACTATCCGACAAACTACGTTTTGTGCAACGCAGTTAAGCCGAGCAGTTAAGTTACTACAGTTAAGGAGTTAACTACGGTAGTTAGCGTTAACTATAGTTAAAGTTAACTACGTTTTTATACAACCGGCCCCAGAAAATAGTCGTATGTCACTCGTATGTACTCGTATGTTACTCGTATGTACTTGTATGTTACTCGTATGTACTCGTATGTACCTCATATGTACTCGTATGTTACTCGTATGTACTCGTATGTACTCGTATGTACTCGTGTGGTGTTTTAGTCACGATCCAAATTATGCACAATTATTTAATGAGTGTCGCGTGAATCGTCCGTCTACGTTGAAAGATAAAACAAAGTTTTATCTTTCACAATGTTTTAAAAACATAAATTATTTGCAAACAGCGAGATCGTGACTAAAACACCACACGAGTACATACGAGTACATACGAGTACATACGAGTAACATACGAGTACATACAGTGACATACGTGTATACAGTAACATGTACATACGAGTAACATACGAGTGACATACGACTATTTTCTGGTCAACAAATGAGAAACAACACAATTTCTTCAATACATTGATATTTGCGTTTATTTTTCCTTGTATTTGTGTGGACTTTGGGGCAACCATTTGATGGATTTAAATGCTGAAAAGGTATTTTACTTTCATTCTACATTCATTTGTATGTTTGAGTTGAATTTGTTATAGATATTTTGTCGATGCGATTTGCCAGTATTTGAGCTCTTTTTGACACACTTCCTCCTAGGAAATACATATTTATGAAAGCGATTATACATTCATTTTGACTCTGAAGATGACTACCGCTAAGGTTGTCGAAACGTCAGTCAACAACAACAGTCCGTCTCAGGACTATACGTAACACAGTGCAACTCTCATTTAATTCAAATATATATAATGTACATTTATTTCATATAGCACGTTTTGAAAGCATTATTTATACGTTGTTTATTTAATCGCTTTCATAAATATGTATTTCCTAGGTGAAAGTGTGTCAAAAAGCGCTCAAATACTGGCAAATCGCATCGACAAAATATCTATAACAAATTCAACTAAAACATACAAATGAATGTAGTATGAAAGTAAAATACCTTTTCAGCATTTAAATCCATCAATTGGTTGCCCTAAAGTCCACACAAATACAAGGAAAAATAAACGCAAATATCAATGTATTGAAGAAATTGTGTTGTTTCTCATTTGTTGACCAGAAAATAGTCGTATGTCACTCGTACGTACTCGTATGTTACTCGTATGTACTTGTATGTTACTCGTATGTACACGTATGTCACTCGTATGTACTCGTATGTTACTCGTATGTACTCGTATGTACTCGTATGTACTCGTGTGGTGTTTTAGTCACGATCGCAAAATTTGTCGTATAACTTCTCTCAGACTTGTGACACTGAAATTCCCGTGTTCCAACAACACGAGTTTTTTGAGCATTCAAACAATTAGCGTCCGTATTTTCACAAGACTATTTCCTAGTATCAAATTTTATATGATAAATACATGAAATATTGAGATGCTATAGAGTATAGAAGGCTTTAGAAGGCCAAATTTTCATCTTGCCTTAGCGTTAGCGCATAACTCATAGCCTTTGCCTAAATATAAGTGCTTTAGTCTATTATAATTTAAATACCTTTAGAAATTCGTTGCTGGATAGTAGATACTTTGGAATTTTTGCCATTTAATTGAGTCGGCATTTACGAAGAATTTTAGGTTAGGTAATGTACATTTGCATATTTTAGTAAATAGATAAACATTTTGTGAAAACATTCTTAAAATGAGCTTCATTCTTTAATTATATTTTAGCTATTCTGAATAATTTGAACTTTAGCCACGACGTCCACGGGAAGGTACGCCGCTGTAAAGGTATTACTTACACACACAATATCAAAATATGAGTAGCACATTTTCCTTGTGAAAGACTGCGTTTTTGTTGTATGTATACATAATATTTAAATGTTCAACGTAAGTTTTGCAACATCTCACTTTACATGTTCATACTGCAGAAATTTGTGAAACGCTGAATTATTTCATACTATTTTTTCAAGTAGAATTGACAATATATGGAGTTTATTGTTGTGTGCTAAATGCTTATGTCTACTAACTGGTTCCTATTTCTATATTTTGTTGCATTTCGTGCCAAGAATTTTCATGTTTCATCGCATTAAATTAAACGCTCTGTTTGACTACAGAAATCCCTCAATAACTATCTTTCTTATTGTTCAACGCTGTAGTATAATTTTGAATTTCTAATATTGCACGAATTGAGTTCTCTCCGAATCGAACAACCAGATAAATTTCAATTTGATTAAATTGCTGCATCATGTGTATCAAATTTGCAGTAATATTTTGCTTTAATTTCTGAAAATGAATGCATAAAATATGTTTAATAAGGAGTGAGTGACGGGCCAGGTCAACAAGTTTCGTCGATTGCAGTCGTCAAAAAAAAACATTTTAGATTCCATTCAAATTGAAAAAATATGCCAAATCTTGACTGTAGGAAATCAAAGGCACACCTTAATTATCATAATGATAATTGATATGCTTGGAATGTCTATTTTGTAAATACATTAGATCTGCGGTGCAGAATAACAACGTTCAACACAGATATTTAAACGAATGGTATTTTTGTTAAGTTTTGATAAGGAAATGGACAGTACCAACTCTTCTCAATTAAAGCCCATACCATCGTCCAAAGAAGAAATAATGGCAGAATTAGATGAGATCAAAATGAGTGGTGAAAATGCAGAAATAATTCCCAGGGCGTCACTTCTTTATTTTATAACTTCAAGTATGAAAATCCAACGCCATTCTAAATCTGCAATGATATTGCTTGTTGGAAGTACTGGATCTGGTAGATCATCAACAATAAGTCATTTACTGGACACTGGAGATAAAATTAGTGTTATTGAGACAAGTAATTATGAATTATCTACGAAAAAAACATCTGAGTATATCATTACTCTTGACGAACCAAAGTATGAAGTGCGTGATTTAGTTTTGAGTGTTATTGATACACCTGGCTTCAACGATGGCGATGGCGTTAAACAAGATGTGTGCAATTTTGTATCTGTGAAAAAATACTTTGAAACACATCCCGAATTTTCTTCGAAAACAAAGATTTATCCAAATCTTGTGTTCATAGTTGACAGAGCCAGTAATAATAGAATGAAAGGAGTCAATAGCACACTTTCACGATCCTTGAGAGGTATCAAGATGTTAGATGTTGTTGACATCAGTCATCCAAATCTTGTGATTTTAACACATGCTTGTTCTGTTGGCCACGCAAACCCGAAAAAATGGCAAGAAAGTATGCAAAAAAAGAAAGAACTTGTGTCCGACATTGTTTTTGAAACTTTAGGTGTCAGTGCGCCAACTGTATTGATAGAAAATGATCCTTATAATGATTATGAACTTGAAAAGGATGGAGATTTCACAATTCTTCCCAATGGTGAAAGACAACCTTTGAATTTATACAAAGCTTGCCTTAGCTTACTCACAAAAAGCAAAGATGGAAACGATATCACAGATAAGTTTGGGCATATGGTGTTCAATGCTGCATTTACACGAAAGAAAAATGAAAAACCATTAAAAGGTCATGAAGTTAAAGCCAAAGTTGCAAATAAAGAGGAGTTATCAGATGAGGAATGGAAACTCGTAAAAGATTTTACTGAAGCTGCTGCAGGAGGTAGGATTTGTAGTTTTTTTTTCATTTTTATTTGTAGCTATTAATTTTTTTTAATAAACGTTATTTTCCACAGTTACAAATATGTTCTGGAAGCAAAATTTTTCTGTAGAGTACTAAATTAAAAAAAATACATCAATCTTCAAAATTTCTGATCAAGAATACGTTTCATTAAAAGATGCATCTTATTTTTAACACATTCTTGTATTTAGAACTGTTGTTTTTTAGAAGTTAACTCTTGAAATAAGAAAAAACTTTTATAGCAAGAGCAAATAACTTTTTCCATGTTTCATTAACGTTAGAAGCTAGTATAGGTAATAAAATGCGTTGAAATTTTTTTCGATTGTGATTAGTTGACTGAATTGCAGCTCAATGTGAAAATGTGTAATTGCACAGCAGAAAAGCTGTAATTGCAATGTAAATACTATAACTTGCTTGAAGAACAGTGAAAGCCAAACAAACCTATTTCAATTAAAAAAAACATGGCAGCTGTTGTAAATAAACGAAGTAAACAAGATTTTCACAATTGCAATCGTTTTAAATTCAAGAATTACAAAAGAATACAAAACAGCAAGTAGCTACTGTTTTTTACAAGTATTACCACACTGCAATTACACATTTTCACTGTGCATTTACAGATAAACTGCACTGTATTCAACCAGTCACTGCTGAGAAGCACATTGTTACAATTGCAAGTTTTTGTTCAAAGGTTTACCCAACTCACTTGCCGAGCGTGCAATGCAGTATATTTCCGAGCAAATAACTTTTTCCATGTTTCATTAATGTTAGAAACTAGTATAGGTAATAAAATACGTTGAAATTTTTTTCAATTGTGATTAGTTGACTGAATTGCAGCTCAATGTGAAAATGTGTAGTTGCACAGCAGAAAAGCTGTAATTGCACTGTAAATACTATAACTTGCTTGGCTGAAGAACAGTGAAAGCCAAAAATTTTTATTTCAATTAGAAAAAACAAACATGAAAGCAGTTGTAAATAAAAGAACAAACAAGATTTTCACGATTGCATTCGTTTTATTTTCAAAATTACAAAGAATGCAAAACAGCAAGTAGCTACTGCTTTTTTACAAGTATTACCACACTGCAATTACACATTTTCACAGTGCAATTACAGATAAACTGCACTGTATTCAACCAATCACTGCTGAGAAGCACATTGTTATAATTGCAAGTTTTTCTTCAAAGATTTAACCAACTCACTTGCCGAGCGTGCAAAGCAGTATATTTCCGACAACAACATCCAGGACGAGTCTGTAAAAAAAGAACTTTTTGGGCTGTAGGAAACTATGAATGCGATGGGATTGTCGGATGATTCAAGATTGAAGAGCACAACAGTCGTTCAAATCAACTATTGTCATGACGACATTATCACCGAACACGGCCTTCAAATGTTGGAAAAGAAGTTTAACTTAAAATGTGCTGAGTCGCTTTATTTGGGTATTTAAAATTTTTTTATCTTATGGCGAACATAAAAAGCATAATAATAGTCAATTCATAAATAATTGTGGCCAATCCACAGTGGCCTAATTGCGTGTTTTAGTGTCAATTGAAGGGGACCCCGAGAATTAAGGGCCTCAAACAAGAAATACCAAATAAATTTATTAAATAAACAAAGCACATTTATAGGACATCAACAACTACAACTTTGCAATTTTAGTATATTGTCATTGAAAGAGAAACATACATTTGTTAAGGAATCTTTACAATACTCTAAACAAAATAAAATGCAGGGTATATTCGTGCACGAAAAATATCGCGTTAGCTTTGATACTTACTTCATCGTATATGATGAATAAGCGTAATTTCTGAAAACTTGATGTTTCTTTATTGTAGCTGAATTTATTGGTCAGGGATACAACCTTGTCACAGACGACTTTGTTTCAGCTCAGGTTTTAAAATTATCTCTCGTTGATAATAAACAATTTGGCATTAGAATTCCTGAATGTGCACAAATATTGAAGACAAATGAAACTGTAGACAGCGAAATACATTTACAACGGAATGAAAGTTCCATTAAATCGCGCCTTTCAGCCTTGGGGCTAAATGTGAACATGGCACCAAGTATATTAACGATAGCTCAAGAATTTGATGTAAATTACAGCATGAAGCGTCAGGAAAATGACTCAAGATCTTCAACCAATACAAAGATATTAAAAGAAGTAAGAATAGCAAAGATAAATGTTGATGAATTTGATTTGGAAAATATTGTTTTGCTGAGGACTTTCAGTCTGCTGTGGAAAAGCTTCCAAGTGAAAATATCGAAAACGAGAAAGTGATGAAGGAGTTCAAAATTTTTCAACAGATTTGGTCATTTTGTCGTCACGTCTGCATATGTTGGGGATTAGTTGAATGTGATAATTATAATGACATCATAGAATTGTCAAACCAAGATGAAAATAATGTTGGCGGTAGTACTGGTGCATATATTAAGAGAATTTTTGCTAAACGACAAACATCAGTGAATACAGAAAGCAACAAAGTCTTAAATATTACATCCACTAAATGGAGAGGTGGGCGTGTAGACTTGCAAGTTAAAGAAAAATTCCATGAATGGAAAAGATCTGTTGCTAATGATCCAGTGTTTTTAAAACATAAATTAACATTGCAGCACATTCATACGTTAGTTGGAATGATTGATAAAAATAAAGGAAATCTTACCAAACAAGCTTTCGAAAAATGTTTCAGATTAATACTTCAAGTCTTTACAGTGATGATTCTTCAAAAGCAAATTCGCGAATGGAGAGAAAGAAACTGTAGCAAGAAAACACAAGGGAAGCTCAACGTGAAGAACCGAGTTCTGGAAGATTGAGAAAATGCTCAAACGAATCAATTCCTTTTTATCAATAATTGTTGATACTATTCAAAATGCATTGGCTAGATTGAAGAATTAAGTCAACCTTCAAACATCACTATTGCACTTTCACCGTTTATCTATTAATCTATTTTGTCTATACGCGTATAGTATATACCATTATAAACTACCTGTATTTAAATATTTAATTCATTCTGCAAAAAAAGCACTGAAGGTAAAAAAGTATGCCGAAACATGTATGCAATAAAAATGTTTAGAAAAATATTCGTTGATCTTAAATGTTTAATATAACTTTACACATCAACATAATTTTCGAAACTTTATTATAAGTAAACGTATGCTTTTAGGATATCAGTGATTAAATGTCCCACAAACGAGGGCATTTAATAAACCTTTCTCCTTTGCGGGACATTTAATTACTAATATCCCTTAATAAAAGCATGCGTTTACTTATAAGAAACCATCCAAAACTCAAGGTCAAGGAACCAAAAACTTGTGAAGTAAAGGGTTAAGGTAGATACCTTTACTAGATTTTTTGTTATTTTACCCGGATTACATTTTGCTACTACTGGTTTGACTCAGAATATCATCATTTGCTTTTTTGTGACACATCTCATGATGACAAATAATCACGTCCAACTGTCCTAGACAGCTCTCTAACAAAATTGGCAACAATTTTAGCGATAAAAATTGTATTGCTATTTTTGGGCAGACAGTTCGTGTTGATTGTTGTCACTTTTTTCTTGAAATATTTGCAAAAGATTATTTTTCCAACGATTCTACATGTGTTGATTGTGTAGACAATGATTAATCGAACGCTTGACAACTGATCGCAAAATATTTAATTGTATTTCCTTCTCCAAATTTGACAAATTGATAGAAAGTATATTATACAGCATGGGTCAATTTATCATATTTTGGTATGTCACACCAGTGATATATGGTTCTAACAGTGCGTTCCTACTAAGTGCCTTGGCATGGTGCTCAGGCACGGGCACCAATGTGAACACAACATTTTGATGGTCCTCAAGTCTAAGTGCTCGGGTCTGGGTACTACAAACACGAAAAGGGGTGTACCCGAGTACGGTGCTCGCAAGTGCACCAATGTGAAGAATGACACACAAGTTACGTGTACAGCAAGGCACGTACTCAGCACATGGTTTTAAAACTTGTTTACAATGAAAAATATGAAATTATAAATAGACGAAGCTAGTGGGTACTACGTAGTGTGAACGGCGTGCAGATTTGTACCCGAACCAGGGTATCGTACTCCGGCAATCAGTCTGAACGCGCTATAAGTTTCTAACACGTTAAATCTTCGCTATTCTTGGTTTCCAAGCTACGTCATGGCCACCATGTTGGACGATCTTAACAAATAATTTTCATTATTTACAATGCAAATGTCATCCAACATATGGCGAACATTTCACTGTTCTCTCACTCCCAGGAGATTGGTTGCACACCACCTTTCTTAAGAATTTAGGAAATGAAACAAAATCGTTACGAGAATGAGACTGACATCTTAAAAAGGGCAAACTGCAAAGTCAGATCATTATCAACCCTGAAATTATCTAGTTAGCTTTGCTCACAGTAAGCCGAGTTACCGGTTACGCACGTATTCTAAAAGCTCACTCACACCCACATTCAATGAGTGGGTCTTCAAAATCACTTCATAATTACTCAAAGACCATAATTTCAATCAACTGATTGTTTGATTTGAAATATCAAGGAGAAAATTTTGCCATAGATGGAGAAATAACTTTGCCAATGATTACATAAAGTGAGATTTTTATGTTGCACTCAGTGAGTGTGAGTACAGCACTGGCCATAATCAATATAAGTGAATCTTAGTTAAGTTACTATCAACGAAGTGGTTTGGTTTACTTCGCAAAAAGTCGTCCAAATAAGATTATGTAATCGCACAACATGCTGATTTCTGCATAATTACCTATGATTTGAAGACAAAATGATCCTATGCATTTTATAAATTAGCC